>NC_134311.1:48761769-49361769 GCF_949628215.1 Phalacrocorax aristotelis
TTTGATTTTTTTGAATTCATTTGTAGAGAAGGAACTGCTTATTAATTATGCTTTATGTAAATTTTGTAACTTTGTACACAGAGATCCATCCAATCAGACGACATGCATCTGAGTTTGAAATTTTGAAAGGAAGTCTGATTCAGGAAATAAATATTTTTGTGAATTTTTCTTTTCTTTGTGAAAGCAAAACCTCATGATTTTTGGTTTTTTTTCCCTCCCACTAGACCCTCTTTAAAAAAAGAATGGATCTAGGAAACAAACTTTTCTCCTTCTTTCACCTTGAATGTGTCCCCAGTTTCTGGAAGTTCCTATTTACTAAGGCACATACGACAGTGAAGAATATCATATAAATATTATTGATCAAGTCTAGGCTACTTGTGTCTCATACTGTGGCCATTGATCCCTCCATTGTCTCTCATCCCAAGTTTTAACCTGAGTCTTTACTAAACTCAAGGTAGAACCTGGGATGCATTCTTTCTGAGGGCTGCATTTCTGATTGTTATACAAACAAAAACAAACAAACCAACAACCCCAAAACGCCTATATTAGAAGCATGTTTGAAACTATGGTTTTAAAGTAATAAAGAGAAGGACTGTACCAAGGAAATCTTCCAAAGAAAGAGAATCGTCCTTGAAAGAAACATACATATGGCTGTCTCAAGGCACATTTATACACTCAGTACTGTAACATCTTCAGTCTCCTTCAGTGTTGTTAGTGCCTGCATTTTTTAAAATGAAAGTAGCTCACACAGAGGTGAATGATGATATAGTCCTTTCACTCTTGAATGCTGCCTGAAACTATTGGCTTGCTATCTTTTTTTCTTTTTAAAAAAAGTTAAGATACTGCATTTTTAGAAAGTTTACTTTGTCTTTAGAGTGTTCTTTCTGCTTTCTTTTGTAAGGAACAACCATCTTTGTTTAAATATGCAAAAAATATTCTAGATTTCTCACAAGAACATACTCCTTGGCCTTTGACATTTATCTGGGACATTGCCTGCCAATGAAAAGGGAAGCATCTGTGGGTGTTTCTCTTGTTAATACTCTGTTGGTTCATTCATGTTCGTGAAGAACATAGGAATTTCTTATAACATTCTACAGTCAAATTCTACTTGCTGTTAGAACAGCATGAAGTGACATCAGGCTGCTTCCCAAAGTAGTCAGAAAATTATGTTGATACAAAATAAACTATTGCACTTCTTTCATTTTCTAATATTCTACCTTAACATATTCTACATTCTGAATTTTTTACACAGTTTAAAATTGCCTAGTGTTTGGTCTTTTGACAGAAATGAAGAGAATGATATCTAACATAACTTCTGCATAATTCTGAAGGTGTGTGTTACATGGTATAACTTTTTATTGTGTACCCATATCAAAGTGACGAGCTTTTACAAAGACATCTCTGTTCTCTTCAGCTGTTGCATGTTTGTGCAGAGCTGCCAATATGAATCTTTGATACTTGAGAAATTGAATCAGAGACCTATTCTATATTAAGTAATGAAATCAGGGAAGTACAGTATTACATTAATGTTTGCAATTTCCCTGTTTTAATGCCTGCAGTTTCTTCTCTTCTTCTCTACAAAATTAACAAAGCACATATTCCCTATTGAGAATGTATTATATACTATATCTAAAGTTTCCAGGTTCAACTTTTGGCATTAGACGAGTTAATTACTGTGCTCCTTTTAAATGATAGTCAAGAAAAAATAAAAATATCACCTTATAACTGAAAAATCTCTGAAGGAATTTTCTCCAAAAATCTTTTTACATGTAAGTGGTAATGAGACAAGAGCAAAATATAACTTCCGGCTGACAACTTTCGTATTCATTTTTTTCTTTTTCTCCTTTCTCTGCCTGACATAAATGAACAGACATCCAAAAATATTTACAATCCACCAGAAGACTGGTATGTGAAAGTAAATTATTCTAATATAAGTCTGTTTTGCAATTTCATCTACTGAAAATTACCTCTACAACATCTATTCAAAAACAGTGTAATCAGACTTCGAATTTAGAACCATGCATTAGGATTCTTATATGTAATTTTGAGATAACAATATAACTCTTTAATATGAACGTGTATTAGAGAAGAACTTTTGTCTAATTAAAAAGAGAAAGATACTTTGGATGGAAATACATATGGAGATTTTATGTGATTGATGGAAGAATGTATGACCATCCCTGTATTAAACTTTGTCTTTTATTTCCAGTTATGACAATGAGGATGACACATGTATTATAGAAATATGACATTTAGGTAAAACTGCAGAATAATCAGAGATGACATACAGGGGACTGTTACTACAGTTATGTACCAGAAAACAGAACCACCTGTGTCATTAAGTTGTCCTGCCATCCTCTGCAACAATGATTTAAAATAACTTACGGAAAGCATGCAGCAATCAAACACCATTAGGTGAGCAGTAGGGTAGTTGTATTTGCCTTTGTAAAAGAATTTCTTTCTCTCTTATTTTTGAGCTAAAGATAAGCCCTAGGGGAAAAAAAAAAAAAAAAAAGCAGCAGTATGGAGGAATATCTAAGAAAGAAACTTTGAAAAGGACTGAGTACATTTGTGTGTCCCAAAGCAGGATCAGCTATACTTCTTTCATTGGTGACATATGTTTATATTAACTACTCTTAAAGTCATACATGGAGTTTCCTTAGCATCTGCAATAAATTTCTTTTGCTATCTTTACCGCCAGAAACTTTTCTTTATTTTGGTGTTCTGCCCATGTCTTGCTGCTGTAGTACTGTTTCCTCTCACATATGCTGGACATAAAAAATACTGTTTCCTCCATGCAGCAGCCTCCTTCACATCTAAAGCCATACAAAAAGATGTCTCCCCAAGTTTCTAAATTGTTTTCCCATAGCAGATGGGAGAACTCAGCATAGAAGAGAAAAATAATCAGAAAATATAACTAAAGAAAAGCAACTTCCACAATTAGACTCAGTGCCTCAGCTTATGGAGGCAAAATAGAAAGTTTTACTTCATATGTTTTTTATTTTATACTTCTAGAATGCACATTCATTACAAGGTTTGACCTGCTTCAACAGACTAACTTTGCTGAATTCACATTCCTCTGTTCTGACACACTACAAATCTAACAAGTTGTAGCTGGACCTGGCTGTCTGTTTAAATTTAGACACCTGTCCTTTTCTTTGTGAATGTTACACTGCTTTTGGTTATATTTCCAATATGTGTTTCCTTTCCCTTTATTTCTCCTTTCTCTTATCATTTCCTGTTAATGTAATTTTAATTTTGTTTTCCAAGTTTTCTGGTGTCCTTATGAACTTCAAGTCCTAGGTAAATGTGCTAAGCATACACTTCTTTTAACTCTCTAGTTCGCTATATAGAAATATTACATAATAACAGATTTAGCAAAGTTCCTGCAAAGCCTCGCAGAATATATCTTATTATTCTGACATGGAACTGTCCCTAACTAATGTATGTACTTTCCCCACCTCTCCTTGTTTAAAGAAAAGATGTACTAGTGTTCTTCTATCTTTCCTAAGGATCTGTATTTGTATGCTCTCCCTTTCCCACATGCATGTAGGAGAGACTGAAAGCAGAGAAAAGGGTGAAGGAGAGGCCTTGCTTGATATTTCTTAGCTCAGTCTGCTTCCCTTCTGGAGACTGCATCTTCCAATCTGATCTGTACCTGCCATCCCTAGCTATTTTTAGCAGAGACAATTGTTATAGCTGGCTTTTGTTTAAGGTGGTAAACAAGCCATTTGTACGTATATTCTCCATTTCTCTCTACATGGGTCAGATTAAGAATTACAAGGAGATTTATCTTTCCTTCTGTCTTCAGTTTCAAGGGGGAATAAGGTGGTGATTCAGTGCTAACTGTAGTGACAAAGCTAGTATTTTTGTGACACAGGCATAGGACAAGTCTGCACCAAGTCACTCCCTTCAATATCAGCATTACTTTTTGCGATCTAAGAAGTTTATACATTGCAGTCATTTAGAAGTAATTTTTCTATTTCCAGTGCCATGATGAGACAAAACCTTGTTGGGTTTTTTTGTTGTTTTATTTGTTTTATTTTGGGTTTGCAAGGAGGAAGTTTGGGGTGGGGTGTCATTATTTTTTTTGTTGCACTATTTTTCCATTTAGTTGTCTCTGAAAAACTGTCTTGAAAAATATAGCCTATTAAATCACTTGAGACAAACTCCTTTGTCAGTCTTTATGAAGGTCTTGGTATGTTTATGCTCAGAACTCTTATTTGAAATAGTCTTTCTAAACTGCATTTTTCTTGTATAAAAACACCGCTTGAATATGCTACTTTAATTTCCTTCTTACTCCCTAAAACAATTTAAGAAATAGTATGCATGCGTAAATATATTTTACCAATATCTAGGTAAATAGACAGATTGATTGATCTATTTCATATATTAGGCATAAAATCCACTTTATTCCATCCATCCATCCATCCATCCATCCATCTATCTATCTATCTATCTATCTATCTATCTATCTATCTATCTATCTATCTATCTATCTATCTATCTAATTTACCTACCTACCTATGTACCTATATACCTGTACACTTATCTTTAGAGTGCAGATATGCCTGCTAGGGTTAAGAGAGGAAAGATAAGTTTGTTCCTTTTGAAAACCTAAGAAGATGAAAGGAAGATATAGGGGAGAGGAAGAAAGAAGGTTGGTTTTTAACATGTAACATATTTACTTTGTGCAATTAACTTGGAAAACTGGAGAAATTCTCTCTAGTTCTGATTCCTACAATTACGTACTCAATTTTCAGCTAGCCTCAAAGGGAAAAAACACCATAGTTATTACTCAGTGTATTTTTGGTTTGAAATAGTGTTATTCATTTTATGTAAACCTCTGAACTCTGAAGTGAATGGTTATACAAGCAACTGATATAACAATTTTAAGAAAACAATGAAAAACAATTATATTGTGGTGACAGTTATCAGGACGTTAGGAGGTTGATCCCTTCAGGCTGAGTAAATGTTGGTCCTCATCTATTCTGAAAAAGAGGACTTTATTACACAACCTGAGGTTAGGAATAGAGTGATCTGGCCTTGGTGTCTGATGTATATACAGCTGAGCTCACTTACAAAAGGTCGGGACTAGGATCTATATTCGTGATTTAATATGCAGTTTGAGAACAGAGAATATAGCTCTGACATCCTTTCCAGATGGCACTGAAGGCTACAGCCTTGAATCCAAGCAGCACGTGGAGACTGAAGAGTGAATTTTGCTGTTGCCAAGTTGTATTCTCTTGATCCACATAATGACTAGCAATGTCAGCTTTGTGCCGATGAAATGAATTTCAGCCAACACAGTCAGTGGAAAGAAGACAACTTTCTGTCTCTCCAGAAATTAATTGAGCATGTTGCTGAAAAAAGAATGTGCTGTAAGTGGTGGGTTTTTTTCCCAGTGTCTTTCAGAAAAGTTCATCTATATTTCTGATGTTGCTAATAGCATGCAGTCACTGTCTGAGACGATGTCCTTATTTTGGGCTTTAATTCATATTTAGCATGCTTTTAACTGTAGTAATAGTACTAATTTTGATGCAATAGTTGAGGTGTCCTTGCAATTGTGGTCTTAGAAATGAAGGAACACATTTTAAGAGCTGGCTGGTGTATAAATTTTTATGAAAAGGACTCATAAAAGGAATGGAAGACTATTCTGCATTCTCCAACAGTGATTTCTAGATTCTCCAGTTATTAAGGGATACCTAAGACCTTTGCTTTCAAATCCAGAGAAACAGTGAGGCAGTTTCAGCTTCATAAATGCTGATAATTTACACTGAAAGCACTATACAGGTCTTATTTGAGAGGAACAAACAAAACTTTCTACAGGAAAAAAAGCCTGAGAATGTGCATTTCACGCTAAGCGTTTTAAAAGATGTCAGGAGTAGCAAGTTGCCAAGAATGGTTTCCACAAACGCAAGGTATTTCTTCAAGAGGGCAGCTGAGTGCAACATTAATGCACAAGTTTAATTGTAAGCTAGTGTTCCACACTGAAAAAGTCTCCTACTCTAACTGCTAGGTTAGTGACATAAGCTAGTGAAAAGTAATCACATGAACGAATGTGTGGTTCTAATCTCATATGAAATCACAACTGAAAACTGTTTTAAATTCAACCACCAGCTAATAGCCAAGGTTTGCTGGTATTTCATACTATATATATATTCCAAAAGTTGTGGTGGAAGCCCTGTAAATGTAAATGTGAAAACCTGGGAAGTTTTCAGTGTTAACATAAGCTAAAGCATGATTGAAGTAGGATTGATAGGCTTTTCTTTTCTTTTATTTATTTGACCAAAACAAAGTCTTGGCATGATATGCTGATGGCAAAGATTTTACCAACTCTGTGTTTTCTTGTATGCCTGAAGGTATAAAGAATATATTTTTTCCCTCAAAAATATTAAAACAACATGTTCAAGTGTGCTTGCAGAAATCAGTTCTCCAGTGCCCTTGAGTACTTTTGAAAATTGCAACCAAATATGTCTTGTACAAAGAATCTCATTCACAATTGCTAGAGACCTATTTTTTACTTGGTTCACTGAAAGTGCTGTTCTTCTGATATTAGATTTTCGTTCAATTCAAAGTCAAAGTAATCAAGTTATTCAGTTTCCTAGGAAATTCTAAAATTAAGGTATTTAAGAAGCAAAATACAATCCTTAGATTTTGAGAATTTTCTAGAGGAAATTGTCATTCCTTTTAATTGTATCACCCACTACAAATGTGCTTTCTGTCAATTCTGAATTTTTTAGTTATTTTCAGACTTTAAAAGTATGAAGCATTTCTATAAACCTGTTATCTATTGGCTTAGCAGCTAACATCAGAATGGCTTGTCTCCACCAAGAGATCTAGGATCTGAACCCAGACAGAAATGTGTTAGGAAAATAATTTATGAGTCAGAAATTCTCAAATGACATGGTAATTAGACTAAAGGGGACTATAAAGTAACTCAATGGTTTCTCTTTGGATCAGTTCCACTTATTACACTGGAAGAGTCACCATGTTGAGTGGCACAATTAACTCTGTAGTAAGGCTACACTACACGTGAAGCAACCAGGTATTCTTCCTTGTCCCAGTGTAAAGAGAAAAAAAAGATGATATTCTGGATATTCCAGAAAAATATTGTAGTTTGATGACTGGGTAGTTCTCCAAAGTGAGAAAAAGGTATTGAATCTCAGTCTCTTATACTGAAGGCGAATGAACTTCACCACTGAATGTTTGGACAGAAAGAGAATTTAAGTTGCTTTGCTCTTCCTATAAATGCCCAACATTAATCACTCAATTCCAAGCCATGTAAATTTTTTCTTCCTATAAAAACGGAACTCTTTTTTTTTATTATTTTTATTTCTCATTTACTTGAGTGTAGAAAGAAAAAAATATTCAGTTCAGATTCATTTGAATATATTTCTTAAATTTGCCCATTAAGTGCAGAAAAGAACCCCAGTTGCTTACATTGTCTTTTTAACAGCTTCATCAATCAAAGGATTTCAAATGCACTTGGAGTTGTGCTCTCTTGAATGCAAATCACCTCATGTGCCTGGTTTGGTCTGAGGTTTAGGATATTTCCAATACATGCTTAGATCTGTCCTGATTTTTTGTGTAAGTCTGACCTATAACTTCAGTTTTGTAGTCATCTTTCTCTCTTATTTCCTCTTTTTTGGTTCCCTTCATGGTTTGGAGGTTTTGTGTGTGTGTGGTGTGGCTTTTGGCTGCACATTCTGCTTGCATTTTTTCAACCCTTGTGATGTTTTGGTGAAGATGCATTCTCATTCTAACTGATATCTCAGAAACATTAGGCATAGTTATAATGTTATACAAAGCAATGACAGCATAGCTGATTACCTCTTTGCTACCATTTAAAAGTTCTGTCCATCAATCAATTATATTTATGATGGCTGTTTTAACAAATGTTTTTCTTTGGTCAACTGGGTTTAAACATATATCACAAGATATGTTTCTCAATGGCTTATACTCTTTCTCAGAATAGCTGGCATGAAGGTATTTTGAAATTCGGTGTCCCCTATGTAATTAATGTGAAAATTACACAAAACTCTTGCCATAGAACCTATTGAACACTTGAATACCAGCTTCTTGCTTTTCCTATGCATGTACAAAGCTATCCTTTACTTTGATTTAGGTGTATCTACCTTCTAAACACAAATGCCATTCAGGACATAGATTTTAAATGCAATTCTACTACCTGTTCAGTAGCTGGATCTGGTGCCTCATACTTTATCAACAATAAATTACATTCCTATTAAACTTGCTGCTAAACAAGGAGTTACCATCCTATTAAAATCCAATTAAACATGCATCACATTTGATGGATATAATTAGAAAAACTGGAGAGGGTAAATGGTTCAAAACACTACAGCTAGAAAAATGTCAGTGGAATGTTAAATGCAAAAAAAACCCATACAATGTGCATACAATGTGCATAGAATATATCTGTTGATAAAAAGACATACTTTTTGCTGTCCTTTTAATACATTTATTTCATACCTTTGGCTGTTGAGCAGAACTAAATACATTTTCTGTCATAAGTTATTCTGAGGTTAGAGTTTTGATCCTTGTTCATTCTGAAAAGAAAAAAAATGCTTTCTGTTTCAGGACAGATTTTGCAAGCATTAAAATGCATTGGCTGAATTCATTTGTGCAGTACAAAGATATGCACTGCTGACTAACAAGACAAAATCATAGAGGTCAAGAAAATAATTTCACAGGAAAGGATGTGAGATCTGATATGAAATGAAGAATTTCTGCACTGAGGCTTCTAAGGTGTGCTTTGTCATTTCCTGGTACTTGAGTATTTTTAGAAAAGAAGAGAAGGTTTTACCACACAATGGAAAAATGATACCCTTGAGAAAGCATCAAGCAGATGTCCTGCTGAGTGGAAACCTGCCTTTGCCTAAGCTACATTTGCAAAAATTTGAAGTCACATGGTTAGATAGACGATAAGAAGGAGAGATTCTTAACAGGTGTGGGTGGATTTAGTATGATCTGGCTTCAATAGTGGATATTTTTCCCCAGCCAAGACAAGTACAGATTATATTTTAAATGGTTATCATAACGCCATTGATAAGACTGGGGCAAGTCATGTGCTGTTACATAAATATAATTCTATAATAATTCTGTTCAAATCAGTGGGATTCATTAAGATAATAATGTCTTAAATGAGAGAAAAATTTGGCTTACATACAGTGCAGTCACACATGTTAAATGAATCATAAACAATTAACAGAACTCTGATCTTAATGTTTTGTTCATTTCCTTGTTTCAAGCAAAGGAAATTTTGCATAAATTACACTATCAGAAAAATATTAAACATTTGCTGAGTTTCAGAAAAATATCAGAATACCTTTTCCCTTCTGTATGACAGAATCCCAAGTGTATTCTGGTCTTGAGACTTAATCCTTTTAACACTTCACTAAGAGATGTAAATTTTGCCTTGAAAATAGCACAGCTATAATTTTGATTAGCTTACACATGGACAGCTTACCCACAGATAATGAACTCTTACTGGAATACCAAAAATAAAAGAGACACATAATTAAATGATTATAAAAACCAAATGCCTCTTTAAGATTTAACCCCTATTTGGTTTTTTATTTGGGTTTTTTTGTTTATTTGCTGTTTAGTTGTTTTTGTTTTGTTTGGGTTTGGTTTTCTGTCTGTCGTTGTTTCTTGAAAAAAAATAGAGGGCGTCTAGTTCGGTTCTCTTTGAAATAGTCTTTACTGAGATCAGAACATGACCTAGAGGGAAATAAAAGCAGATAGCTGTGCTCTAAAATAGTTAAAGTAGATAGTGTGGATGATGTAAAGTTGATTAACGCTATTTTAACTTGTCCATCTCTCCATTTTTCATATGATGAGACAAAAGAAGAATTCCAGAGATGCTGAAAATAATTAGCTTGGCTGTTCAGAAACAGGTTTATGAAAAGTCAAAAGTGAAGGACTTTTTACAAGAACAACATTTTCATCCTAAAACTTTGTATGTTTTTTTCCTATTATTTAATGTGTTTCATTTAAAATTATGTCATTTCGAAGATTTCTTCTTATAATGTTACAAAGCACCTAGTGGAAATATTTCACTTCTTGAGTTTATTAGAAAAGTTTTCTAATGCAAAACATACAATAAAGTGTGATTGATATGAGAATTCTGAGTGATATGTTTACAATAAAGTGCAATTGATATGAGAAGTCTGAGTGATATGGTTTTTCCTATCTCAGACATAACTTCCTTTCAGGAAATTACACAAACCGGCTTCGTGTGAAATCATGTGAAAGAACTGTTCTCTGTCATATTACCTTTATGTATAAATTCATGGTCCAGAAATGTCCTGAAGGAAAGAGCAGCCTCCCAGTCCTGTAAACTGCCAGTAAATCCAGTGGCATTCAGTACTCACTGGGTTTAGAGGAAAGTAAGGACCTCAAGCTCCTCCCAAGGGATTCTTTTAAAATCTACTTTGTAGATCTTCATAAAGGATAAATCAGAGGCTACTTGTACAAATATATTGCAAAAATTGAGGTGTTTAAATACCATTAATTTAGAAGAAAAAAGTCTACTGTTACTGTCCTGGTCCTGAATTCTTTGAGTATGGATGATTACAATGAACATAAATACTTCCATAACTGACTTTCACTTACAATGCTAACGTGCAAACAGGGTATCAGGTGTAAAGTGACTGTGCTATGAGTCATCTCCTTCAGTTTTCCATGGGTTTGGTTAATTAGGCTATTAGGACCTCTATTCTGTTCTTCTTTTATCTTGGTGTTATTCAGCTGCCGTTAACAAGAGCAGTGTTTGTTAATAAGGCTAAGATTTACAGCACCGTTAATATATTTTATACTACAATCCTCAAATGTTTTACAATGAACCTGTCCTTTATGATATAAGAAAAGTGAAAGCATGAAAATGTCAAGTGTGAGTACTTATGATATTCTTTCTGATATGGCGAGTAACCAGTGCTATCTTCGCCAAAACATTTCGGAGTCCTAAAATAATGCACAACGTAAGGGTGTTTCTTTTGGAAAAAAAATAATTGAATGACCAGCATGGATTTGCATAGATAGTCATATATGTGAAAATTGGCAAAAAGAGTTCTTGTTAAACAACTTCGCATATTTGCAAGGACTCTGTATTCTAATATAAACAATAAGCAATAGTGTCATTTTTCACTATAGGCTTGTACCAGAAACATAAATAGACAATGTTTATGCCTGATAGAATACTCTTACCTCGTCAGTTCTGCAAACTAGAGATGGAGAAACACACAAGGGCGTAATTATCTTTAAAAAAAAAATTAGTTGTGGGAGGAGCAGAATCAATTTTGTTATTGTTATTTGCTATCGAATTGTCTCATGAGCAACTGTCATGAGTTGCTTCATGGATTCTTTTATGTTTAATAAAGCCTAAACTCATACTTCAGCCTTTTCCTCCAGGGAGATGCTAATAGGGTCAGATTCCTATACCTGATTTTTTGTGAAGCATGTAAGCACCTGACATTTTAAACCTTGTATCCCTTCAACATATAAGACTGAAATGAACACGTTAGAAAGCTGTCATAAGACATGGGTAAACAGAAAGACAGACAAATGCTATGAATACACATATCTCATTTCCTTGGGAAACTAGGTATATTACGTAACATAAAATGTGCACTCAAGGGAATAGTGCCAGCAGCCTGGTTATTTGAATATATTGTCTTAGTAAGCAGCTCTCCTATCATTCCATCACTGCTTTTTATATAGATACTTGCAGAAATATGCTATTGTTTTAAGGGCCTCTGGCAGCAGGTGCGCTAATCCAGTCTGAACCTATGCCTGGATGATCTTACATTGTCACGGGCTTGGGTCTGAATACCTACTAGATGGTCTTTTCTCCACTCTCAGATAATATGCAGAGGCTACCAATATTTTAGTGGGAGTGCAAATAGTGTAAACATATTTCTCTGGTTCAGAGAGAAAGGGCTTGGATAGTCCATCCCTTGAATGATGATACAGAAAAGTTCCTCATAGCTGCTGGTTAAACCTAGAAGTGTTCCTGACTGTCTCCATCCATTCAGCCTTGTATATGCTGATCTGTATGTGTACCTTACATCCGAACTCAACAGTAGCTAGTTTTTTCTGTAGCCTGAGAGCATTGATTGATTTATTTGCCCGTATAGAAAATAGCCACTTTGCCTTCTTTTCAAAATAGAGTTGTAAAAGGACATCACGTTACTAGTGTTTTACTGTTTAAACCAGGACTTTCCCCTTGGTGAGTTTAGGGGATTTGCCTACGCTTTATACTCAGGCTGCTGTGAAATCTATATCGATACACAGTTATTTATTAAAAGTGAACTCAAAAGAAAGCTAAGAATCACAGCTCATATTTATATTCTTATTGGGATGGTTCATGCTATGAAATATATAAGTATTTGTGATTTCAGGGAGATGAACTTATGCTTTTAGCTGCAAATCCATTATAATTCCATGGAGCACAATGATATTGAAAGTAGCATATTTACGAAACATCTTCTGATGAGAAAAGGAAAAACTCTGGCCTTTGAAGCTCCTTTCTGAACGTCTTCATATTAGCAAGAGTGAGAGATGAGACAGACAGGACAACAGATAAAGAGGTTAACTGCCAAGGTTAAAGTCCATTACCCATTTTGAAATCCTTGGAGGAGTAAAGACAAACTCCTAGCCAGGATATTCAGTGTTGTCGATTGATTACTGGCATCAAAGCAGGACCCAGCTTTGCCAGCAGACTTTCTGGAGGCTAGGAGGGAATCTTTCCTCTCAGATATTTTGCAAGGGCTTGGTGGGTTTCAGTTATTAGCCAGTGATAGGTATTCACTGCTGACACTGAACTGTAGGCAGAATTTGTCCATTTCTCTGATGGATTTACCTTCATAATAGGCTTGGAGGAAAACAAATCTTTAACAAAAAGAGAGAATGAAACCCAATGAGCAGAAATCAAAACCAGAAACAGTAGAGGAAGGACTAAATCTGTCTCTGTGTCTTTAACCTTTGTAAGAGTAGAATGTCAGTGGGGTCTTGACAAAGGCTGATAGCAGCTCTCACCAGGTGAAATTATAGGAAGAGAAATAACTAACTAGGCTGTATGATTTATTGATGTGAAATTCCCAGATGAGTTAATAAAATTACAGCCTAATTAAATGACCTCACTCATTGTCTTTCTTTCTGCTTGGCTGAGATACCTCATTCATTTTTCACTTAAAGAGAAATATATTACATTTCAACAATATGTTTAGTTGGAAAGATTTCCAGAAAATATTAATCCTTGAGGTAATTTCTATGGAGAATGGAATGGTGACTATTTAAGTACACTTTGCACATGAGCCAGTCTTTAAAAAGAAAAAAAATAAGTAAAATCAATGTACAAAATAACAACAACAAACAAACAAAAAAAACCCCAAAACATGAGAGTGAAGGAGAAACTTATGTGAACAGAATGCAATTAACTAAATTGGACTTTTTCCAGATCCAACCTTCCTTAGTCTTGTAAGGAATGCCAATGGATTTTTAATGATCACACGGCATGCAGGCCTCTGTTTGCTTAACCTTTCAGAAGACCGCTGGAATATTTTAATATTTTTGTGTCTGATGTGAGTGTTAGGCAGGAAATGCACATTCTAATCCTCTCCCAATCTACCATCCACCATGGCACTTAGAAATTTCTTGGCTATATATCTATATTTTTATATGCAGAGTATAAATATAATATCTTTTTAGAAAATTTTCATATTCAACAGTTTTCTCTCCAACTTCACTTAGAATTTTTCAACAAAATGCATACAAATAAATGTATACCTGGAAACAAAACAAACCAAAACACATTTTTCTTAATCTGCAATTTTCAGGGTGTTTTAGTGGTGGATATTCCCTTTCCTCTTCTTTCTTCATAAGAGGAAAAAAAATACAGATAGAATTATACATACACAGCTTTTTTCAATAACACAGGTGAAAGAAAGAGTATATTTCATTTGAAATTTGAAAATATTCAGAAAATATATGCACAAATATGGAAAAAGTATAGTTCTCACCTAAAGTCTACTCCCCAGCCTTGACAAAGTTGCTTATTCTGGAAACATAAATGTAAGAATGATTTAAATAGATGCTGCTAATCATTTTGTAATGTAGCTCATCTGATGCACAAGAAAATTAGTACCAAATTATTCCAAGCGTAGCACCTTAGCAAGAGGTAACAGAAGCTTGGCATCCTTGTTTATTCAACCCCAATCTTCTTTTATGACAAAGGGGTTTTGAAATAACTAAACCCTGAATAACTCCATAAAATCCAGGGTCCTAAATCTAAGTATGAATGGCTGAAAAATCTGCAAAAAACTAAAGTTGAGTTTGTTTGTGGAGTGGAGATATTGCAGTATTTATGTGAGATAGTGACAAAGAGCTGGCATAAGTTGAAAAATAATTAATACAAAATTGCAAAGTATTTGGAAAGGAATTTATGGAGATCAAGGAAAAAATGAGGCTCTGAAAATACCTAAATTCACAGGCAGAGACCATTGATTATACTATGCGTTGCCGTAATTAACTGTACTGTGTTTCAATGAAGGGGAGTGCTGTTTACGAGTCTGTGAGCAAGGGGTGTTCTCCATGAACCGGGTTTTCAGCTGGAACAGAGGAGCATCTTCCTTTTCCTGATTGGTTTGGGCAGTCTGAATTCCAAATTTTCCATATAAATGCTCTAGCTTATCGATATTTCTTCATGTCTTTTCTTTCTCTTGACCTCAGTAATAGTGTATGATTTGTAAAAAGAGGAACAGCTTTCTTTCAGAGGAGAAACTGAAAGCAGTATACTCTCTTAGAAAGAGTCAAGTAGAATCAGGTAGAGTTCTAACAATCAGGCTCTCCTCAGTGGTAGAGAGGCCACTTTCTGAAAAAGGTAGGCATTCATTTCTTATTATTTTTATCTATTGGTTCTAGAAGAAAATCAAGGAAGGAGAGTAACATAGTGCTAAAAATAGTTTAATAAGGCTAAAGAGACAGATGTAAGGAATTGGTCAGTGTTTCTGGAGATGGCAAGAGGTCTGCTTACCTATCACAAAACAGGAAATGGTTCTTCTTTCCTTAGTAGAAAAAGACAGTAAGGCCAGTAGATTTATACAGTTTGAAAAAGTTGGTGGTATACTTCCTGTTTAAATATTTGCTAAACTAATTTCTGAGCAACCAAAACATAGACTCCTTTGTAGTCTGGAACAACTATTACAGAAATTACCCATCTTTACAAGACAAGAGTTTTCCCCGTTTTGAACTGTGTTAAACAGTAACATCTGACCTGTGCTATTCAGATAAGGTTGACCACGGTCTTTCTCCACATAGCTGTCACTGGATTACTTCAGAACAAACATTTGAATCCAAGAACGCTCAGACTCAACAGCTGCCAGATCACGTTCTGCAACCCTTGTAAACTTACAGATTCTGTCTATTCTGAAGACAGAAGTAGTTCAGTTGGATAAATCACACACATTTTCTACTTTTTGTCTCTGACATAATGGAAGGATCTCTCTTTCACATAAAATGCAAGACTGTGGTCTAATTTGGCTAATCATATGTCACTGAACAGCTTTAGAATACAGACCTTTTTTCAGTATTTGATGTATTATCCCTGTGGCCATGCCATCCATGAGGGGTAGGATTAATAAGATTAATTTGGAATATCTCACCTAGTAAGTTTCTAGAAAAGGAACTTTAAAAAGCATTTTAATTGGGAGTAGTGACAAAAAAATAAAATCTGACAAATTAGTTTATGATTTACTAAGAAATTTTACACCTAGGTTTGATTAAACCATGTGCATTTAAAAGGGTGTTTGTCTTACTATTCTGAGTAGCAGCTGGGAAAAAAAAATTATCAATCAAAATCCTATAAAAATACCTGAGGTCTTTCAGAAAGAAAATGTAATGATGTTGGCAGTCAAAGGATGAGGAAGAGTATTCTGGTCGCTTCACTAATTTCTGTGTGGTTGTGCGGTTCGGTTTGGATATTTGGCATGCAGTTAGGCAGACATGCTACTGCTGCCAGTGATGTTAAGAAAAATGTGACTATTACTGTTAGTATACCCAGCTTGTGTTTCAAAGTCATAGCAGTGGTTATGTCAAAATAGCTTCCATCCATTTTGTTCTCCTCGTGAATAATTTAATTGACTCACTAGTTACATTTTGATCAACGTAAGTCACGTTTCAAAGTATCTTAAAGTTTTTCTTCACTTTCATCATTTCATAAGAATGTAGACATTGGTACATTAGAATAGACCAGCAGCATACCTGCCCTATTTTTGTCTCAAACAGCAGTCCTGACTGGTTACAAATTAGTTGCACAGTGTAAAATATAGAAGCTGAAAATTATGGAAAAAGCGATCTACTGAGTATCATTTCCACTCACATTCATTAAAAAGAGGTCTTTGCCTTGGAGGGTGCTTGTTGCAAACGTTATTTCTTTTTCAGGTCTTAAGATATGTAATCCTTTTTATGCCATTCACTGTGGACTAACTGCTTTGAAATATACTTCACCTCCACTTGTGGAAAAACTGTTTCACTTTAAATCTACCTGAACAGAATTATAATAAACATATTTTTACTGTTACATTATTAACTTAATTCTGATAGTACTCTGTTAGCTAGAGAAAAAGTATGTGCCTCGCAGCTGTAAATATTTGTCTTTTAATGATGCTTAAATTTATCTGAAGGTCGCAAGTGCTTAATCAACTTTACAACACTTCATAAGGAAGGTAAGACTTCTACAGATGAGGGAACTGAGGTATATGAAGTCTGTGTAGTCTGGATACTGTAGCTTATCTACAGGCAAACTGTGAGTCAGTATTTTAGCATCAATATAGACTGTCATGGTTTAGCCCCAGCCAGCAAGCAAGCACCACACAACCACTCACTCACTTTCTCACAGTGGGATGGGGTAGAGAATCAGAAACGTGAGAAAACTCACGGGTTGAGATAAAGACAGTTTAATAGGTAAAGCAAAAGCTGCTCACGCAAGCAAAATAATTCATTCACTACTTCCCACGGGCAGGCAGGTGTTCAGCCATGTCCAGGAAAGCAGGGCTCCATCATACATAATGGTTACTTGGGAAGACAAACACAATCTGTCCAAATATCCCCCACTTCCTTCTTTTTTCCCCCGGCTTTATATGCTGAGCATGATGTCGTATGGTGTGGAATATCCTTTGGTCAGCTGTCCCAGCTGTATCTCCTCCCATTTTCTTGTGCACCTGGCAGACAATTGAAAGCCGAAAAAGTCCTCCTCCACATTATCAACACAGTTTTTAGCACAAGTCCAAAGCATAGCCACATAAATTAACTCTATCCCAGCTGAAATCAGGACATAGACTTACAAATTTTGTGCACAAACTTTCCTGGTAAACTGTATAGACATGCACATACGTGCATAGGTATATGCATACATTTGAAATTAATCTTTTCATGTGGTTTTATTTCTAATTAAAGTTTACATTTTAAGCTTAAAATAGATTTGAAAGCACATTTCCTTGAATCACATCATAATAAAATCTTTGTGGTATTTATGTCAGCACAAATACTCTTGCCTGCAGCTCTCCTTGATTAAATGGTGTGGCTGACATAAATCCTGTCTAAGAGTTGTTGGCATGCTACAGAATATACTTTGCAGAAATGCAGAGAATATTCTGTAAAGGACTTTGATATTAGGTATTGGAACTAACTGTAGGACAAACAGAATATGTAAAAACTTTTTTACATTACTTACAACATTTGATACCATTTAAAAACATGAGAAAATCTATTACAGTTGGTGTAACTTAGATCTCTTGCTCTTCATAGATCTTAACTGATTAATTGCAACACACATGCAAGAGCTTTTCTCTAAGGAGATAGATTAACGCACATTTTGAAAAATGGTCTAGTATAGACTTGATGAGGAAGGGGTTTAAATGTTTGGGCAATACTTTTATTTAACCTTTTCTTTAACATTTTCTGTCTTCATTTTCATTTCATATATGTCTGTATTTTATTTGTTGTAGTTCTCTGACAGGGAGATTGACTGATCAATCTGCATTTTCTTGTTTTTTCAATTATTTACTGGTATGTCTATAATAAACAGGACTGAAAATGTATGTATGTGTTACTGAATTACAATGTGTATATAATGTACAGTAGTTGTAAGCACATATAAAATCACACATAGGTAAGCATAATATATACACGATGTATGCACATACACACACATAAAACTCTAACCTGAGGTACTAAAATTATTAGTAAATGTGCTAAATTAAATGTATGCAGTCTGAAACTAATCAAAACATATGGAAAAGAGCAGAAAATTACCTAATAAACATTTGTATTAATATGGTAAAATTACTATACTTTTTTAAAGCTGTATTATAAACATATGCTTTTAAAAAAACCCATCAGTAATGGAGGGAGACATGTCATACTGTCCAGACAAAGCCATAACTTACTATTTTGACCAAAAACCCCACATCCCTCTGGTATTACAAGTTGATGCAAAGCCTATTACAATCAATATCAAGCAATTGCATCTCATTTTCTATCAGTCAGCATGCTAAATCCTTGATGGATAACTAAGACACTAATCAATATCTGAGTGTGAGCCTGATTTCATATACTTTTCTCCTGTTGCTGCTACAGTCTGGTATTACAAAGTATAGCAAGAAAGATTCTGAAAGTGTCAGGACCAAGACTATGAAAATATCAGTGAAATAAGAGCACTTTCTCTAGGTTCTCTAAACATAAAGTTAGAGTAGGATTGATATCTGCATGCTAATACTTCAAGATTAATTCTTTCTAAGAATATTACTGTTGGTAATTAAATTACATTTGAAATGAAGACAAACTGCAGATCAAGTGCATCAATAGGTTTCCCTGACCCTTCACTGCAGAGTTCAAACATGTTAATGATTTTTCTAAGGAGTTTATTTAATCAAAATATTTAGTATTTTGACTTTCAATCATCTTCGGATTCAAGCATCTTTATTGCTCCTCAGTAGTAATGATGCTCCAGTCTAGAGTCGAAGGCAAAACGTCAGTCCACAGTAAGTTAGTAGCAGTTTTGTCATCTCTATAAACCCTGTCATTTACCAGGATTTCACCTAAGCTGTAAAGATAGGTGACCCGTTTTCAGTGACTATGGCATATATGTTCTGGAGATAACAGAACTTAATCTCTTGGTTCCTAAGCATAAGTATCACATCCCAATAGAAAAAGAAAATGTCTTATATGATTACGAGTGGCTTTAACACAGGGTATTGCTCTTCTCTTTTTAACCGGATCTGTGCAATATAACTTTGGGCTTTCATTCTTCTATAAGAAGAATGAAACTAAACATATGTTCATATGACAACATATGATGTGTTGTCAATGTCTAAACAATAGTGCTCTGGAAAAGATGCAGGAGGAAGCTAGGGGTTGTAGGGATCAGAGTCTGTCTGAGCTCTATATATTTTGTGTCTAGTGAGGAAATGTACTTTGGCATAAAGTAAAGAGCAGGGAGATTCTGCTTAGATTCTTGTACAGGTCTGAAAATCCTTTGTATGCCTAAATAACTATAACCTTTGTTGTAGCTCTACATGTGGTCCCTCTGCCTGTAGCTGTAAAAATGCCAACAATCTGTCTGTGGATCATTGGCTGCAAAACCTACACTTGTGAGCCTCCTGTGGTTCATGGGAGTATATGCAAGAGCAGGCAGCTGGGCTGACAGCAACAACAGCTGTGTTCTCAAATTCTCATCCAGAAGCTTCCTACCAAAACAGGTTTCTGGAAATCTGTCTCATGACACCTGGAAGTGAATTACAGCCATGGAAATGGTGGTGCTTGGGCTCTTAAAAGACTGGCACGCTCTTTTCTTGAGATATTTATCACACATTTATTCAATGCAGATAGTTTATCCATGAATGAAAATAAAACTGAGACTGAGGGCAGAGTGAGGCCTCACAAAAAAGAAACAAATTTTACGTTCAGCACGTGGCTTTGACGGTTGACTTAACTATGAAAACATTTAGTAGCCTGATTCTGCAAACTACTCATTATCTCAGACCCTTATTTGATGTTACTGGACAAGTGGGGAAGACTTCTAGTGTCCCCATATTCTAAATTATGGATAAGAGTGTAATGCAGACATAAGGGTCTGTTTATGCTGCCTGCATTTGTCACCAGTGAGAAACAATGGTAGTTTGGGGTTTAAGCAAAATACATTTCTTCATCTTTGTGAAGTATTCAGGATCAATAGTGCCATTTCAGGATTTCTTTCATGGCCTTCTGACTGTTACAGAAAATTTTTGTGTGCCTGTACCATCTTCTGCCCATAGAAGCCTGGCTGAACCACATTTAAAGAAACTCTCAGATATTCATAATATGGAAACTGTTATAAAACTAAATCTACTTATTTGTTTACATCTTGACAGTCAACATTTTATTCTGTTGTTCTTGTGCTTTGATTTGATATATTTTCAAACTCTTCCAAATACAGGAGACTAGAATACTAACTAATAAACAGAAATATAGGGAAAACAAGGTGTATCTAAGCAGAAATTATTTTTGTTATTGTTTTTTGTAACATAATTTTACCTGACTTTCAGTATTTAACATCTTAGAGCCAATCTGAATGATATATAGAAACACATATTTGGAAATGGAGAAATGTGCAAAGTAAGTAAGAATTTAAACACATTTGGAAGTGCAGCTTTAGGCCTATGTTTTGCGGTCTTCAGTTTCTGCTTTTAGAGCTGGTACTATGGATGAGCTAGCTTTGAAAATTTCAAATTTAAATTAACGATGTTACATTTTTGTATGTCATCCTTCTGCCCCTGCTCACACTGTTGGCAAAGGTTGCAGTGTCACCCTCTTTATCTACATGCATTCTTTCCTTTCAAGACAAACTCATGGCAGAAATGGGAACTTCCAAAAAGGAAAGTTGCTGAGGTGTCTCTGACATCGTCTCTCCAGAACAAGAGAATTAACTATAATGGAATACGCAAGGAAGTAACAGCAGCTTCAAGGTTCAATTCTAGACATTGTTACAGTAATTATTTTATTCATCTGAGCTGCAATGAAAATTTAGTCCTTCTAAGCCTCTTCCAGGTTTAGGGTTCATGTCTCCCTCGGACAGCACTGCAGCCATTCAGCTTCCTTTAGCTTTTTCCTAGGGTTATTTTAAAGATTGTGTGGGAAGGAGGAAGGAAAAAGGATGAGGCTATAGACCATTGTAATCAACAAGCTGTAGCTCAGAGGTGTTAAGGAAGTAGCTTGTTAGATCCTGTTCCAGGGCTGCCTTCCTGGAAAGCAGAGTCAAAATGAAAAATGATTTAGCAGTAGAGGAACTTCTAAGACTCAGACAGGGTTTGAGGGCAGTTTGGACAGATGTTCCCATCTTATGCTTATTGCTTCCAAATGTGTTTAAATCTGTTTAGTGCTGGCAGATAGGAATGCCAGGCAACTCAGTTTTGTTGATCTGGTTTCAGGCTGAGAAATTCTTAAGAAGTACCACAGGCAATAATATTTTTTTTCTTCTTTTCTTTCCTTTTCTTTTTTTTTAATTAGTCTGATTTAATGATTGGGGTTTTCTTTTCAAATTTATTTTTCATAAAACTTCATGAAAACAAAGCAAAGAAATCAGCTGTTAGTCTCCATTTACAGTACTGCAGATGTTGTCTAGGAAATTTCAAAGAGTTCCTATAGCTCCACTGTTTTAAGAGTGGCACACCTATTAACTGCAACTAATAAAGCCAGAGAGCTCACCATACAAAAGGTGAAGAGAAATGATGCATAGTACTGCTAAGTGGCACAAAGTTCACAAGGTCTGAGTTCTACCTGTCTGTGATGGTTTTTGCTGGACTATGCTCTCAAGGGAAGCTTTCCCTCCTGCTGTTTTGCCTCTGGCTGTACTAGGAGAGAGAAAGATCTGTAAATGTTAGTTACTAACAAGTACTATAGAGATATACTGGAAAGAAGGAAATAAAGAAATGAAATAGTTCTGACTTAAGTTGTCACAGCAGTATTCTGTAACTTGTCAATGGAAAGACTTCTGATTTGGGGGTATTCTTTACTCATGAGGCTGGTTTGCTGTAGAATTATGTTATGAAATATATGTTCTCCTACACTTCATAACTTAAGGCCACCTTCAATGAAAACTGATTTGTCTTTACTCAGTAGTCATTGTTTTCAGTGGAAATTTTGGTGATCTTTTATTCAATAACCGAGTTTTCTAACTAGACCACAAAAAATCACATATCAGTTTGATGCCAGGTTCTAAATAAGCTGCTGACTAAAAAGTGTTGGTAGTATGGGGCTGAGAATTGTCTCCTACAGTGGCTATACGTAACCATTATTTGTGTTGTGCAAGTATTATTAAGCAATGCTATAAATGTGTGGTATAAAGTAAATTTGTATCATGCCATGAAACAGCAGCAAGTTGAAAAGTTTATGACTACATATTAAGTAACCTTACCTTGTTCTCAAGTTATTTTTCACATCACATTTTTTTTCTTGATGCTGATGCTGTTTGTCACTTCTCATACTTCTCCCTTTGTCTGGTTGTCTTTCAGTCTCCTTGCTTTTTCCTTCTCTTTCATTTGTTTTGGTTAAGGTCTCTGTTTCCTCCTCATGCATCTGTCTTTCTTTGCTTTTTCTCCTCTTCTCTAAATTTATTTCTGTGCCCCTTTCCTCAGTATTAACTAAACTAATGAGCACCCATTTTTTCTGAAGACTTTGAGACTTTGATATATATATTCTTCTATTGCATTAGGTAATTCCTTATAGTGGTGCTAAGAGTTGTTTTACAGGCATAGAGGTAATCCCCTGAACCAAACAGATATCACTTAACTGTTCAGGAGAAGACTTTCAGGAAAGTTAACAAACAAGGGAGGTTTACAATACCTTAAAAACATTTCGGTATTTTTTAATACTCCTTTCCATTAAAGATTTATCTCCTGGTTTTGATGCATTATGAATAAACAATTTCTAATTAAACAATAGGGGGTAAAGGAATAATATCCTAGTTTGTACTATTTCTCACTAAGATAGCTTGCACTGTCTCATCCCTCAAAAATGTGAGGCATCATGTTGTAGTGTTTAGCGGGAGGTAGTGGGAGTCAGCAGACTTCCATTCTGTTCATGATTCTGTCCCATTTCCTTCCTCAGCCTCTGGTGAATTACTCAGTCCCTGTTTGAGTGTGTCTGTTTCCACATACTTTTTCTTTCCTCTTCCCCACCACCCCTCCCCCCCCGCCCAAGTGCTCTGCCTAGAATAAAAGTGTTGTGAGTTGCTCTATTATCAATGCAATAGCATATACAGCCACAGCAGAGTCAATTTTCAGTGCAATTACAGTGAGCTAGAGGCATAACTTATATTATTTATGGGGGCTGTGTATCACATGGATCATGAGTCAACCAATGTTGACAAAAATGCTTGACAAATAAATCCATTGTGGAAATTGTTTTTAAAATGCTTTCATTTACAAAACAGTTAAGGAGAATACTGTAGTATGTAAAGGAGAATGAACTGTTAACTTTCTTTTTCTGTCCAAGAATGTTAATAGGAAGCTTCGATGCCTGGGACACAGAGCTTGATTATACACAGACAGAGCTTTGAAGATCTTCTCTAGGGCACAGTTTCTTGATGGCATATTTAGGTTGCATTCTGTAATGTTTATTTTTAGAGAACCCTCTTCTTATTTAATAGTAATGATATAAAGCACAAGGGTTACAGATAATAATACTTGACTCCACATTTTATGATAGCATAACAAAAATAAATCTGTGGGCTTACAGAACTATAGGTTCCAAAATATACTCCTTATTGATGGGAGGTCAAATTATCATTTAGATCAATACTCCACTATCGATTAGTGTGAAATGTCTATGCAAATCTTGTAACAAAAGTAGGAAGTACTATGTATAAAAAACACATTGATGTGCTTTCTCAGAAACTGACACCATTTTTAATTTTTTTTTCAACACACATATTTCACCTACCTTTTATCAACAGAACATTTTACTGTGATTTTCCCCCATTTTTTTTCATTAAAAAAAAAAAAAGCAAATAGAATTTAAATTCAACCACAAAAGCATTTATAGTTTTTCAGGGAAAGAAAATGGGCATCTGAATGTGGTATAACCAGCGGTTTGGAATTTAAAGGTTTACTGCTATCTGCCTTTAATTATATTATCAAAACACAGGATTATGTTTCACTAAAATCTTCCTCAGCATGGTGATAAAATAAACTTTCTTTGTTTTTGTTGATTTCAAACAATATAAAAATGTCTCCAGTTATTACAGGCTTTTATTCTCCAAATGTTAGTGATTTTTAATAGACTTATATGCTGTACAGTAATCATTTATTTGGGAATTTTGATTTTAGCAATTTAATCATGTTCAATTATATATCAACATCAGTTTGCTTCTTTCTGATACGAAATCCAACCTGATCTTTCTTGAAATAAGGGTAATTACAGACAATAGGGAGACAACTATAGCCATGTATTTCAGTATGGTAGCTCTATAAGGCCTCAAGGTGGAAGTAAAAACCTGAAAAGATGTCTGTGTTCTTCATGCAAGGTATAACACATAATCGCCTTATGGAGTACTTGAACAAGTCTACTGAAGACACACCTGTATCTGTAGCAAGCAGCACTCAGACCATGATGTGACTAGTATCACATCTAGTTACTTTTAACTTTCTAGCCTGGATTAAATGATACATATATATTTCTGAGTGGGTAAGCAGCTTGCAGTAGGATTCCAGAGCACAGATGGAGCTCTAAACCTTTATACTCATAGCCAGGTGCCCTAAAGTACTTGTTACAACCTGAAGCCTCCCATCAGCACTTTGCCGTCATGCTCTGCTTGTTTGGCATTAGGTTCATCATTAATAATATGCTATAAATATTCTCAGATGCTGGACAGCTAGGTTTTATTCTCGTTTGGACTATATTGTGCATAAATTGTAGACATGTTTAACTGAAGTAACAACAGAGAACATTTCCTTAGCCATTTCATGAGACAGATTACTAGCAATTGCTGATTCTTTATCAATGTTCACTAACAACAGTTACTTGTAATCTGAATATAGTTAATTTATATTTGCAGAAATTCTCCTGAAGGTATTAATAATTTTTCTTGATATGAATAAAGTACAACCATTGTAAGAGATTAACATAATAATGATTTTAAATCTTGAGGAAAAAAGTAAAAATGTAAATATTATATTTATAAATAATCATGTGAAAATATGAATATGTATGAAAGTACTAATCTATAAATTTAAAATTAAATAAACAGAGTGATAGTCATTGACTAGTTCAGAAGTTCTATTATCTGAATGATTTCTGTCCTTTTTCCAGCAAAATCTAGGTTTTCCATTAGGAAGAAAATCTTTAGCTAGAAGGACAGTATGTACAACACTTGAGAACTGGGAGATTCCATTACCAATCTTAAAGTCCTTTTTGGTTTCTGGAGTTCAGCTTCTTTGCTTGTCCCAAATTCATCTTGCTAGAGCTGGACAACACAGTGCTTATTTTCTACCTAAACCTCACCACGTCCCATAAATTGGACATGATTTTGACTAAGGCAAGTTTCATCTACAGGTGAAAGAAGGAGAGAGTCCTGGGTTTGAGTCTTTCCTTTCATATAGGCTAGTCTCTTGAAAAAAATGTTTAAAATGTTGGAGTAAAAGCAGGGAAAACCCTTATAAAAATCTAGGAGGTCTAGTTCATTTTGTGGTTTCATTTTTCCTTCTGTGAAATGGAAACGGTGATTCTTTACCACAAAGTATAATTAAAAAGTTAGAATCCACCAGTGGCTGTTAGACAATCAGATGCCACAGAAAAGAACCAACAAGAGAATATGGATAAGCCTGTGTAATAATATAAATACTAAACAACTTTTCATTTGGAGGATAACCGTTTTCTAGAAGGTTTCTATTACTTTTAATCTTTATTAATCTCTTGCCTTTCTGGATTTTTCATTTCATATAAAAAAAAAAAAATTTCTTTTCTTCAGGGAAAATAACCAAAGTACATATCTTCTCATGGAAAGTTTGCACGACTAATGTATTGTAGATAATTTACATTAACGGATTGCTTGTAGGTGCTGGACAAAATATTTCATTTTAAATATGAGGCATGGTCCTAAAAGATAGGACTGTCAGATCAATAATTGTATAGGTAAGGTAATTACCTTTCAATGCTAATTGTCTTTAACTTTCTCATTCACCCAAACAAAAGGTAAAATGCTAGTCTGAATCTTTTGCCCGACTCCAAAACCTTATTGTTACTTACAGGGCTTCTATGAAGTGATGCCTATTGCGGAGCAGATACATATGGAGTGACAAAGCATTCTCCAAAAAACAAATCATATTAATCAGTGTACTTTATATTTAAAAGTATATGTGTGTAGGATTTTAGTAGAGAAGGTACTTTCTAGTGCTTTCAGACACTGGCAGGGGAAAACAAATTAGTGTGCTAAAACAATACTAAATCCCAAAGAAAAAAAGTGGCCCATTTTCACGTCCATGGGTGCATGTTTTCTTTTTCTGTTGCCAACTGAAACAAGACAACGTACACAACCAAGACACAAGGAGAAAGGAAAAGAATGTTCTGGGCTGATGGAGATGTCAGCACCGTAGAAATATAAAAGTTATTAAAGACAGTGCCAGAGGGATTGGTGCTGGTCATGTCACTGTAGTTCTTAGTATATTAAGCCTTAACTGATAGAAGGTGTGCAGACAAGTTTTTTGATGAAACTAGAAAAATGGCCAACTTGTGATTCCCAGTGGAAACATGCTATAGATTTGAGATGTTGATATTCTACGGAAACTGTTAGGTTGCTAATTATTTCTAGATGAGATTCATTGTAAATTTTGTTTTTATGTAGGTGACACATACGTATGACACTGGTAACCTACAGCAATTTAATTGATTTTTGTTCCTGTATACCCTCAAAAGTTATATCAGAGAATCTCACTATGCTGCTGAAGTCCATACATGAGGTACAGTACTTTAAATTTGGGAAAATGTGCAGCTGGGAAAACAGAACTCTCATGCTGACTCAGGTTACCTGTGTGACTGCATTTAAGGGCATGAGGTATCAAAGTTTTTTTTCACAGAACTATGCAACTTGAGAACAATGGAAAAAGTCTATGTAAGAGTCTTATTGGTTACTGATGTAAACACAAACTTTTCACAAACTTATCTTCAGTGCAGATCACTAAACCTGCAGTAACATATCTCTGCATGTGTGAGCTTGTATGTTTATTCACACAGGCTTATGTTTTACTAGCACATTATCACTCTGTAGAAGAGATACTTCAAAAGGTGAAGTTTTTAAGCGTGCAGAAAATGTGGAAGAAATTGATGTTATTACTTGACATACTAAGAAAAAGAAAAAAAAAAAGAAAAAATACTTCTAGCATAATGAGAATAAAATATTTGCTGATATTCAGAAAGCAAGCTCTTAAACTGAACAGGAGAAAAAAACAGATTGCACTCATGAGACTGAAATGGACCAAACCACCTTTTTTCTTTTTCTGGAACTCTTTCCTCTATGTCTTATTTCTATGTGACTGAAAGAACCATATGGGCACAAACTACCACTGCCAGGAAGGGAAACTTTAAATTCTACTATATCTTTGTAGCAATGGAGTATTACATCTGTATTTTGGCCATAGTCAAATGAGTTTTAAAGCTACTGCAGACAAAGTGTTAAATGTTGTATTTACACACACATAAATGAAAGGACATTTTCAGTACACCAAGCACTGAATACATTGCACTAGAGACCACCCTTGAGCACAATGGGTGCTTTCCATTCTACATTATCTGTGAACAGATAGTCTAGCTGTAATTGGGTAAAGACCATCTTCTGTGCCTTACTCTTCCTTGATAGTTTGCTTGTCTTGGATTTAGTGAAGGGTCCTCCTCAAAGTAGACTGAAAATCTGAAAACAAGAATCTGGGCAGGCTCTGTAAGTATATTTTTTTCAAATACACTTGCTTATCAAAGAGAGGTATTTTGTCCCCTTTGCTTCTACGTCTTGTCTTAAAAGAAATTAAAACACTACAAAGGGTATGATTTAATATTTTAAAAAAAGTTTGCTCTAATCTTCAGATACAAGGATTAATTTTATTACATACTATATTCTCCTTAAAGCTGATGGGACGGTTTAAGAAAATAACATCAAGCAAGTATTTGTCTTCCATAATCCTAATCATACCTGTAAATTAAAAACAGTAGACTATACAAGGCCTATATTAGTATTTGAAAGAACTGTCGTATTTATTTACAAACATGTGGGAATAATAAATATATTTAAACGACATTTCAGAATATTAGCAATTCTCATTTATGTGGTTTGGGCATTGCTAGTTAAAACATAGCATTGTTCTTCTATCTTTTTCTCTTTTTTTCCCAATGCTTTTATTGATTTCATTACACAGCTCTGGATAATTATTTTACTATTTATTTGTATGAGAACAATAATATTCCACAGGAGTTAAATAAAACCATGAAAAAACCCTGCATTTAAAATATTAAGTATAACAAAGAAATAAAGACAGTGGGGAAGGCAGTCTGTAATTACATTGTCTAAGTCAGTAGTGCACAGTCTGTAAGAACTGCTTCACTTTAAATTGGAATTAAAGATTTTTTTTAATATATCTTTCCAGAATACTCTAGTTTATAACTAAGGCATGTTTCTGACAGTATCATTGGAAGACTATGAAGTGAGAGTAAAGTTCTGTACTACACAGGATTTTTATTGAGATGAAAGGGATAATGAGGTTACTGTGAGTCTCCCCAACCTGTAAGTGCCATGTTGCCAATCTCAAGTAGCAGGTAAGAAAGAGCATTTATAAACACTGAGTGACAGAACGTACTAATGCAGAACTATTTTCTCTTTTTATTGTCTATTGCTGTTACAAAATGCAAAGGACAAAACATACCCTGAAGTTGGAGGTTAGGTTGCCAGTTATTCTAGAAGCTTATTAGCTCTTTACCAGTTACTACTGATAAAGTACTACTCATTGTAAAATTTAACAGTAACACTTAAAATAGGGAATTCTAAAATCTGAGGCTATAAGCAAGGTTTCTTAAATAGATCACAGCCTGTCCTAAGCTATTCTTTATTTCTCGTATGACCTATCAGATATTTATGGAGTGATATTAATCCATTTCTGCTGTCCAAAATCTGCTTCTGTCAGCATAGTGATACCTCCAGTGCAGTTATATCAACCAGGAGCATTAACATGTAAGGATAAAATCAGAAATGCCAACATATGAAATATCTTACTAATAAGAAATGATTCTATAAATATGTTCATAGAATCAGAACTGGGAAGGTTTTAACATGTTAATCAATAAAGAAGGACCATAGGAATACATACATTATACCAGCATTCTTGGGCTTTGATTACGATAGCTTAATGCTGAAAAAAGGCTTTTGCAGAAGTCTGCTCTCAGAAATGCCACAAGTATTCACTGACTCAACAATTTAAAAAGAAATATTGTTATCTGTGTTTTTCAAGAAGAAAAAAAGGATTTATTATCCGTAGTCTAACTGTGGGTCACTGAATAACTGTACAGTGTGTTTCCTAATTGTACTTGATCTGTATGTGGTTTCTATCAAACTCGCAAAGATGTGGCTTGAAATGGTGAAGATAGGTGGTGCCAGTAATTTTTTATGGAAAATAAGCAGGAAAAGGCATGTACTGGCTTGACGTTTTTCACTTAGGTATTTCAGCTTCCACCATTTATCATTCTTACATTCAATTATTTACACTATACTGGCATCCTGTCAAGACTGAAGCCTAAGTGTGTTATACTGAAGAAATATAAGGACAGTCAGACCACTAGCTCTGCAAGACAGGAAGTAAAAAGTTTGTGATAGCCAAAAGACATACTGTGAAAAGACTTTTCTAGAAATGTGCTATAGGTTAATATCAGATGTGTGTTATCTGCAGATAATTTCATAGTGGTCTGTTTTGTTTGGTTTAAAAATTGCTGAAATTGTTGGTAATTGGATATTGAATTTCCTATCACACAGTGATTGCTGAAGTTTACAAGTGCTTCCTTCAAAATTCTCATGCAGAATTCTCCTTGTACCGATTTCCGCATCTATGTGAGTCCATGGTATCCAAACTTCAGGTTTCAAAAATTAGTTTGGGGAGCAGAGTCGGGTTTGGGGTGGAAGTCTCCATATACCTCCTTCCTTGGGAAGAGTTAAGTTTATCTGTCTTAATAATCTTCTTAACTAGTGTGATCAGCAAGTAGCAATTATTAGCAACTACATCATCTGAGAAAGTCTTGTAAACATTATTAGTGTCGTCTTACAAATGCCTTTGTGGACCCCACTTCCAAGGTCCCTCTTTAAAACTTACATGTTTTTCCATATGCAACTTTTATTTTGCCTGGTGGTGCCATGCTAGTTACTGTTCCTGGTCTTCCTTAATATATCAGAAGCAGTCTGTGTATTACAGCCTAGAAAACTCAACATATAAAACTTGAATTTTGCAGCTGGAATAATAAAAAAAAAAATCTCAAAAAGTCTTCAGATCCCTTTCTACACGGACATGATTTTCACATGCAGATAATACAAATATATAGCTAAAAAACTCATGTTAGTCTCCTGTTGCCAGCCAAAACAAGCAAGTGTCTGAGCTAGGCCGATGGGTCTTCTTGACAATTCTTTTTTCTCTGTATTGTTGTGGACGCAAAGGTTGTTGATATGTTTTCATGGGATGTATCTTTTGTCCTCTCCTCTAACAGTTCAAGTAATTCCCCTCTACCTACTTTGTATTGGAGCTGCTCTTCTCTACAAATGATAATTCTCTGGGACAGGTCCTAACTGTGTTTTCCTACATTAAAAAAACCAAACCAAAACAAAACAAAAAAACCCACATTACAGACTTATAAATACAGTTTAAAACTAAACCATATGCACTGATTTGGAAACAACGTGAGCCATTGCACTCCCAAGCCTGGAGAAAGAGGAACGTTGACTGTATTTGTGGCACTGAAGCCAAAGCATGACATGTGGTTGGTATGTATGCAGTTCCATATTACTGCCTTTGAAGGTAGCCTCACATTCCTTGTTCCATGATTCAGTTCCTGCTACCACTTACAACCACGCAACAAACTGAATTTCTAATTATCTGTGGTTTCATGGATAATAAATTTCTGTAAAGAAGAGCAGGATCAGCCCCAGATATGTGCTGGTTTTGGCTAGGAAAGAGTTAATTCTCTTTGCAGTAGTGCCTGTAGTAGTCAGAACATCATCCAGAAATCTGCCTCAAGGCTTGATAGTTATGAGTGGCAGGGCATGTGGGAGAGTGTGGGCAAATACCTAGGGCAGGGGGCACTCTGTGTTTTGGAGTTTCACCTCTGAACAAGTGCAGAATCCTGAAAAACTAGTAGAATATTTGGAGGAAGAATGTTGTTACCCTGGCAGTGACAGAGAGATACAAATTACTGCAATGTGCTTGGGCTTGGCCCATGCTTATCGAGCCCCAACAGGAAAAGAAGGTCTCTGGATTGAAAGACAAAGTGACAGGCACTCAAACTAAAACCCCCAGGACAAGCACTGTAGCTACTCAAACCCCGGGGTAGGCACTGGAGCTTTATCAGAGAATCAACCCATGCCAGTATCAGTCACCACTATACACAAGAAGAAATCTTGGAAGAGAAAGACAACTCATTTGGAAAGAGAAGATGGAAGAGCAGGGTCATCATGAGGAAAGGAGGAGGAAGAGGAAGAACTTGTACAAGAATCGGAGACCACCTGATCCCTATCCTTAAGAGAGTTGCAGGATATACAAAAAGATTTCAGATGTCATTCAGGTGAGTCCATTGTCACCTGTCTGCTCCGACGCTGGGATAATGGGGCCAGTAGCCTGGAATTACAGGGGAAGGAGGCCAAACAACTGGGACCCCTTTCTGAGGAAGGGGGCACTGACAAAGCAATTGGAAAAGGCACACAAGCCCTCAGCCTCTGGACACAACTCCTGTCTGGAGTGAAGGAAAGGTGTCCCTTTAAAGAAGATGTTACATTTTGCCTAGGAAAATGGACAACCACGGAGAAAGATATCCAGTACCTGAGTGAACTAGCCGTGCTTGAGGTGGTTTATGGGGTCCTGGACGAAACAGTCATCCAAAGAGTGAGATGAAGCCCAGTGCACACAACCCATGTGGCAGAAGATTGTACAGAGCGCATCATGGATGCATGGAAACTCATTGGCAGTAATGTCCTGGAGAGGCGACGAGGCACCAATGGTGGCGGAGATGATTGATAAACTCTGGGATTACAAAGCAAATTTCTCTTCCTCCCTCACCTTGGCTGTGGAGAAACTGTCCCAGGAGTTCCAGCAGCACTCCCCACCAGTATGGACCAGTATCTCAGCTGTTAAGACTAAGCGTGCCTTTGCTCAAGAAAGCAGATACACACCATGGTTCACCCTATGGTTTTAACTGCATGACCACGGAGAGGACAGGAGGAAGTGGGATGGAAAATCTACCTCGACCCTAGAGGCATGAGTTGCAAGGAAAACCAGTCACTCAGGGTGGTTCTTCCAGGAAAGTTGCTGCTCCAGTTTCCAGTGAGTTTCCAGTGAATTTCCAGTTTCCCCAGATAGAGGAGTAGAAGTGCTGAGTTTACTTCTGTGCTTAATAGAGAGACTCTTGATTCACATTTACAGGAAGTGGGTTGCAAATGCCATGATCGGGACTAGAGGGTCCCTGCCTCCAGACAGGCAGAGGAAAGGGGTAACCGGGCTTACTGAACTGTGTGAACCCAAAGGCCTGGCACATCTGACCCACAGGAGTATAAAGCTTTAGTCAACACTAGGGGATCTGCTAATCGAGCTGGCCCTGCCCAGTCAGAAATCTTACATACTGTGGAAGGGGATAGAGTCCCTGTAGTGCACATAAAAAATATGTTGGGGAACATGGTCTGGGTTATTCCTGCCTCAGGCAAAGGCACCCATTCGTGGGATTGCTTTTGCTCAAGGACCTGGATGCACTTGGTGGGTGAAGCATTACATGCTGTTGGTATTGGTTGTTCATTCCCCCCCCGCCGGGTTTCACTCCTCTCTCACTGCTTTCATTACATTATTGTTGCTGTTGTTGTTATTGTTTTATTTTAATTATTAAACTGTTTTATCTCAACCCCCAAGCTTTACCCTTCTGATTCTCTCCCCTGTCCCGCCGGTGGAGGAGTGAGTGAGTGGCTGTGTGGGGCTGAGTTGCTGGCTAAACCACAACAAAAATACTGTAATAATTCACTCCAAATACCTTTCATCCTGTTTAAGATCCTTACTACCTTTCTTTGTTAGGTTTCTAAAGGTAAAATACTAGATAAGGAGGCAGGAGGTAAAGAAATCTACTGAATTAGTCTTTCCCTTTTTGCCTTTTAATTCAGTGTTAAAATTCTGTGTGGATTCCAAATGTAAATTAGTTTTGTAGCCTTCTGTGATCCTCATGTGGATATAGGCCCAGCAGACAAATCCACCCCTTTAGGGGCATAATACAATGCTATTAAACACATCTGGAGACGATCAGAACATGTATCATAGACATTTTTGAGATTAAAAAGTGCTCTTATGTCAGGCACTCCATCATTCCACCAGTGCATGATTAATTCCTATCATGTTGCCTTTTAGTGCTACATCACAATTTAGAAAACAGAACTTATGGTGTGCTGCTTCTCCCCTTGCTGATGATTTCATACCATAAAATAGGAAAATAGAAATTTTGTTTTGAGCACACCTTCCAGTTTTTTTAAAAGTTGCCCTCCATTTAGTCCTACTCACATTCCCAGGTAGTAACTTAGGTATATATAGACTCAATATATCAATGGATTGCTATATCATATCTGGGGAGGAAGTTGGGGGCCTTAATAAGAATGGAAATGTTTTGGACAGGAAAGCACAGTGAAACCTGAGTCCTGTCAGTACCATTAGTCTCTCTTTTTTTGAAAAATCAAATTTATCCACCTATATTCTTAAGCAAATGTTTAACAGAATGACAAACAGAAGGATCTTTGATTCTAAAGACTAGTTTACCTCACAAAAATGAAAAATCTATTTTCATGACTTAGTGTGTTATTGACAAATCCTTACTTAATCAATTTTGTAATTATGTCAATGGCTTCATAAGTCAAACGACTTGTGTGTAACACCTGTTCTGTTAAGAAATCTGTCCTGCAATTGTTGCAGAAAGGCTAATATGTAACCACAATATTTAACATTCTTTTAGACTTCCTGGGAGAATTTGCTGCTTTAATAGAAAAAACAGACAAAGTGAATTAAAATGACCTTGCTTCTTTGAATTAGTGAGGGTTGGTGTGTGCAAGCATTAAATCAATGGCTGGCGTCAGCCTTGCTCAGCTGTAGGGAGGTCTGTAGTAGTCCGCTCATAATTTGAGTTGTAAAGTATTTGTCTTTTACAGCATCCAACACTCCCTCTTTTCTCCTCATTACCCACTGTGTTAACACCTGTCTCAGCTAGAACTTCTGTTTGAAGGTGGCTTAATGATTTGGCAGTAGTACTGCACAGATCTACGCTGTAAACATAGACTCCTGCAAGACCTCAGGGCTCTTGGTCTTCCCATCAGTGTGGACTGGTAATGAATTCAGGAAGTACATTGTACTTTATCTTTTATATTGCTTCTGGGTAAAGCTTTATGTACACATTTTAGTGAAATTAATGGGGGTTTTGTTTGCTTGTTTGTTCGTTTGTTTTAAAAACAGTTTTCAGTTACTACCTACTAGATGTTAAAAAAAGTATAGTTAAGTCCATATTCAATAAACAAATAGCCTTTCCTATATAACTCCAGTTTAAAGGCTTTTCAACTTGGTTTTAAAGAAACCATGTCTTAAAAATGTCTCCAAAATGTGATTTCATATTCACATCTCACAGTAAGGATCCCCTTCACTGAACTCATAAGCCTCTAAGAACAGCATTATTACCAGTTTCTGCTGTGTCTTACCACAAAAAGCAAGTGTTTTGCTTTGGTTTGGATTTTTTCTTTTCTTTTTTTTTTTTTTTAATATTTACATATTTATTTCATGGGAAAAGAACACTGATGGAAAAAAGTTGTCTACCGGGAATGCAAATGGATAGAAATAATTTATGTGACCACCGTATGTGTCACATTTCCTTTGTAGATATTTTTCACTGGTAGATGGACCTGCAAAAAGACATACGCTGATGAAGTGTGTGTTTGCATACTAAGTGTTTTGTACTGAGAAGTTTGAAATTATTTCCTAAATAACTGAAACATCTCCCTTTTTTTAAGCCTTGCTATTCTTTTCATCTTTTGCCCTTCCAACATTTCTAGTTAAGCAGATGAATTTCATCATTGAATATGTATACACATGTGTATCAACCTCAAAACTTCAATTTTACCCTCAAGGTTTTAAAACACACTTTCTTCTTTATCTTAGTTTCAGCTTCTTCCTCTCAATTCATGCACTATTTTACCGTCTATTTCTCTCCTCTCCTGTTCTGTTTCTTCTGTTAAACTTCTTCCCACATTTGGAACAAGTTTCTACCCTGAAAACCAGGAAAAATCAATGGCTTATTTCAACAATCCCTGTAATTCTCATCTTTGCAAAGTCTTTTTATTAATATGTCGGTTTAGACTCCATAGTAATTAGCTTGAAGATAGAGAGGTATACACATGTGCACATGGTTCTTTGTATTTAAGAATCTCAGTGCAGACACATGTTCGTTTGAGGGTGACAGATACACTCAGAATGCCTGATATACAGTCTAAAGTAGAAAGCAGTCAACTTTTTTGTCAAAGGAGGTCAAAACAACAATCATGTTGTACGCTGCTTCTCTGTATTGACACTTATATGTTTCACTAAATGCAAAGAAAAATAAAGGAATCCAGAGGAATAAAGAGTTATTTAGTATTTCTTGTGCCTAATCACTTGTTTTTCACAACTCTTCTGCAATTTTTTTTTAAACTGACTTTTTTCCCCCCTAAAAATGAAAGTATTAAAGGTAATCTTTCCTCATCCACCCCTTCCTTTAATAATAAAATAGCAAGGAAATTTCTGGATGAATGGATAGAATGTAAAATACTTATTAAAATAACATAAACAGGCACCACATAATTCATGAGGCACTGTAAAAGGATCTATATAATTTAGCATAGTGTGATCACCTGCATATAAATTATTCCTCAAAGATCAACAGGAGACAAAAGGAACGGGGGGAGCTACTTTGAACTTCATTTAATAAAAGAAATTAATTAGAAAGGTACAACAAAGGCTATTTTGTGTATGGTCCATGAAACCATAATTATAGATTTTTAAAATATAATTTAAAAGAAAATCTATTATTTAATTAGGAGATATAAGTCTAATATAATTTCTGTTAAGAGATATGAAATTACTTTTCCTTAAAATTTCTAAGTTGCTAAATACTGTGTTTATAATGCATAACAGAGTGCCTCAGTGAGTCTCCTTCTGACTAAAAGAGTCAGAAATTAGTAATACTGGTGCAGGTTTGGTTTACTTACTGTAAATGTGATGTCTCCAATGTGCTACATTGTAATTTAGTATTCTTAGGAAAGAAGAAGTTATTTGGGGGCTTATGATCTCTTTTTTGCCAGCTTCTGCCCACAGTACTTGAGTATTTTGCAAATAATAAAATTCTGGGGTTTGTTTTAATATATGATAGAACAAGTTTAAGTGGCTCTATTTAGATTCTGAACCAGTAAAGTCATTTAGGTCTCTGTTTGTCCTTGAGGGAGAAAATAACACTCATCTTGAAGTTGCTGGGAATACTTTTATGCTTAAAGATATACTGAAGTGTCTTCCTATCCAAGGATCAAAAATTGCAGTCTTTCTATGGAAGAGAACAAACCTTTAAATCACTGTCAGAGAAAGTTTGACTTCCTATCAGACCTTTTACTGATATTGCATTTAAATGAAATCCTAACTGCAATTGTTTTGTAATAAAAGAAATATTACACTTAAAAGACATTTAAATAACACAAAAATTGCAGAAATTAGCATTCATCTTTACAAAATGTTAACACCAGGACATGCACATTAGGGTTGCAAACACCTGTTCAGACAAATAACTTTCTTTATAAAAATGGAGTTTATAATCAAGTGAAAACTCCAGGTGTTTCATCCAAAATGTTTTGAATTTAAGCTACATTTAATTTTTAAACCAGAGTTTCTAAATATGTATCCAAAGGAGAGTGATTTAGTTTCAAATCAAACTAAATATTCCATTTGATCCCAAATAATTTTGACCAGTGAAGCTGTTTTTCTTATAGCTCTGTGTAGAATGAATTCTTACAAAGTCCTGCTTTCAAGACCATGGGCCTTTCTTCCACATGTTACAAAAATTCACTTTAGACTTTAATATCATTTTAAACAGTACCAAGCAGTGCACAATGAGCCACCTAAAGCAGGGTCTAAGTAAACCTTTGCAGAGGTAGTTATTGCTCATCTTGGGTAGCATGCTGTTTGTGCTGGGCATTTTCTCAACCATAGTCTTATGTCCAAAGGGCTTGAAAACTAAAAGCCTGCTTGAGTTTATTTCCTACCTCAAAAGACAGTTTGGCTTAAGAAATAGCATGTTTCACCCAAGGAAGCCTGAAGAACTTGGTAGACATGTAGAATATACAGAAGATCCACAATGTATGAAACACATATAAACCTGTGGGGTTGGAGACCTTGTCCTGTGAGGAGATACTGGGAGACTGGGGCTGGTTTAACCAGGAGAAGGAATGGCTTCTGGGGCACCCAACAGTATTCCCAGCAGTGATGGGAGGGGATGGAGAAGATACAGCTGGGGTCTTCACAGTGTGGTGGGAAGGCAAGAGGTGTAGCACAAGTTGAATCATGGGAGGCTCAGGCTGGAAAAAAAAAGAAGCCTTTTCCCCATGCAGGCAGCCCAGCTGTGGAGCTGGAGCCCAGGGAGGTTGGGCCATCCCCAAAACATCTGAGGAGTTTTACACCCTGACTGGGTTAAGCCTGAGCAGCTCTCTCTGAGCCCACCACTCAGCCCACGTTGGGCATGGTCTGGGACTAGAGATTTCTCCAGGTCCCTGTCAGCCTGAATTGTCTTGTGACCCTGTGATAACTGCATTATTTTTTGCAACTATCTAGCATTGTGGGTATAAATCACATTATGTGGCATGTAGTCTGATGGACTTAAGGTTTGAGTCATCCATGCACTAGTAGACGAAAAATTCACATTTTAACTCCTTTTAAATTTTACTTTCAGCACATCCCAGTCAGCAATGTGTTTCATAGTCTCAAGCAGTAAAAAAAACTGGATCTGACACTACAAAAAGTCACTGGAAAAAAACCCAAACGCTAAAAATGGTCTAAAGTATCTCCATTTAGGCAAATAAAGTGTTCCATGACATCAGTTTTCCTTGGGGAAGGATTCTTACCAGGCAGAATTCAAAAGTTTGAAGGAGCAGGCAGTGGTCTTGCTTCACTTGAATAAAATCAGCTACCATGTAAGTGCAATAAAGAGGACGAAATACAAATATAGTTTTGTTTTGTTTTGCCTTTTGTCTATCTTCCTCATGTGTACTAGCACCTTTAGTGAAACAGCAAGAAAATATTTAAATTTCAATGTACTTTGTGCCACATAGAATCATAGTAATGTAGAATCATGGAATCATAGGATGGTTTGGGTTTGAAGTGATCTTTAAAGATCATCTAGTCCAACCCTTTTGCCATGGACAGCAACATCTTTCACTAGACCAGCTTGCTCCCAGCCACACCCAACCCGACCTTGAACACTTCCAATGACGGGACATCCACAACTTCTCCAAGCAACCAGTTCCTGTGTTTCACCACTCTCACTAGTAAAAATTTCATCCTTAGGGCCTATCTAAATCTACTACCCTTTAGTTTAAAAATGTTGTCCCTTCTCCTGTCACTACAGGTCCCGGTCTCTCTCCATCTTTCTTATAGGCCCCCTTTAAGTACTGAAAAGCTGCAATAACATGTCCCTGGAGCCTTCTTTTCTCGAGGCTGAATAACCCCAGCTCTCACAGCCTTTCTTCACAGAGAGGTGTTCCAGCCCTTGGATCATTTTTGTGGCCCTTCTCTGGACATGCTCCAACAGGTCTATGTCTGTCTTGTACTGGGGACCCCAGAGCTGGATGCAGTATTCCAGGCAGGGTCTCATGATAATAAACTGGAGGAGCAGAATTACCTTCCTTAATCTGCTACCCATGGTTTTTCTTTTATGTAGCTCAGCATACAATTGCCTTTCTGAGCTGCAAGTACACATCGCCAGCTCATGTCCAGTTTTTCATCCACCACTATCCTGAAGTCCTTCTCCACAGGGCTGGTCTGAACCCATCCATCTCCCAGTCTGCATTGGTATTGGGTGCTGCCCTGACCCATATGCAGGACCTTGTACTTGGCCTTGTTGAATTTCATGAGGTTTGCATGGGCACACTTCCCAGTCCTGTCAAGGTCCCTCTGCACGGCATCCCTTCCTTCATGTGTACAAACTGCACCACTCAGCTTGGTGTCACCTGCAAAGCTGCGGAGGGTGCACTCAATCGCATTGTCTCTATCATTAATAAAAGTGCTGAACAGTACTGGTCCCAATACAGACCCCTGAGGGACACCACTTTTTACTGATCTCCATTTGGACATTGAGCCATTGACTGTAACTCTTTGCACATGGCCATCCGGACAATTCCTTATCCATTGAACAGTCCATCCATCAAACACATATCTCACCAATTTAGAGACAAGGATGTTGTGTGGGACCATGTCAAAGGCCCTGCGGAAATCAAGAAGGACGACATCAGTTGCTCTTTCCTTATCTACCAACTCAGTTACTCCATTGTAGAAGGCCACCGGATATGAAGCACAATTTGCCCTCTGTGAAGCCATGTTGACTCTCTCTAATCACCTCCCTGTCATCCACATGCCTTGACATGTCCTCCAGGAGCATCTATTCCATGATCTTTCCAGGCACAGAGCTGAGGCTGACTTCCTCCAACTATAGTAATATGTGGGTGTCTGAAAGTGTCTTTTTCTTTTAATACAGTGTTCTAATGACTGTGACCACAGAGAGATCTTTGCCTTCTTTACAATATCTACTGCCTTTTCATAATTATTGCCTATCTCTAATGGCCTTTCCACTGTAATATGTGTATTATTTTGTCAATTCTTCATTTGTTTTCAGCTTTACTTTAAGATCAATGAACTTACTTGCCTATTTGACAGGACCATCCGTTGTTTGTGTAATTAATTAAGCCTTTTTTTTTAACCCAAGCCCAACAGATCTTACTGAATTTAATTGCCACTCAATCACAGAGCAAATTCTTCCTGAAATTAAAATCCTGTTCTGCAAAGACAAACAAAGCTTCAGCTGCTTCTTTAGGTTGCTTTTGTGTCTCGTCCTGCCACTCTTAAAACAAGAAAACTGGATTTTCATCTTTGTAAATCCTGATATTATTTTTTTGGTTTTTTTTTTTAGTTAAACACCTCTCAAATTGAAACACTCCTGTCTAGCACTAACAGATTAAAAGGCATATAAGAGAGAAAATATCGCAGAGACTGCTGCTATATTTCTGAAGCATTCTGTAGGAGTAAATCAAGTAAGAGAGGTACTGGTATGTTGAGGGGCAGGAAAAGGGCACAAAACTTTGCACTTGCTTTGCCCTCTGGTTATAGTAATCTATACTACAATCAAGAAAAGGAATGGTCAGTATACACAATTTACATTACTTCAAATAATAGTCAAGAAATGTCACTCTTTTGTCATGAGATTTACAAGTGAAATTAACAATTTTCTCACGTCTAAAATTTTCTGAATTTTTTTCCAAGCTGGCAACCATTATTCCTTTTATTCTTATTTTGATTTGTGCTGTGCTGCTGGTCCCTCATGAACATGATATTGCAGAAGCATTATTGTGAACAGCAGTCAATCATCTTGAAATCTGAAAAAGGTGGGTTCTTAGTGGGATAGGTGGGGAAAATCTAACTGTAGCTTCATAGCTCATGCCAAAACAAGGTTTCATTGATTTCAGTGGTCACTCCACTGCTCTTGCACATTGACTTCAATCGGAGTTTTGCTTCACTAAGGATTTTGTGATCAGATACTTCATTTGAACAAAATGGATCCATTTTTCAAATTGTCACTGTGTGCTTGGGAAGGTCAGAGCTGTATTTTATGTAAGCTAAACTAAAGAAGACTTGGGCTGTGGGGAAGAAAGTGACAATGAGAACAAGAAAGACAACATGAGAAGGGAGGCAGAAAGGGTGTGACAGTACTTCATTTTCCCTTTGAGTTCTGGGGAAGGTGTTATCAATGATCTACTTGTTTTGTTTCCACAGATTACTATTCCCTGACACTTAATGTTTTGGAGGTAGCAGAGGAAGATAAAAGTTTTATTTTGCTGCTTCACCAGCTTTAGCAATTATTTTTCTATTAAAGATTAAACATTGTCATTATACATCTTAAGTCTGAAAATGTGGCCTAACAAAGCTCCAAAATCATTACCCGTATCTCAGAATTTTTGAAGAGTAGGTTGAAACCTGCAGTTCTGTTAGTGGTTGCCAAATCTGGCAGCCTGACAATGACAAGGCTGCCACAGCTCCATGCCTCCAATCCCACCTGGTTGAGGGGAAAAGCTGGTGAGGCTGAGTATGTAGTTGCAGTAATGCATACACAAACACACATATACAATATGCATATATGCACATAGACACAGCGGGCCACACAGATCCACACAGATGGAAAACAGAGCACTCTCACAGATACAGGTAAGACTTATGACATCATCCTTGCCACTGGCGTAGAGCTCCTTGAACATACACAAACACACACATATGCATGAATGTGAATCCCCTGGCAGGTGGGATTACACACACAGACTGTCCAGTATGTTCCTCTGGATCCTCCTGTCACACACACATGCACACACATGTGCACACAACCACCTCCTGCCACAACCACCACAGGTATCTCAGTTGACCCCCATCCCCATGGTCCCGCCAGCATTACGTTTGGACCCCGGTTCCTTTGGGAGCCAACCCCTCTGGGCGCTTCATCCTCACCGCTCACCCTGTTCCCCATCTGATGGGGTTGCATATTCACTGGTAATCACACACCAGCACACACACCTGTGCTGGCTCCAGTGGCTGCCACAATGGGCATATGGACCCTGACACACGATCCCCTCCCACAGCCATGCCCTGCCCCTCCACACACACATGGGGCAGGGTCCCTTGCTCAGGAAACAGAAATGGAGATCAGAGAGAAGTCAGGGACCCCCAGGGGAGGGGCCAGATAAACTCCGGGGGTAGCATCTGGGCTATTGACACCCCCCACCATGGAGGCTCTGGGGTTCTTCATGGGCATGGTAGCATTATCTGACCCATCATTGTTTCTCTCTGCCTCTCTGTGCTCCTTATACAGGACCAAATTTTTTTATCCCATAACCTAAAGATCTCCAGTTAATACCTAATTTGAAAGTCAGAAAGATTAAGGATGGAAAAGATCTGTTTTAACTTCCTAGGAAGGAAATATTTCTGCTGAACAATGCTTTGGACTACTTGAATTTAACCACCTACACTGGGATCATATATGACAAGGTTCTCATCACTTCCTTTAAGAAATCATTTCACTATCTATTAATTTTAATATCTCCACTATTTTATTACCATATTTTTAACTATGTATTTTTTGTGTTTCATTGTTTGTTCAATCTGCTTTATTTGCACCAACCCCAAAAAATCTAACTCTCATAAACTCTCTTCTTTTTTAGTTCCTCAGCTGAACTCTGTTAGCTTATTCCAAAGCAGCTGCGCACAGAATTTAATCTCTGTTATTCATACTATTTAATAATGACAGAAATTATATTCTTTTCCACAGGTTTTGGATAATTCCACCTGAAAAAAGCTATTGAATGGATAGAATTAATCCACTTTATCTTCCTTGAAGAAAAGGGTGGTTCTGATTATACATGCTGAAACAAAGGTAACTTTGATGTGAATTTTGATGTAAAAATATTTTTATTTTATTTAGATGCAAAAAAAAAACTCCTTGAAAAACAGTCACTTCTTCACGTTCTTTTTCTTCAGGAGCAGAAAATGTCTAGCTGACTTCATTTACCAAGATGTGTTGATATGTGTACAGCACCCTCTTGATAAACAGCAGCTATTCAACACAGCTGTGAACTTCAAGGTATATTATGCCCCTTTCTTGCACACTAAGAATATATTTCCTATTTGCACCCTTCAAATTATCTACCAGATCATGATAACTTCCTCAGCAGTGCAGTTATAAAGGCACATAGGCATAAAAACCCAAAATAAATCCACTGTAGAGTTCCTCTTAGTAAGTGATACATATAGGTACCTGAGAATCAGTGAATTACTGTTTCATTTCTTTTGATTTGCTCTTGTTATAATGTATATTTTTCCAGCTGCAGTTTAACAACACTAATAAATGAAGCTGGAGGACCTTTCTTTCTTTACCACACTAGGGTACCACTAGCATTCTAAAAAAAGCCTAACTGTGACTCTTCCTGATTGAAGAGGCTAAATCAGGCAGTCCTAACCTCATGAAACCAGTACAGAAGATTAAGCCACTACAGAAGATGAAGCCACTTGTGGCTAATTAATCTTCTGGCTTAAGTTCAGAAAGAATAGGTGTTTCAGGGGGTGGTTTCCCACTCCCCCAGATGAATAACTATATTATATTATGACATTTCATATTTTATTTGACTGGATGAAACTAAGTAGGCCTTCTCTTGAGTCTCTGATTAGGCCTTCATTATTTTTTTTTTCTGGTATTTTCCAAAGCACCAGCAAGGTCTCTCAAAATGTTGAGATCTCAGTCTACTACAGATAAAACCTGCTGGGCTCAAGACAATCTCCAAGGAGACTATGTAGATCTTTGCAAGCAGACTTATCTTGAATCTGCATCCCACAGACACAGCTGACTCTAGTGTTGTTGTAAAATCTATTATGTTGACTACCTGGTGATGGCTATGGTGGTGGTGATTATTCTATATCGTTATATTTATGTGTATTACGTACACATACCAAGGCACAGTATTGAACTCTTAAGAAGACAAAGATTTTTCAAGATTTACTAGATTTTATTGTTTGCCACCAGATCAACAAGTTAATCTGTGAAATATCTTGTTCTTTATTTTTGGCCAGCAGCCTTTGAAAATATTGGACAGTACACACCTGGAACATCAATGAGCTATTTTTGGAAGTTGAGCCTGAGTTTCGTGCCAAGGAAGATGACCATTTTTTTATATTTGCATGAGAGTTACTCAAGAAAAGCATAGACATTTCTAATTTTTCTGGGACGCCGTTGGAATATTTGAGCTATCAAAATATCAGACAGTCCTCTAATCTTTTTTCCCATCCTTACATACTTTTGTGTAAATGTAGTCTCTTCAGTTAACTCAAACCCTGTATGATATTTAATTACAACTCATTTTTGCTCTTCTCTCCTGAACAGTTATTTATCCTTGCTAGCATTTTACCTTGATTTCCCATCAGTGCTGCAAATAAAGACTTACTCTGTTTTTCTGCAACTCCCTGTTCATGTGGCATTTAAAGTCTTCCAGATCTCCTTTTAGTGGTGCAATAGTTTCCATCATCAATCTCCTCCCCTTAAGCTTTGAAAGAGTACTTTGTTGTTTCAGTGGTTTTTTTTTCTGCTGTTTCAATGGCTTACAGTGCAATTAAAACTACTTCAGACAGATGGGAATTTCCATTCACATAATAGTTTCTAGCCAGACTATCTCCATGCCACATCTTAAGTGATAGCTATATTGAGTCCAAAGCTTGCAGTATCCTAAACAGAAAGATAATCAGCTTGGGACTGCCTTAGCTGAATTAAACTGTGACATTGTTCAGGCTCCGAGAGAGCGCTCTTTCTGCTGTTTTGTTGCTATCATTTCCAATTCAGAGAAAATAACAACTCTGCCTCACATACACCACCTCTGCTGTTGTATTGGGGGATTTTTTTTTCTTTTTAAAAAAATATTATTATTTCACATTACTTCATCAGCTTGAACTGAAGGATCTACACTTGTACAGAATTTTTACCAGTTAAAAGCAAAATAATATGAAGCTACTACCTTTTTGTGTGGTGGCTGAACTTTTAGTCCATAGATAATACATTCAGGTTTCACTGCTGTGCAATGCTCAGTTGTGCAAAATGTTTTTTCTCTAAATGTTCAGTATGAAATGCTTTTATGGGTCAGTATATTTTACCTATAAGTAATCCTTCCTAGCCAGTAATCTAGAAGACTCCCAACCATAAACTGACAGGTAGAACGTTATTCCTCATTGAAGAAGCTACTGCACCTGGACTTTTGGTTGGCCTTTCCTTATCTATTCTATCTACCAACTGCACAGCAATACAAGAAAAATGGAAAATATTCTTTTAATATGTTTGCAGGAAGCTTGAAACTGAAAGCTCATGTATAAGGTCTATATAAGGCCTAGACATACTTTGCATACATATCCAAAGCATTCAAGGATATCAATGGAGGATTAGCAGAATTTATGTAGATAATCTTCAGCATAGCTGTCAAAGATGTTAACTTTGGTTAACATGCTCCATGGGCTGCAGCTCTTGCTAGGAGCTTGCTCCTGCATGGCATCTCCACAGTCTGCAGCTTCCTTCAGTACATATCCATCTTCTGTGGTTTGGGGTCCTCCACACAGATATCCACAGATGTCCAGTGTGGATATCTGCTCCAGCTTGGTTCTCCATGGGCTACATGTGGACACCCTGCTTCACCATGGTCTTCTCCATGGGCTGCAGGGGAATCTCAGCACCTGCAGCACCTCCTACCACTACTTTTTAACTGACATTCATGTCTCGAGGGTTGTTTCTCTCACATTTTTCCCACTTCCTTCTCTCATAACTGCCATGCAGTAATTATTATCGTTCATTAAATATGCTATCACAGAGATGCCACAAGTGTTGCTGATGAGCTCAGTTTTGGCCGGTGGTGGTGGGTCTACTTTGAAACTGGCTGTAACCAGTCCTGTCCAACACAAGGGCAGATCCTGGTTCCTTTTCTTAGAGACCGCCCGCAATCCTCACTGTCCTGCCAAAACCTTGCCACCTGACCCAATACAACCATCTGTGTTGCGTCCTGAAAAGATCTAAAGAAGATCGAAAAAATGTCATTTCTTTTTGAGGTTTCTTTACTTTATTAATTTTATCCCTTAGATTTATTCCAATCACGCTTGTTCCAAAATTGACATCTGACAGAAGCTGAGCGATGGATTACTAATGGATTTGTTAATGGCTAAAGGATGATACTCTAGCTCTCTCATAGCAACTCTCACTACTTGTAGTTGCAAGTCCTGTCTGCAAAAACCTTAAGAAACATTCCTGCAAGCACTGACTGTAAAGACTATTCACAGTTTATCACACAATTTCTCTTTTTTCTTAATATATTTTTTTAACACTGTATGGAAAATGAGGATGTGAAAGTCTGAATTGTGTCACTGAAGGATGCCATAAGCTTTCTTGCCTTGCGAGCCCCTTTTGCAGTTTGAGGAATACACTACCTAGTTACTTTCTCTAAATCATGCAGAGGTCTGTATTTGAAAATTGTAGACTATTTTCCTTGTCATTTTCCTTCTAATTCCAACTTTCTTGAAATATCAATTCAACTATGAAGATTGAAGGGAAAGCCAGGGAAAAGACACACTGGTGAATGTGAAAAGAGAACAGACAGAACGTTTAGAAAATGAGGGAGCAGAGAAACTGATAAGGCTTAAGTTTCAACTCACCTAATGACATAGTAATTAGATAAAAACTTTGAGAGTGTTATGTTTGCACCTTTTTGTGCGCGTAAATCACTTATGGTTTCAAACTTGTACATTTCAGCTGAAGCATGAACCAAAGTTTAGATCTTATATATACAAATTATAAGGTTTTGTAGTAATTGTACACTTCAAGGAGAAAGTGCCTTTTTTTATCACATTAAAAAAATAGTTATCACTGTTCGAGATGCTGGATTAACACCTTCTTTGTCAGTCAGTCATATGCAGATCATATGCAGACGATTGTCAGCAAGTTTTGCAGCTGTTCCTGAAGGTAGAGAAATGTTAACTTTTGTGAGTCCGTGTTTCTGTCTCACAGTCCTTTTCCTGCGCATGGGGAGGAATAACTCCTGCACCAGCACAAATTGAGGAGGAAGTGTCTGGAAGGCAGATTAGCAGAAAAGAGTAGGGAGAGGTCCTGATGGACACTGAGTTGACTGCTAGGCAGAAAAGCATCCTTGTGGCAAATAGGGCCAAGAGCTTCATGGGTTGCATTAGGCAGAGCGTTGCCAGCAGGTTAAGTGAGGTGATGCTTGCCTTCTCCTCAGCAGTGGTAAGACACATCCAGGTGCTGTGTCCGACTCTGGCCTCCCCAGGACAAGAGAGAAGTGGACGTCTTTGAGCAAGTCCAGCAAAGGGCCTTGAAGATTAAAAAGGATTTTATGAAATTTATACATTATTATAAAGATATATATATCTCTTTATATATATATATATGTATATATATAAAGATATATACATATAGAGGTTATGTAATCCCTGGAATATAACTAGAGGTGTCTTCCAGCTTCAGCAGTTCTGTGATGCTGTGAATTTGCATGGTTACCAGCTTTTCTTCATAAAATGTGTCCTCTTATTCCCTCACTCATAGTGTCCCAGCTCCTTTTGGCACTACCATGCCAAGGCCAGCTCATCACCCTTCTGTATTGCAGCCAGGTGGCTTTCTCTTTTCCCTCATGTGACTATAAGCCAGGCAAAAGCCTTTGGGAATTTTTTAGGAGAGCAGTTTGCATTTCTGCATTCCTGCACCTGATGTGTCAGTTTCTCCTGGCTGACAGAATTAGAACTTGGGAGAGGAGAAGTTCACTTAATTACTGCCTTACAGGGAAGAATTCTTAGTCATCTAGCAGAAATGATGCTCACACATTGGTTCTGGAAGTTAATAAGGTATGTTCATGGTAGATTGGTTTGTTGTTGTGGGTTGTTTTTTTTTTTTCTGGAGAATTCAGCTGTGCATCCATGACAAATTTCTAATGGATATTTGCAAACAGAGTACTGAGAGTCTTATAATTTACAAATGTCAACAGATTTTTCACAGAGGGGAACTACCGAAAAGCAACTTCCTCTCCATATGCCAAATTTCAAGTCTTAAACCTAATGGTATTTAAATTTATTAACTAAATGTTAACAATAATGTAGAGAAAGCAAGGTTGCTTCCCCTAATCCTGCTCTAAAAAATGGCAGGATTTTGTTGACTGTATATAATTTTCTATAAGGCTGGTACCTGACAATCAATAGTTTAGTTTTAATAATTAAAGTTAGGTACAATTCTAAGCTAGTGAAAACAGCTTCTAAAAAAAGAAAGATTGGACATTCCCAGCTGTGCTAGCAGGGTACACATATGAGACAAATAGAATATGAAGGAAATACAGAAGACAATGAGGAAAAACAGCCCTAAAACTTCTCAGGAGTATCTTGAAACACACATCTCACTATTTTAAGCAGATGACTATGGCTAATGTCATAAGAGCTTGTAGCAACTTAAAAGAATCTAAAAATTAAGATTATGACAAAATGCTTACCTGAAGTAGATTTCAATTAGACAACTCAGAAACCTTACAAGTAATGTCCTTCTGTACATTTCAAACCAAAATTTTAATACATGACTCCTGAGACTGACTGAAGCCAACCTGTGAAACAATCAGATTTCCTGCCTGTTCCGTTTTATAAAGTTTGAGAACAAAAGCATTGGATGTCACAATTTAATATGTCAACATGTCATAATTCCGATTTTTGCAATGCAATGGGTATAACTCAACCCTCCAGTATTCCTCAGTCCTCTTTGAGAGAAAGTTTTTGTACAGAAAAAAATAACAAAAAATTACAGAAAGAACTTTTTAACCCATTTGCATGTTTATATATCCTAATTTAAATTAAATTTAAAATACTTCAATGAATAAGATTACTGTTGGGTCCAACTACAATTTTCAATTTGGCTTGTTTATTTGGATGAGCTTTATATTACTAATATACCTTCAATAGCAACATCTGTACAACGACCTAAAATGGTTCTGCAAGACATATCAATATGCTGCTCTGTCGAGTGCAATGGGCTGTCATCTCCACAAGTTTAAACAAACGCAGAAAAGTTCCACATGGGGTATTGTTTTGTTTCACAAACTTATTATATGGTGTGTTCCCTTATCTGCCTGTAGTGTTGTTTGTTTTATAGAACATACAGTAGGTCCTGACTAGAGTATGGGGACAATATACTCAATGTAAACATTACTTGTTAAAAATGGTCTTCTTTCATTTCCATGACATGAATATGATTCTATTACGCTGTTATCTGCTTTCAGTGTTATACAATACCCTGCTTTGTGATAAATCTGCAAAAATACAGGCTTAAAAAGGTCTACCTGAATTATGATAATACATTGAGGTAGCATGAAAATTACAAAAAAACCCTATACATGCAATTCAGAAAAAGAAAATCAAGCTCAGAGAAACCTGAACCCCAAAACTGCATGTTTCATAATCATACTCTGCCCATTAAATATGATAAATCTTACTATTTCTAGTCTCTGCTTAATCACTGTGATGGAATTACGTTTTTGTTTTCACTAACCGTGATTTACTTAGCGTGCTTTGATTTATGGCACCACAAATTTATTTAGTTAATGGAATATTTTAATTTACTGTGCATGATAGAACACAGTGTAAAATTACTTTGAATATCTGTATTATATTATATTACTGTTGAGCCCTAACCAAACTATGAAATCAGAAGAAAATTAGTTGTGTAAGTAAGAAGGAAAAAGTTAGTAAGTACAGATACTTTCAGGTATCTGTACCTTAGTACATTGAAGATCTTACAACACATATACCAAAACAAAGATTATGTTTTATGTTGTAAGTTAACACATTCTTCTGCTTAGAGTCCTTTACAAGGGCTATGTGCTGCACTGCAGAGCTGAAGCTACTCATAAACTTGCAATCCATTGTCCCAGTTCTGCAGATTTCCATGATCAGCCAATGGAGCTATTCATAATTATTCCTAGTAATTAGATTCAGTACATATGTGTATGTTTATGGGACTAGAGTTCTTAGTACATTATCTTTGAAAGTCTTATTCAGAAAAACTAGGTGATGCAGAGTTGTTTAGACAAAGTGTGATGTGAAAAAAATTTCTGATACAATGCCTGAAAAGCAGCAGGTGTACAACAGGACAAATATGTTTACAGACTTTAAAGGAGAAGGATGATGACCAATTCTGTTCCGTAATATGTAATATTTACATATTAAATGTAAATATATAACACAGGTATATTATATATTCATATATTTTATGCCCTAGAATTCAATGGTACTTAATACCTATAATTTGTTCTGACAGGCACTTTTTAATAATTTCCTCAAGCAAAACAACATTTAGCACAATAAAAGATTTCACATTTTACACCACAGGCAGTTAACTGAAACATTCTGTTCTAATGGTACTGCAATACACTTCTCCGGTGATATTCAGAGGTTTTATTCCTAATTTAGATTATTGAGATTATCTTTAACACTCTGTCATGGTTTGACCCCAGCCAGCAACTAAGCACCACACAGCTTCTCACTCACTCCACCACACTGGGAAGGGGAAGAGAATCAGAAGAGTAAAGGTGAGAAAACTCATGATTTGAGGAAAAGTCGGTTTAATAGGTAAAGCAAAAGCTGCACATGCAAGCAAAGCAAAACAAGGAATTCAGTCACTACTTCCCATGGGCAGGCAGGTGTTCAGCCATCCCCAGGAAGGCAGGGCTCCATCACACATAATGGTTACTTGGGAAGACAAAAGTCCATAACTGTGAATGTCCCCCCCTTCCTTCTTCTTCCCCCAGTTTATATGATGAGCATGACATCATATAGTATGGAATATCCCTTTGGTCAGTTGAGGTCAGCTGTCCTTGCTGTGTTCCCTCCCAGCTTCTTGTGTCCACCTCCTACTCACTGGTGGAGTGGCGTGAGAAGCAGAAACAGCCTTGACTCTGTGAAAGCACTTCTCAGCAGTAACTAAATCATCCCTGTGTTAACAGTGTTTTCAGCAAAAATCCGAAACGTAGCCCCATATGAGCTACTCTGAAGAAGATCAATTCTACCCCAGCCAAAACCAGCACACACACTTACCTAAAATAACTGTTGTGAATCGACTTCCTTAACATCTGATGTTGTGTCAGCATTGGCTTGGAGCTATGCCTCCATGGATTTGAATGAATCCAGCATAATATGCCTGCCTCTCCTGCAATTAATTCCATGTTTTGCATTCTCTTTTTGCATATTTTTAAGTCTTACATTCTGGCCATTAGTGTGTGATAAACAACCATAAACAGAATTAGTGTCCTAAGGCTGTACAATAAAACACCAGCTGATTTATTTTTCTTCCTGCTTAAAACACTGGCCTGTTTAAAATACTGGCCTTGTCAATTTATGCAGTGGACCAGCTAGCAGATGCAGGCCTATACAGGCTGCACTGAAAACTTCCATAGGTTCTTTGTTGTTATTTTTTAGAAGATGATTCGTAAGTCAGAAACCACAGAAATGAGAATATCTCCACAAAGTTACAACTGAATTATTGTGGGATCATGTAACTTGTCACCAAAAAAAAACCAAAAAACAAACAACCAAACAAAAAATACCCAACAAACAAAAAATGTTACTGTTGGTAGTCCATCCATCTATTATTTCTGGTGGTTAATGTGGGAGCTGTGCTTGTGAAAAAAGGCCTGCAAACCAGGTCCCAGAAGGTAGTTATTAAGGTAGGCTGAATTCAGATTCAGGAGAAGAGATAAATTAAGGAATATATCATAGCCATTATATCTTTACCTTTTTTTTAATCACATTGATTGATTTGTAAACAAAAGGTTATAAATCGTCCTCAGTTTAATGTTTAGAATATTGAAATAGGATATGATACTTAAGTTTTATTATTAAGAGTACTGCAACTGTAATATAAATTAACCATTTTTGGGGTGACAGATGAACTAGTACAGGCTAGATTTCTCAGTTTTGCCACACTTAGCAGGGACAACAGGAACAGAAATTAGCCAGCTGTACTTTATTGCTAAAATAGACCAGATCAAAGAAACAGAGATGCCAAGAAAAACTTCCTTGCTTCCCTGTTGTGACTGTAACTGCATTGTGTAACTCACTGAAGCAATTTACACCTGATGAGAAAAGGTTGTTCTCGGTGAAAAGTGTTTTCTGTGGTTTTGTTTGTTCGTATATATACATATTAATTTATCTCTTTGTCTTCTTCTTTTGCGTTCATCCTAGTTTGGCACCTCTTCAGAAAGCCAGAGTATCAATTAATCTGTCTTCTGCCTTCATTAAGAACTACTGTACCTCTCTATTTTACTTCAGATTTTTCTACAGCCCATGTAGAATATTTCCAGCTTTAGAATTTTGCAAGTTCCTTGTCTGAAGCAGAACAACAGTCCCAGTACCTCTCCCCTGTACAATACCTAACCTGCTCTCAAAAACACCATTTCTAAGAAAGACCAGACAGTAAATTTAGCACCTATTTTAGCCAACAAATTTTGGATCTGCTTCTGTATAGAAGAAATTGATAGTCATGGTTATACTCTGCTTGACTTACCAGGCAACTTTACTCAAACTCTTACCGGAGCATGGTGACAGTCAAATATCATTTCAGCTCTTATATTCTTTCCCTTTTCTCAGAAATAAGATTCTTTTCTCTAATGATGGGGTAGTCTGCTGAATTTTTCAGTCATCCTATCTCGAGGGTTTCAGTTGAGTTTACAACAATTTCCCTGCTGGCAGCAGCCTTTACAGATTAATAGGTGGTTATGACTACACAGTTTGAGCAGTTTGTAATGGTTTAAATGCTTGAAGATTAACACTAATTATATGTAGCATATTAGGATAACATAGGTTAATGTTGCCTGTGACTCATAACAGTTTTCTTACAGACTAAAAGGTAACTTAGTTTTTACCATTGTGTTCAATATTTTACAAATGATTTAAGAGAAGTTGATGAGGAATCTGTTAAAACTTCCAAAGAAATAATAATTACCAAGCAGTGAATTTTTCTTCAGTTTCAGACGGTCATTCTGCAGCTGTAATTTTAAGATCCCATATGCAGCAATAGACACTAGAGATGCAAATGGATATGAATAACAGATTTCAGAGAGTGCCTTGATACATGAGTTCAAAATGTTACTTGAATAACAGTTTTTATCCCTAGCAGCACAGAACTGAACATACCTGAATAGCAGCGAGTTAAAAGCATCAGCTACTGCATAGCAGTGGGCATATTCCAACCTGTTACTGAGAAATTTTTGGCCACTGAAGCCACCAAGGATTCCTGTCCTAATGTTATCTTTCCCCCGCTAATTAATAGCATCTCTCTGTTTTACACCATGGAAAACAATACTGTCCTTATGCCACTGCAGTGTAAATTACAGATAATAAAAATTGCTACAGCATCAGTAGAAAGAATATGACAAAGATCCGTATACAGTCTGTTATGAAAATGATTTTGAGCAGACAATAGTCAAGATCTGATGTCCATCTTCTTGAGTTTTATAGAAAAGGTCAGGTTCTAATTGTGATGATAAAATTAGCTAAGTAACGAATGTCTCATAAAGACTCAGTAGCCCAGTCCAGTCAAAGGTACTTTGCATGCATCTAATGAAAATAAGATTGGGGTACTAAAATTATGTAAAAAAACAGAAAAGTAAGATGGTTAAATGTGAGCCAATTCCAACTATCTTAAAGCAATTGCTATCATATTTTTTTGTCATTGTTATACAAAGGAAAGAGTACTTAAGAAAAAAAAGGAAAGCAAAAAAATGTAGCATTTACTGATGTTAAAAGGAATCTTTTTCCACACACAAATAAATAAAGTATTGGTAAACTGGCAAAAATGAAGTATTGGTATCCTATCACTTAGCCAGCTACTCCATGTTTGTATCCTATGACTTAGAAATCTTCCTTTGGTGAAAACAGGGCAACTGAGATAACTTTTACAATGATGCAAGCTGACAGGTAGTGCCTGAATCAATCCCAATATTGATTTCTATGGATTTAGGATCAGGACTTTTATTACTATGAGTGTCACAGAAATTCATATCAGCTCATGTTTCACAGATGCTGATGGAAGAAGGCCCATTTTTTTATAAATTTCCCTGTTCCTAAGAAACAATCATAATTGCTTGTCTCTGGATCTGGAGAATAAAATCAGTCTCATCTTGGTAGTGCACGGAGAAAACTGGCATTTCTTACTTTTCCCAAGGTTAGCCTAACATTAATTAAAGAGTCTCACTGCACTTTTATCTACCGTCCTTGTTCTTTTGTGGATATTATGCTATTTTTAATACAATGAAAATGAATAAATTCAAATGTCAGAACCCAGAAAATGAGTACATTTCAGGACACTTGAACATGTACAGCAGATTCTAAAACATATGAACAGGATATAATTTGCAAAGATCTTCCGATTATTTGCATTTTACAGCACCCTCCCTGTATGACTTGGTATTAGAGAATTAATGATCTCTTTTCTTAACAGTTTCAGTGGTTACTAATGATCTATATAAATTACACACTACCACTCTCGGTGATATGAACAGTTATTAATTTAGTTACACTAATAAGATGGATTAGAGCAGGGGATCAGGCTCAGCCAACATGGGTTTATGAAAGGGAGGTCCTACCTCACTAAAATGGTCTCCTTCTATTATAAGGTGACCTGCTTAGTAGATGAGGGAAAGACTGTGGATGTTGTCTACTTGGACTTTAGTAAGGCCTTTGACACTGTCTCCCACAGCATTCTCCTGCAGAAGCTGGCTGCTCACGGCTTGGATGAGTGCGCTCTGCGCTGGCTTAAACACTGGCCAGACGGCCGAGCCCAGAGAGTAGTAGTGAATGGAGTCAAATTCATTGGCAGCCGGTCACAAGTGGTGTTCCCCAGGGCTCAGTGTTGGGGCCGGTCCTGTTCAATACCTTCACTGATGATCTGGATGAGGGGACTGAGTGCACCCTCAGTAAGCTTGCAGATGACACCAAGATGGGTGGGAGTGTTGATCTGTTGGAGGGCAGGAAGGCCCTACAGAGGGACCTGGACAGGCTGGATTGATGGGCCGAGGTCAACTATATGAGGTTCAACAAGGCCAAGTGCTGGGTCGTGCACTTTGGTCACAACAACATCATGCAACGCTACAGGCTTGGGGAAAAGTGGCTGAAAAGCTGCCCAGCAGAAAAGGACTTGGGGGTGCTGGTTAACAGCCACCTGAACATGAGCCAGCAGCGTGCCCAGGTGGCCAAGAAGGCCAACAGCATCCTGGCTTGTATCAGGAAAAGTGTGGCCAGCAGGACCAGGGAGGTGATCGTGCCCCTGTACTCAGCACTGGTGAGGCTGCATTTTGAGTACTAGGTGCAGTTTTGGGCCCCTCACTGCAAGAAGGACTTTGGGTTGCTGGAGCATGCCCAGAGAAGGGCAATGAAGCTGGTGAAGGGTCTAGAGAGCAAGTCTTATGAGGAGTAGATGAGGGAGCTGGGGTTGTTTAGTCTGGAGGAGGCTGAGGGGAGACATTATTGCTTTCTACAACTACCTGAAAGGAGGCTGTAGTGAGGTGGGTGTTGGTCTCTTCTCCCTAGTAACCAGTGCTAGGACAAGAGGAAATGGCCTCAAGCTGCATCAGGGGAGGTTTAGATTGGAGATTAGGAAAAAATTATTTCCTGAAAGAGTGGTCAGGCATTGGAACAGGCTGCCCAGAGAGGTGGTGGAGTCTCCATCCCTGGAGATATTTAAAAGAAGGGTAGACATGGTGCTTGAGGATATGGTTTAGTGGTGGACTTGTCAGTGATAGGTTAGCAATTGGACTCGATCTTAAGGGTCTCTTCTGACCTTAACAATTCTACGATTCTATGATACATAATTTCTGTGTAACATGTTAAATGAGAGGGAGAGACAGAAGTAGTAGTAAGGGGGAGAGGCAGGACAGAAAACTTTCTGGGAGCTCATTAGCACCACCTTTACAATGAAGGGAACATAAAGAACCAGGGGTAAATCTGTGCATTCATGTCCTTCTTCCCAGCTGATAATCATGGCTATGAGATAGTCTGGGTCAATGTGAGATTCAAAGTCATCATGTGTTCCTGTATTCATTACTTCCAACTAGAAAAGCAGAAAGCAGAAATGTGAAGGGTGCAACCATTAGCGTACTGGTTTTAGAAGTGTGTTTTGTGAGTGTTTGAATTCATGGTGATTCTGGTTAAATTGCTCAGACTCCCAAAAAGGCTCAAAGACTATCAGGGGCTGTGGTTATGCCAAGTGCATATGTGCTGTTTAGCTTTCTTCCCTCTACTCTTGTCAAAGCCCTTTCCTCAGATTGCCTGTGGAGAGGAGTGCATAAAACATTACACTTCTTAAGTATTTTAACTGGTTCAAGACATAGAATAGTTTATAGAATCATAGAGTCATAGAATAGTTTGGGTTGGAAGGGACCTTTAAAGGTCATCTAATCCAACTGCCAGAGTTGCACGAGTTGCACATAAGCATCTCTTGATTCTTTATTCCAAGTGGCAGAAAAATGAGGAAAGGCTTCTTCATATCTGGCCTTCCAGCAATAAAGTTCATAGGAAATTCAGTATCCCATATTCAGGCTAAATGGCAATTTATAGCTGCAGCTGTTTTCTTTGAATAACCTGATTAAAACTGAGTGATTACTTTTATACTTTTTCTCCAGATAAAACCATATACTTTGACTGTAACAGTAAATAGGCTGAAACCTTCTCCTTTTTTTTCCCTCCCTTTACCCCATCACCCCCCATTTAAAATATTTTTCTTTTCCTTTCTCTTTATCACTTGCTTCTGAAGACCTTTTCTATTTTCAACATGGCAGTGATGAGAGCATTTAATCAAAGTATTCTTTTATCATGAACATCCTATCCCGTCACTAAAATATATCTAAAAGAAAGGTATAGTCAGCACATAACACTGAAATCATGCCATAAGGAAAAGTGATTGGTAAGGTTTATAAGTTACAAACTACAAAAGCAGAACCCTGGGATCCATGTCAGAAAATCTATCATAAAATTAAAAAGAATATTTTTGTGCTTTGATATTTATTTAAGAGATGATGTCAATGCAGTAGAATATTGTCACTGGTTAATGGTTTCCCAGTGCTAGAAAACTATCAGTGCAATGCAAAATATTTGTTTTGAAAAAGATGAAACAGCTTAGATCTTCAGCAGAAGATAAAACTGTTTCACTCTAATAATTTCTCTTGGATTCCTCAATGTTGTATTAAACAAAAAAATACTATTTGTCTTCAAATAAAATAATCTGAAGTTAAAACTGACACATAGTTCTGTCATGATTAAAACATACCTTTTCCATGGCCTAGTAAATGCCACCTTTCATAAAGTGCACAAATTTTGGGGAGTCAACTGCATACAGATGTAAATGTATTAGAAAAAGGCAAATGTCTTGATGAGTCTTACTGTGGTATATATGAATTGAGCATAAAAAGAAAGTCTGCATTGCTTATTAATTTATGCTTTTCATGTTGGTGGTATTTTAACTCTTATATACTTAGTTAATTTTGATCTTATACTTTATAACAGATTTACTATAAGCCTCATAAAAATGACCAGTCGGTTCTACTTCTTGTGAATACAACTTATTTAATCTTAAAGTTTAGATTTACTTGACTGCATGTGTTTAGAACAGAACTCTGCATCAAAAAGACAATCTAGCCTTTGTATGGTGCTTTAATAATGATTTTCTAAAATTCATTTAAACAAAAGAGCAAACCTCCTCTCTGAAATGAAAAGTCATTTTGATTATTAATCAAATCCAAAAAAAATAAAATAAAAATGTATGTTTCCATTACCAAAAAGCAACAGCAAACTCAGAAGGTCAAGCATCCCAAAACTCTTTCTAACTGATGGACAGTATAAACTGTAGTCTGTAAAATTCCTTATCATGTAAAATATTTTATTATGCTACTTAGTGTTTCTTGTGGAAAAAATAATGAATATGTTAGTTTTGTTTCCTTGTTAGGGTCTGAAAATGTTAATTATGGCTTCCAAAGTCACATAACATTCATGATAAAGCTATTCTTCAGAGCCTTGAATTATAAAACAAAACAATGAACACTATAAGTTTAATGTACATTATTCCTATACATGTGCAAGACTCATATGCATTAATTTGGTAGAGGCTGTGTTGTGTATGCGCATTCATTTTTAATATTTAGATTCCAAATACTTCTAAGGGTGTTTTTGCTATCTTAGTTATAGTAGAAGAAAAATTCAGTGAATATTAAAAAGAACTCAAATAGAAAAACTTCCACTTGGATATATTCTTCATTTTATATCTCATCTGCTTTTGCATATTGAAGCATTTTTCACTGTGCCAGTTGAGAGATGCTGCAATGTTGCACCCGAAACTATGTATGTACAAATGTCTATTTGATTGTAATTACAACTGAATGATTTAAGTGCTTGAACTCAGTCATTTATTTTTACATCCAAAAATTAGTCTTGAAAGCAGTCAGCACTTGAAAATATTTGTACGATAAATTATATCAGGCGTCAAAAAGCCCCTTCTTGTAGTAATACTTCTCAAAGACATTTGTTATTTAGAAATTTAACTATAACACTGTATTAGCGGTAATTTATGTTTACCAATGAAAACTGAAAGAACAGTTTGAATCCATGACATTTAACTTTGTGAAGTAAAATGGCACTTTTATATTCTCTATGTGGTAACAGGTTATGTGAGTCCAGCAAAGACTGATCACATTTGGGTCCATAAAAAAAGTGAGGAAAACTGCCAATTTGGAAAAACTTGGTCAACAACAAGTATCTTAGTAAATTATTGGTGCAAAATTAAGACCAAATATAACATTTATGCCTTTCTGTCTAAATCTGATTTTTCCTCATGTTCACTAATTTTTCCTATTACCAGTAATGTTATCCTGGACTTTATTTTTGTCCATTCGATGTTAACACTTCTAATATAACTTTGCTGGAATTGTGTAATTTTCAAATTATTAAATTCCATTCCCTCCCCTCCCCTCCCCTTCCCTCTCCTCCCCTCCCCTCCCCTCTCCTCCCCTCCCCTCCCCTCCCCTCCCCTCCCCTCTCCTCTCCTCTCCTCTCCTCTCCTCTCCTCTCCTCTCCTCTCCTCTCCTCTCCTCTCCTCTCCTCTCCTCTCCTCTCCTCTCCTCTCCTCTCCTCCCCTCTCCTCTCCTCTCCTCTCCTCTCCTCTCCTCTCCTCTCCTCTCCCTCTCCCTCTCCCTCTCCCTCTCCCTCTTCTTTTTATATATCACCATAAAATACTTACAAGTACAAAGACATAGAACCAGAGGGACAAAGATAGTTGTATTATCTCTTCACCCAGTAGAACAGGGCTCCAGATTCTGAGGACTTTGCCAAAAGGTACATGAAAGACTGTAAAAGAAAGGGTCTCAAGTCCTGAGATCTTCTCAAGTCTGAGAAGACTAAATGGTAACCTTTGGCCAAAATCACCCTCCAGAAATGCTAAGCCTTGGGGTCAGATGGTCTCTTATGGGAAACATAAATCTATTACCTCATCAATGATAGAAAATAGCCTAAATCATACAATAGCTAATTTTAAGGAAACTAACCTACTGTTATGGACACTCTCAGTTTTTCCCTGTTTTGAATTTTTCATCTGTACTCCTGAGGTCAGTAGGGTGGTTAATGCTTCTGAACTTGGCCATGTGTTCCTAAAACCGCAATAACCTACTCAGGGATCTACCGAGATTTTGTGTATTGCAGAACATTTTTGTGAGAATTCTGAATTATGTAGACCAGAAGTAACCTTGCAAGAATCTGTTAATTTTTGGTTTAGAAGAATGTGGGTAGAAAATAAAATGTAGCATCATTGCAGCATCTTGTATTTCACAACTTTTCATCTTAATTGATAAATTATACTTCAGAGGAGACAGAAAACATAGATAAGAACAAATCTGTCAGCAAACAGGATTTGCCTCAGAGAAGAAACAGATGAATCCTTTTTTCTTGATGGATATGGTTTTTTACTTTTTTTTACTCTGCATGCAAGTTGTCAGCTTCTGTCTGTGGACCATGTCATGTCGGGAGATAGGAGACCCACCAAGTGGAATTGTTAGGGACTATTTGCCTTTGATCTTCTTTGGCACACAGCTTCCCAGTCAGCCCTCTATTTGGTGCCAGATCTCATTTAAGCAAGAAGTCCATCAGTCAATCTCAAGGTATTAGAGAGGGCCAAAAAAAGATGGGTAGCAGAGAGGATACATTAAGTGTAACATCACCTATATGATTTTTGTCCTTCCTTCCAGCAAGGTATGGAAAAAGCCAGTGAATATTTTTGAGAAAACACTGTGGCCTTGAAAGGAAAAGAGGCAGCAAATGTCTCTGGACACAGAACATGTCACTGAAACATTAACTTTGTGTGCCTCTGGTAAGTTATGATGGAGATGCTAGGAATGGAGATTTAAAGAGCTACTGGAAAAAATATAGTTTGTTTAACAGGATGCAGGGTCCATAGGACCTAGAAGTAGATTGAATTAAGTACTTAGGAACTAATGTGTACAGGGAAGTAGCAGTATAAATCACTGACCAGTGGAAAAAGTCTAGCAACAAAATAAAATACTTTAACTTTCTAGACCAGAGAATAGAATCAAGTATACTAAAATCCATTATACGGTATAATGAGGGAACATAAAAGAATATAGTTCTAGCAAAAGAGGAAGAAATTATCAGTATGACCAAAACCTAAGGGTTAATGTAGAAATGAAAGGGGACATATAGGTCATACTAAAGGAAGGAAGAACACAGAGGTGGAAAAACACTTAAAAGTCATGTGTGCCAAAAGCAGATCTATGTGATCAGGGAAGTGGATCTATGCTGCAGAATTGCATGCTGTCTGCTAGTGGCTACTAGCAAAAACATGAGTAGAAGGCTGAAAAAGTCTGTGATAAATATTCCTTTATTTTTGTCATTATTACAACACAGATGATACCACCATACTCCAATTTGAGTGTATGAAGACTGAATACCTCAGAAATTACTCTGTGTTAAGGTAAACTTTAGAATAATTCAAGAAGTAGTTTTCAGGATATAGGCACTAAAATGGATAATATCAGCATGTCACTGTACACCTCTATGTTTTGTTCATCTCTTGCGTATCGTGCAATTCCAACCCTGCTTGTCTCAGAAATGGTGTACTAGAAGACAAGTTGTTTTGAGAGGGGCAAAGTAGATTATTATGTCAAGGATGGCAAAGTAAGGTAGAATTTTTTATTCTGGGAAAGAAGTAATTAGGCAGTTTTGGTATGACAATAACGTATGAAGTTATTAGCTACATTGAGGAGATAGAGCCCGAAAGACTGTTCTCCTTATTGATATCTGATTAGATTGATGTTTCATTGAGGACAGACAAATGACTGAAATATCCGTATACATATGTGAGGAGTTTAGGCAACAAAGGATTGAAAAGAGAACAATCAGCAAAACTGTGCTTTTTCTAAGAAGTTTAGGAAAAAGAAAGCTGTCAGAGTAACTTTCTTGGTTTTCCTCTAAAACTTCTCCCATGAATTGTAAATTAACCTGATCATTCTTCCTGGTGTACTCAAATCCACAGAGCTTCAGAAGCTACAGAGAACTTTAAGAATATGTTTAAAGTTTTGTGAAATTATTACTATTATTAAGATTAAACCCTTTTTTATGTAATTCTGGGTATCGGAGTTTGAGTACAGCCTCTGTTTAGCATGTGTATGGAAAGATGGAGTTAGAGAAAATACAGTATTAAGATAATGTGGCTTATTAAACACTGCTGTCTTCTTTTCCCTTCTGCTTGCATACAAAGTTTTCTGGATTTTGTTCCATGTTCTCTGAAATTCTTTTGCAAGATATGCTTCGTCCGAATAAACTCCATAGCCAGTTATATTTATTTATGAAAATTAGTTTAGGGTTGAGAATGCACATGGAAATGTAAACCCATGAAGACATTTTTCTTACAACCAGTGTCCTTCTTACCTTGTTCTTTTGTTGTTCGTGCCACCAATTTTTACATTATTTATATTAGTTTTTCCTTTTTCAAAACCAAAGTGTAAAGCAAGAACTTTGACTAGTATACCTTAGCATAAATCTGGCTTCAGTGGAACTATGTCAGTTCACAACTATCTCCTGGTTTATCTTTCTGCTGTTTTGTGCATTGTCACAGACAATCTGATTTGAACAGTTCAAATTGTCTTGGGCAGAAACACTGTCATCTTGACCCTGACAAAATGATGACACAGATACCTAAGTATTTGGATTGAATGTAAGTTACAGCTTTTAGTTACAAGCATGGACATGCATTGCACAGCAGCTAGAGTAATGCTCGTTTTTCTGTTTAGCACATTACTCCCACTCTGTATATATACCTTTAAAGATTTTCTCAGCCTAATTAAAAGGTATGAAAGGTAAAGAAAATTACTTCCCCACTGGGTTCCACAGATTCTTACCCTAACTTTTTGGAGTTTAAATTTCACAAGCCTGTCCAAGACGTATTTCTCATTATGATAGTCATATGCCTTAGCTTAGAGCAGAGCAGCCTGCATGTAGATGTGCTCACCTTTCATCTTGTTCCCTCAGTACTTCAAAAATGTTCAAAGAATGATATAGGTGTTTTACTTTGGTTTGGGCCAGTAGCCATGCAGATGGAAAGTACGTTACAATGCAGGAGGAAAATCTGACGACATCTTTTACAACTGTTTAGGCAGGAGAGAGAGTGTCAAAAGCATCAACTGCAAACTAATTAGCAGGACTAACAGGTCTGTTATAAGAGCTATTTATCTTTGCTTAAGGAAAAGGTGCATGATACAGCTTGGCAGAGCTCTTTGAGAGCTTAAAAATACTGTATGAAAGGCTTAGATAACTCTTGATAATTAAAAGACTAACACAGACAAATGGGACAGAAATAAAATAAGGGCTTAAGGGCAGTTAATTAACCCATTTAAGAGCAACTCAGTTTCTCTTGGGTTTTGTTTTTAGGTTCCGCCCACCACTCCCTTAATTTTGTTTTTGGGTGTTTCTTCTTTCTTCAAATAAGGCATTAAAAGAGTGACTCGCCACCCTTCTTGTCTTCCATGAGGCTCAGTAAGTAACAGTAATCTGCACTTTTATAAGATGTTGCACTTGAGAGCTGATTCAGCAGACGCTATAATCAAGAATTGTCATAATTATCAGTGATCATAGGACTCTGAAAATTAAAGGGGATTGAGTGCACCCTCAGTAAGCTTGCAGATGACACCAAGATGGGTGGGAGTGTTGATCTGTTGGAGGGCAGGAAGGCCCTACAGAGGGACCTGGACAGGCTGGATTGATGGGCCGAGGTCAACTATATGAGGTTCAACAAGGCCAAGTGCTGGGTCGTGCACTTTGGTCACAACAACATCATGCAACGCTACAGGCTTGGGGAAAAGTGGCTGAAAAGCTGCCCAGCAGAAAAGGACTTGGGGGTGCTGGTTAACAGCCACCTGAACATGAGCCAGCAGCGTGCCCAGGTGGCCAAGAAGGCCAACAGCATCCTGGCTTGTATCAGGAAAAGTGTGGCCAGCAGGACCAGGGAGGTGATCGTGCCCCTGTACTCAGCACTGGTGAGGCTGCATTTTGAGTACTAGGTGCAGTTTTGGGCCCCTCACTGCAAGAAGGACTTTGGGTTGCTGGAGCATGCCCAGAGAAGGGCAATGAAGCTGGTGAAGGGTCTAGAGAGCAAGTCTTATGAGGAGTAGATGAGGGAGCTGGGGTTGTTTAGTCTGGAGGAGGCTGAGGGGAGACATTATTGCTTTCTACAACTACCTGAAAGGAGGCTGTAGTGAGGTGGGTGTTGGTCTCTTCTCCCTAGTAACCAGTGCTAGGACAAGAGGAAATGGCCTCAAGCTGCATCAGGGGAGGTTTAGATTGGAGATTAGGAAAAAATTATTTCCTGAAAGAGTGGTCAGGCATTGGAACAGGCTGCCCAGAGAGGTGGTGGAGTCTCCATCCCTGGAGGTGTTCAAAAAATGTGTAGACAGGTCACTTTGTGACATGGTTTAGGAGGCACAGTGGCGTTGGGTTGGTGGTTGGACTTGATGATCCTAGAGGTCTTTTTCAACCTTAATGATTCTATGATTCTGTGAAACCTGCTGGTAGGTTTGTTGTTACCTTTACTACAAGTTCTGCCTCATAATTTTAAACTAAAACATTTTAGTTTTAACATAAATAGCATTGGGTGTTTTGTAGGTAAGGTCAAAACTATGAATATTTGAATGGTCCATTTCTATGTTTTGGTGAAGTTATATATGTCCAGAGGAATGGAGTTTGGGGTAACTTTTGAAGTTGATCAGTGCTCAAGAGCATAACTAAGTTTAGGTACTGCAACTGCTATACACTTTTTGGATTTTTTTTTTTTTTAGTCTTCTCAGAACAAGAATTTAAAAACAATCAAGAAGGTAGCAAAGCTTTCTTTGATTCTAGAGCTCAAAAGAGATGCTACAATCCAATTTATTTTGCTTTAGTATCCTTTTGAGAAGCTTTAATGTCCTTTTGCCACAAAACTGTTATTTTTATATATTAGTACTCATATTTTGGCATGAAAAACACAGTGAAATCTAGGCTTTGCTTTCCGGATGCAAGATTGTCTTGTATTCTGGACTCACCATGAGATTGTGTAGAGCTTGATTGACTGTAGAACCTGAATGCAGTAGAAAAAAATGTTTGCTCCATGGGGTTTTGGATACATTATTACAGCATGATGTAACTTAGAGGCATGTAGAGTCTGGAAAATACAAAGCATCTGTTCCCCTCAGCACTGGATTGTCACACAAAATATGGAATTATTTTTTCATAAGATGCTTAGCTACATGTAAAGACCTAACGTTTCTCACTTCTTTTATGTGGGCTTCTGGGTTCTACAGTGCCATATGTGAGATCACTGTTAAATATATCATTAAAGAATTGATACAGTGGTGGCAGTCACAGTCCATATTACAAACATCCTATCACTGCATACGGAGAAAGAAATCTAAAACCTCTCCCTAGTATTTGCAATTAAAACATAGCTTTGGTCTTGTTTCCTGTAATATTTTTCAGTATTTTTGAAGGGCTTAATAAAAGCAAGTACTATTTCTTTCTTTATTCACATTAAGCAAAACCATCTGGTAAGTACTAGGCATGTAAAGGAAAAAAAAATCTTACGCAACACTGTATGCATACATATATGTGTAATGTCTTTTAAATTAAACAAGAGAACAAATTTACTTAAACTAGTCTCTTATCTGTATATCTATATATCATCTGAAATAGTTGCCGACCTGTACAAAGATATCTTGTGAAATGTCACAGTATTAACATAACTATATGGAATTCACCTTTGTTTGAAAATACATTCTTGGCAGTGTGTTTTGAATTATGTCCATTTCTAGGACTTCCTGTGGATGTTGAAGAGAAAAAGAGAGGGAAGATCCAGCTGTTTCTGTTATTCTTTTGCACTACTTGCTCCATTACTACATAAAGAAATTCTTCCTGGTGTCATCAGAGTAATTAGATCTTACCTTGCCAGGAAGACCAGATTCTTCATTAATTTTTACACAAAGTACGACAGAAACTTTGCCAGGATAGAATAACTGAAAAAGTAAATTGTTAGTGACAATCAAGGTGAATTGCAAGGCAGAAGGGTATACTCAGAACCTTGGTTAGTTTTCATGCTTTGATCCAACAGAAGTACAGATATATATTGTTTCTTTGAATTTAAGATTTTCTGTCTCCACATCATTTATTGTTGACCAAGTAATGTAAATATTTTTTCTGTAACATTATGAATTGGAAAGTTTTGTTATAAAATTGAGCCGATTTGTTGGAAACTGGATTTAGTACCTTTTGACCTGCTGTTCACATTTTTTATGGCTAAACTGCCTAAAACCATGAGTCTTATTGATTGGATCTATTTACACACCACTGCTGTCTTTTTGCTCTTAACGTTATGTTCTTGAGGGGAAGAGGTCAGATTAAATTACTAACAACTTCAGCTTTGTGGTACTGCTCATTCACTGAGAATCTATACACCTATACCAGCCTTTCTGCTGGTAATCCACCAGGATCTTTAAAAACAAGGTAGAGTTTTTGCTCTTAACTTGCTGACATGAATAATGTAACAAGTTCTGAGTATGATGTATTCCTTACATATTGACCTGTTTGGGAACTTGTACTTTAGTCAGTTTAGGGGCTTAATTTAAAAAAAAAAAAGATTAAGTATCTTAAGCTTTGTGGTATTCATTTTAACCGTTTAGAAATAGGAATATTCTTTTCATGTTGCAAAACTTAATTGTGCAAAATTTGGAAAAATTGTTTTTTTAATCAGACTTGCCCATGAAATTTGTTGGTACAGAAAGTTTTTTTTTCCATCAGCTGATTCATTAGAAATGTCTGACCCTTGTCCTGTATGTGTAGCTGGAGGGGGGGAAAAAAGTCAATACTCTGTTTGGTCAGGTCCAAGTATCCAGTACCATTTGTGTGTTCTTACTGACTATAGTAATCTCTTAGTACACTATGAAAGGTAAAAGGGAGGATGGCAGTAAGTAATTCTTCTATGGGGGAAGGCTATAGCAAAAATTTATAAATACCAAATCCCAAGAAAGATCTAGCAGGAGTTTGGGACTGAGGAAACAAAATGCTTTTAACATAGTATAGGATGTTTGTATCATGAATTAGAAGCAGTCTCCTAACTAGTGAAATGGAAGAAATTACACCTAGCTTGCTTCAGCTTTTGCTATCTGCAGAAAACCTAAAAATTATACCTGTCTGGAAAACTAGAATTCTGTTTTGAGAAACGTTTTTAAACTTTGAAAAGTTTTGTCTTTTACTAACTCATGGAAACAGTGGACTTGGTCTTGAGGCCTGAGACTTTCAAAGTAATCTATCCTTTTTAGTGCTAGTTTCACTTGCATAAAGAATAAAAGTAAAATGGATATAAGCACGGCAATTAGGTCAGTCACCACTTTTTGCTCGAAACATATTTCTTAGAAAATAACAAGACAGTTCTACTTACATCATAAGACAGTTCTATTTATAACATAAATTTTTATTACTCCTACTGTGCTGAATAGACAATTTTTATTAATAGAAATCAGAAGATGCAAGCTTTGTCTTACATAATGAAACCCAAAAAGTGGAACACATTCTTTATATCATGCTAATAAATAGGTAGGAAAAAAACCCAACTGGACAAAATAAGTTGCACTGATGTAAGGTCACTATAAAATAAGTTCTACTCAAATTTACTGTACACGTTTCCACATGATTTTGCATACTTTCACAGATAGTAGAAAGGAAACAAACTTCTGTTTTCAGTAAACCTCTGAAAATCTTCTAATTGTTGTAACCTTTCATGTTGTAAGAGTGCCTCTGTTTCTTATAACTTAGCCATATAATCAAGAGTGCATTATGAAAAATGTTAAGGGAGGAGAGCTTGCATGTGTATGAAAAAAGGAAAGATTCAATCAAATAATGACAATGTTTAAAAGAATAATGGCCATCTAGTCATTCTAATAGTTTTTTTTCTCTTTAACATACCAGGTTTTCTGTTTCAGTCCTTATTTTAAAAATTAATAAAAAATTAGGGCATTACATGATTTTTACATGAAAGTGGGAGAAAGTACCAAACAAAATGCAAAGTCATTTGAGGCTTAAAGACAGTAAGTCCCGTGTCAAAACAAAACAAAACAAAACAAAACAAAGCAAAACAAAACAAAATATGCTAATGTTAGTCAAATGGTTTAAATAGTTTAAAAACAGGCTTCCATGATTTCTTACATATCAGGGCAAAAAAATTATCTGGTACAAGAAGATCCCACAACAAGTGGCGGAAGAACACTGAAACAAATATTTATTTTAAAGTGGCTTTAACTTCTAAACAGAATTTTGTCTCACTAGAAAACATGTAGATAGAAATAAATGTACTTTTAAAAATATTACGTTAACGGTGATACAGGTTTTGGTATGATACTTACCTTTCTCTGAGTTGTATTTCTCAGATAAGCAGATGGATGAACCTTTCCAAAAAGAAAATCTAGTGATTTTGACAAGATGACTGATATTCTTCCCAGAAATAAGTTGAAACAGTTAAAAGAAAATATCTAGGGGAAAGTGTTATCTTAGGGTTGTGAGTAAAAAGTGCGTATCTTAAGCTTAGTTGATTACGTAATGCTTTTAGCACTTCTGTTATGGAAATGTTCCGGATATGTCTGCTTCATGCAGTGCAGAGTTTTCTTAAATTATTGGCCACCAAATACTGAAGTAGCTTGTTTCTGCCCATTATTCAAACTAGAAATGTGGCCCTATTAATTCAGCTCGCAGCTCAAGCTAATAGGCTCTGTCTTCGTTTAGGTCTCGTTAATTTGGTAGCAGGCCCAGAAAGCAGTGTTCTGACTTTCACCCATGTACATGACCAAGCATCTGTGGCTATGGGGAGGGAGGTTTATCTTGATAGCTTGTGTATTTCTGTGTTGCTCCACTGCACTATGTCTTCGTATCCCCATTGAAACCAATTAGGAATCCTGTTGTATGAAGCACCATACAACCATGTCAAAATACATGGGGATAAGTAGGCAAGGCAGGTAAAGGGAGAAGGTACTACTGTTCAGTTTTAAAATGCACACATTTTAAACTGGAAAAGATTATGGGCCTCATGTAAATAAATCTGGGACTCAGGATTAGTGCTAGTCTTTTATCTCTCTGGGAATCACCAGGACTGGGACAGGTGTGCAACAACCCTACTAACCTGTAAAAGGTTCCCCAGGCTACACCCTGGTTCTGGAGTTTGGCAGTCTTTGGCATCATGAGACAGTCAGTTCCTGATTTTTTTTCTTAAGATTTGCAGCAGAGGAAGCCACTGAATCCAGGTTGTCTCCATACATCATTAGGTGCATCAGAGGCAGTGCCGTGCTGAACTAGGATGAACAGGGCTGAAAGTTATGTTTATCCTTGAAAAGCAAAAATGCAAGAAGGATAAAATTTTATTTGATAATATAAATTCAATTTTATTGTCTTTTATTTTGAAGCTGTTGAAGATTTTGTATGTTTAAAATGAGAATGAAGGTAAACTCCATGGCTTTCTGAGGGATTTTCAGATCAGGGAAGCAACACTTTACAGGTAAATATTTTTTGTTTTGAGGATGATACTTTTTATTTTTAGGCTTTTTCCCCATACCCAGAGAGTGCATTAATTTACAAATATGCTTCTTTAGAGCTACTTAAAAATTTTAGTCTTAACAGGAAAAACAGCAATGAAATATTTTTCAGCAAAGAAATGGAGAAAAAAATATGAGTAATTTGTGAACATCACTTGTCATCTGTAGTAATAGACTTGGGGGCAGTATACAGTAGCAACTCTGGGAATAAGTATTAAAATTATACCCTGAATACCTTTATAAAAGGAATGACTAGTTCCCGCTTTCATCACAGGTCATTTTTCACTAGCGGACTAGAGCGGCTCCTGCCACTTTGACTTCACTGGCATCTAGAATCTCTTTCTTTTAACAAAGTTTTCAGTATACCTAAGCCATTCAGATATCTTTAATCTAACATCAGAGTGAAATGTCTAAACTTCAATCCATCTTTGGAAAAAAGTGTCTCCTAGTTTTCAGAGAGAGATCTAAGGTCAGGGTTGCTTTTGTATTAATAGATCAATAATAAAGATAACCATACAGTGCCACTGACCTTGTCTGACCTTGAAGTACTAGGTTATTGCTCAGTAGCAGTCAGAAATATTTCATCTCTTCATGTTTGCTTCTCTAATTTTTAAAAATCTGTTGTGGTTTAGCCCCAGTTAGTAACTAAGCACTACACAGCCACTTGCTCACTCCCCCCACCACTGTGGGATGGGGGAGAGAATCAGAAGAGCAACAGTAAGAAAACTCATGTGTTGAGATAAGAACAGTATAATAATTAAATTAAAGTAGTAGTAGTGGTAGTAATAGTAATAGTGATAGTGATAGTGATAGTGATAGTGATAGTAACAATAATAATGGAAAGGAAAATACTGAGAGAGAGAGAGGCGAAACCCAGGGAGGGGAGTAGGGAACAAAAAAGCAACAAGTGGTGCAATCACTCAACACCCACCAACCGATACCACCAGTCCCCGAACTACAATTGCTGCTTTCCCCGGCCAACTCCCTCCAGTTACTATAATGAGCATGACGTCATATGATATGAATATCCATTGGCCACTTTAGATCAGCTGTCTTGGCTCTTCCCCATCCCCTCCCCTCCCGGCTTCTTGTGCACCCAGCAGAGCATGAGGAACTGGAAAAACCCTTGACTATGACAAACATTACTTAGCAGCAACTCAAACCTCAGTGTGTTATCAACATTATTCTCATACTAAGTCCAAAACACAGCACTATACCAGCTACAATGTAGAAAATTACCTCCATTCCAGCTAAAACAATGGCAGTGTCCACCCCTTATTCCATACCATTTATATTATGCTCAGGTCCCACACTATCCAATAAAACCTCAACAACCACCCAGCACCTGCCATCCTTTGATCAAATACACACATATCATTTATCACCCTCTTAGTCTAGGGACCACTCCTGTAAAATGTCTGTAGAGGGTCCAAAAATGTCCACAAAATGTCCATTGAGTTAATTTAGTCTATGACTTTGGCCTCCGTATATTGTACCAACCTTCCAGGGCAGAATACATGGTGGGTGTGGTGCTGGATTACTGTACTCCTTGTTCCATCACCGCTGCTCTTTTCTTGGTTTAATCAAAGTTCATTCTCCATTAATTTTGAAGATTCCTAGTGTGATACCTTTCATATGGCATATAGCAACTACAGAAGAGATTACATACAATATTATATAACAATTAACATCATACTGTTCAGTTCATTGACTGTTTTCACCCAAAATCGATTCCTTTTGAGGCACACACCAGTTTCCTCCATCTTTCCGCATCATCACCAAGTGCACCCAGGTCCTTGAGCAAACGCAGTTCTACAAAAGGGTTTGCTTTTGTCTGAGAGAGGAATAACCCAGAATGTTTTCCCCAGCATATTTTTACATGCACTACAGGTAATTTTTTCCCCTTTACAAGATCTAAAAACTTTCATTGGGCAGGGCCAGCTCGATTGGCAGATCCTCTAGTGTTAACTAATCATGTGGCTTCTGCTAAAAGCATATCCTAATGCTTAAATATCCCACCTCCCATTGCTCTCAGTGTCGTCTTTAACAGTCCATTGCATCATTTGTTTTTCCTGATGGCTGTTGTATGACAGGGGATGTGATACACCCACTCAATGCTGTGCTCTTTGGCCTAGGTGTCCATGAGGTTCTTTCAGAAATGAGTCCCGTTGTCTGACTCAATTCTCTCTGGGGTGCCATGTCGCCATAAGACTTGTTTTTCTAGGCCCAGGATAGTGTTCCGGGCAGTGGCATGGGGGACAGGATATGTTTTCAGCCATCCAGTGGTTGTTTCCACCATTGTAAGCACACCGTGCTTGCCTTGACTGGTTTGTGGGAGTGTGATATAATCAATCTGCCAGGCCTGCCCATATTTATACTTCAGCCATCGTCCCTCATACCACAAAGGCTTTAACTGCTTGGATTGCTTGATTGCAGCACATGTTTTACATTCATGGGTAACCTGTGCAATAGTGTCCATCATCAAGTTCACCCCTTGATCACAACCATGTAAGTTGCATCTCTTCCTTGATGGCCTGAGGTGGCAAGGCCCACTGAGCTATAATAATTCACCCTTACGTTGCAAGTCCAGACCCAACCAAGCCACTTCAGTCTTAGCAGCCTGATCCACATGCTGGTTGTTTTGATGTTCTTCAGTGGCCCGACTCCTGGGGACGTGAGCATCCACATGACGTACCTTTATAACCAGGTTCCCTACTCAGGCAGAAATATCTTGCCATAGTGTGGCAGACCAGATGAGTTTGCCTCTCTGCTGCCAGATGCTCTGCTTCCATTTCTGCAGCCAGCCCCACGGGGCATTTTCAGCAGCCTTCCATCTCAGATTCTTTCCCACAAGATGACAGGACCCATCAGTGAATAGGGCATATTGCTTCTCTTTCTGGCAGTGGGGCTTATTCAGCACATGTCACCTCCTCCTCTGGTGATATTCCAAAATCTTTGCCTTCTGGCCAGTCCGTTATCACCTCCAAGATTGCTGAGCGACTGGGGATTCCTACTTGAGCCCATTGGGTGATCAGTACAGTGTAGAGGGGACTGTCCATTTGAAGGTCCAGCCCAACACCACCAGTTGGGGTGACAGGAGCAGCTGTGATTCAGTACCAACAACTTCTAAAGCAGCTCGGATCCCTTCATATGCTGCCAATATCTCCTTTTCAGCTGGAGTATAGGGGTCTTCAGACCCTCTGTGTCCATGACTCCAAAACCCTAGGGGTCGACCTAGAGTCTCCCCTGGCACTTTCTGCCAGAGGCTCCAGGTAGGGCTATTCTCCCCAGCTGTGGTGCAGAGCACATTCTTTACACCTTGTCCTGCCTGGACTGGCCCAAGGGCTACTGCATGAACTATGTCCTGTTTAATCTGTTCAAAGGCTTGCTGTTGCTCAGGGCCCCATTTGAAACCATTCTTCTTCCAGATCACTTGATAGAGAGGGCTTACCATCAGACTATAATCTGGAATATGCATTCTCCAAAAACCCACAACACCCAAGAAAACTTGAGTTTCCTTTTTGCTAGTTGGTGGAGACGTGGCCGTTACTTTGTTCATCACCTCCACTAGGATCTTATGATGTTCCATCTTGCCATTTTATTCCTAAAAACTGGATGTCCTGTGTGAGTCCTTTGGCCGTACTTTGTTTTATGGTGAAACCAGCTTTCAGAAGGATTTGGACTATTTTCTTCCCTTTCTCAAAGACAACTTCTGCTGTGTTGCCCCACATGATGATGTCATCAATGTATTGTAGGTGTTAGGGAGTTCCACCCTGTTCCAGTACAGTCTGAATCAGTCCATGGCAAATGGTAGGGCTGTGTTTCCACCTCTGGGGCAGTCAATGCCAGGTGTACTGGATGCCCCTCCAAGTGAAAGAAAACTCTGGCCTGCACTCTGCTGCCAAAGGGATGGAGAAAAACACATTAGGTGTATCAGTTTTGGCATACCACTTGGCTGCCTTTGACTACAGTTCATATTGAAGTTCTGGCATGTCTGGCACAGAAGCACTCAGTGCAGAGTGACTTCATCAAGGCCACAATAGTCTACTGCTAGCCTCCACTCTCCATTAGACTTCCGCACTGGCCATAAAGGACTGCTAAAGGGCAAACAGTTTTCACTCATCACTCCTTGGCTCTCCAGTCAATGAATGAGCTCATTGGTGGGAATCAGGGAGCCTTGGTTGGTGTGATATTGCCACGGATGCACTGTTGTGGTGGTGATCAGCACCTGTAGTTCTTTGACTCTCGGCAACCCCACAACAGAAGGGTCCTTCGAGAGACCAGGCAAAGTAGACAGCTGTTTAATTTACTCCGCCTCCGAGGCAGCTACACCAAAAGCCCACTTGTACCCTTTTGGGTCCTTGAAATACCCTCTCCTGAGGCAGTCTATGCCAAGGATGCACGGAGCCTCTGGGCCAGTCACAATGGGGTGCTTCTGCCACTCATTCCCGGTTAGGCTCACTTTGGCCTCCAATACAGTTAGCTCTTGAGATCCCATTAGCAGTGGGAAACACAATCTCTTTTCATCTAAAAACTCCTTACTCTTGCAAAATAAGGCTAGAATACCTTTGACATATAATACACATCTTATATTTCATTGAAACAGCTTTATCGTACAAATTTAGTATAATAGTTATCACTAAAAAAATGTTCCATGAGCGATAAACTAATATGTTAGAAGTAATTAATGTTAGGCCTCCCCTTACAGATGTGTTTGCTTGAGCATGATGTCACTAGATTCAGTGTTGTCCATTTTATATACTGGAAGATAAATAGATAAATAAATAGACAATACCACTGATTTCCAGAATATTTTATATATAATTTAAATACATATGACATCAAGATAATGTAGCTCATTTTAGCAGATTTTGGTTAGATTAAAAAGACCTTAACTTACATAAATTTTCCTAATGAATTAGAGATATAAATATTTGTAGTATAACACTGCCTGACAGTATCATGGTATGGTAGCGAAAGGGTTGGAACAACTCATTATCTTCTGTTGCTGTTCCCCTGTCACCACCCCAAATTTTCACTTCTTCTGAATGTGTGATTACACACACGTGGTTTGTGAGCCATTAATCTTACCCATAAAATAATCTACTACTGAGAAAATAATTTTGTTACTGTTCTCAGCTGCCTTTTCCAGTTTAGCAGGAAAGGCTTCTGTTTTCAGCTTTTGAGTTGAAGGTTCAGTCCTACGCAGTGTCTGAAATGACAACTACTTACAGGACTTAGTACAAATTGATTAGGGAGCTGAATTTGCTGCACTTGGGATGATTACCACTGCTATACCAAGTCCTCACACTGGATGATCGCAACACGTTCCATGCGAAAAGGACTTCTTTAAGGGAGTAATGGACAATTTTGACAATTAATGGACAATTTTCCATCCGGATACTTACACTGAAATCAACTCTCACCATTCCAGCACAAATAGGCATATTCTAGCCGTTATTTGGTATTAGCTTAGCTTTGTTATAATAACAAAGAGTACTTGGGATCTCAATGCAAGGGTTAAAACAACTTTAGTTTTCCCACAAAGTTAAATGGATTTTTACCTTAGAATTTTTTTACAGGGTCTGTTATCTTCCATAATAAGGGTTCTGTCTACCCGGTCTGTAGTGGAAAATTTGTATTCCAGCCTACTACCAAAGTTAATTGGTGTCATTTTTATATCCACAAACATGTTAGTGGGGGAATAAAAATGAGATTCAACTGGTTACTAAACTACTCCACATACAGTCATATTTATGGTTTTGAATAGAAACAGATCTTAAATAAAGTGATACTAATGGGAGCTGTTCTGAAACTTCTTTTCGCTAGTGAATTATACAATACAGCATGAATAAGAGGTTTTGTGTTGCTTTTATATTATTTTTGATGAAAGAACATAATGCATGCATGAAATAAATACATTCACCAGCTACAGATTCAGCAGCAGCAGCAGCAGTCTGACATGAGCATCTCTGGTTTAACTTGATAGGCCTTTGAGTGGAGGCTTGCTTTCTAGTATCTTCCCAGATTCTCTCCTGTGTACAAAGTTCAAAGCTATCTTTTAAAAAGTTGAGGAAGGTAAAGCTTGTTTGTTTGTAAGAAGAAACTGAATCATAATACATTTCTTTTCACCACTTCTTTTGTAGATGGCGAATTTACCTTTTTCTTGTTAATATGAGATTTAAAAAGATTCTATTGTGTCTGAGAAAAATCTCTATGGTTTCACACAAAAATTTTCCAATGCTATATTATTTCTTTTAAAATAGGATCCAGTATTATTCTTCCTTTGAAGTTGTACATAGTTGCTGAAAAAGAAGTACTTGAAACTTTGTAAACACAGCAGATCTCTTAAACCCTTAGAGTTTAATGGGGATGATGAAACATTTTCTTCTTTCTTGGCAGTGACAGTTCTATGTCTTTTTCAAGTAGAACCAACAAGCCAGCATGGCATATTTTCATCTTCAAGACACAACACTTAAAAGAAACAAGCAACAAGACCCTCAAATTACATTTACACTGAAGTAGCAAGACAAGTGTAATCTAACTATCAAAGGAATGGTACGCTTAAGTGCTCCAAATACTGCAGACTCAGCCTAGGTATAATTTGTGTTGACTATATTTAAACAGAACAGTGATAAAATGAGAAATAGTCACTACCTACAACTTTAAACACACCTAGTGTTAGACAACTTTCTACAAGATGTAGTGTAGATTTTGCTACAATAACGGAAAATGCCTAAAGTGTGAATATGTGATTACATTATTCCATATGGTTTAAAGTGGTTTATATTTGTACAACAAAATGCATCTACATGCCATGTGCATACGTAGCGCTTATAGATGACAAATAATGTATAGCTTCTGTGGAAATGTCTCAGGAATTTAGTAGACCCCTTTCCAGTGTTTACTTTCAAGGAATCATGTTTCTTTTCTTTAGCTCTCTGACACTGAGAAAATAGGTGCAGAAATGCTTCAGGTACATTAAGTTTCAAATATTATAATGTTTCTTTTTATTTTTTTTAATTTTTTTCTTCTATTCTATACAATGAAGAGTTTGATGATTTATATTTCTATCAATGTGATCACAGAGAAGGTAGTTCAGAAAATACTCTTAAGGAAAAATAAAATTAAGAAATGTGTATTAAAATATATTTAAATATGGAGATAATTTTACCTAAGATACAGCTGATGATTTATAAAGATTCTTACTAATTTTGTACCAGTAGAGTTTCAGGATACCAGTACAGGAAAACAAATGGCAAATTCTATTATTGGTGATATTGAACTTGATGTAATACTTTAAGAATTATTCTCTGCAAGGTGACACTATTCTTGGGGACAATAGGACATTATGGGTGAGGACAGTGTTGATAACATAAATTAAAATTATAGTCCACTGTTTTTATTTATTAACTCACAATAAGCAGTTCAAATAAAGTTAAGATAGTGAGCAGGAAGTCCTGCATTTTAGGAAGAATACTGAGAGATTTGGCCTATTATACTTTTTCATAAAATCAGATGGTTGGCTTTTCCTACAGATTATATAATAATCATGAAAGAATGTACAAATCTTATATTCATATAGGCAAAAACTGAAAAGAAAAAAAATAAATATTTTAGCTGAGGATGGAGTATGCAATTACACAGTTTGAACTCCTAAACAAGGGTCAGGACAGGGTTGCTTGCAGATCCTCTCATAAGGAAAGATACTGTGCTACCTCCCTTCCCCTTCCCTCATACACCTGGACAATTACATGAAATTTTGAGTCCCATTATCTCCCCACTATCCCTGCTACTTATATAGCTCTGTCATCACTTTTGTTACAGTTTTTAAGAACTTCCACTCAGCAGAAGCCCTATGGCCCCAAGGAGAATGAAGGGACTGCAGGCTGAGTCCATGCCCTGAAACAAGGAACAGGGATGTAGTCAGAAATAACGCCTGTTTTCTGCTTAAGTAAGCACTCTGACAGGCAACAGTTAAAAAACTGCCCCCAAAAAAATGGTTTTGTGAAAATTATTGGCATTATTGCAGAAGAAGTTTTTATAAGAATAGCACCATTTCCTAAATTTTAAATAAATTCTTGTGGATGACTTAATTAGTAACAGCCAGTAAAACATCCAGTAGAGAAGATAATTACTTGATTGTCAAATGGAATAACAACAGTTTTCCCTGCAGTAAAATCTCTACCACTGTAATTAGGTTATGTCATACTTTACCCTGAAGGGAATATTAAAAACACAAGACCATCCAGTTCCATCCACTGTATTTTTCTATTTATAGATTAGTGCTAAATTGCTGCCTTCGTGATGCAGCAAAGACATCAATAATGGAATAACAGCTCTTCTGTTGCTCAATTAAGTTTGCTACATGGATATTAATGTAAATATGGATCTTGTAAGAGAATTCTGTTGACTAATCATTTGGAGTATAATAATAAAAATTATACAAATGAAGAGTTCTAAAAGAAAAAATAGCACAGGAGAAATACATACAAGCAGGACAAAAAAAAGTAGCAATAGAAATATCTGCATGGAATATACATATACTGACAGGTTGAGTGATTTTTTTTTTTATTTCTTCTGTGCAGAACTAAAAAAAAAATTAACAACACTGATGGATTATAGCTTTATGTGATATGAAGAATTCCTTACCACCTATAAGTCCTTTTTGAAAAAAAGAGTTACAAAATTGTTTTTTAGCACCTGTTCGTTTGTGTTCATTTTTATAGATAAAAAAAATATTATTCACTGGTGTGAATACTGCTTGGTTTTCCATGTATATTTGATAAATAAGGGACCTAGATGTTTTATACCTGATATAAAATCATGCTGCATTTCTTTTTCCTAGAAAACCAGATTGTCCTGCTAAGTATATCACTTAATGGAAAAAAAAAGTACCAGAACAAAATGGCTTTGCAAAGTCTTCATTGAGTTGGGTGAATCTTAAAATGCTTGACATTTACTAAATAGGAAACAGCAGTAGCCTCAGGTTCTCCCTGAAGTAAAGGTAACTGTCAGGGAGGCTTCTGGTTCAAGATTTGAACACTCTTTTCTTAAGAAAATGAGATTACTTTGTAAAATAAATTAAAAGATAAATAATATATCTTAATTATATGAGAAAAAGAGGTGAAAAGGCACTTTGGTTTGATTTCTGTTCTGTTTTGTTTTGTTTTTTCTTAAGATGGTTTATGGAGCTTTTGTAAATGATACACAAGCAAGCCGTCTCCCCAGCCTCAGATGGATCCAATACCAAGCTGAGAATGGATTAACAGGGATCGGGATTTTTTTATCTGAGCAGTGGTCCATGCATTGATGGTTTGACTTGATAGAGAACTGCTTCTAAAGGATTTGTATGTGTAAGGTTACTATATAAAATGAAACCTCATGATCTTCATTAAAACAAGAGAACTGATAATGCACAAGACTGCTTGCAAGCTGTTTCATCTAACAGTTGAGGTCATTTAAGACAGATTAAGTAGTGCCAATGATAGCTAGAAATGCAGTATAAGGTATTCTTTGAAAATTACACAAAGCAACCTGCTTTTGTATATATTTATATTGGATAACTGGAAAGAGAAAGAGGGAAGACACCATCCCCATCCTCACTGTTTTCTGAAACAGAGCCTAACTTTGTGTTGTAACAGTGCAAAAGAAAATGGAATTTCTGATTAAAAGGCTGACAGAAAGCAACCTCTCTGTGCTGAAACTGAGTATCACACTATTATTACTACTTATATATCTCTCACCATTGCCTTGCTTCTCAGTTCTCTTCCTGTTGAAAAGCCTGTCCTTGCATGAGTGTCAAATCCATTGAGCGAGGAGTTTTCTGTAGCATTATATGCCACTTCAATAAACAGTTTATTTCATGTAATTGTCACCTTTCTAAATACCTAAAATCTGTTTATTAAGTAATGATTTTTTTTTTTAATTAAGCAAGGGCCATGTAATTATCTCTTCTTAACTCTTAGGAATTTATTTGGAATTTATTACCACATACCTCTAGACTGAAAAAAGGCAACTGTTTAATTGTATTCAGAGCAGAGTACAATGCAATACAAAGTAGAAATTATTGTGTTGGATAGTTCAGTCATAGCTCAGGAAAGCAGAGGGGAAATTCCCATTCTATACTTGGTTGGGACAACACGATTGATGTCACCTTTTTGGTGAAGAGCTCCAAGGAATTCTTCCTTGTCACAGATAAGCAAAAAGTCAGTTTCATATGCTGTTCAAAAAGACAGCGCCTTTCCTACCATAATGCTCTGTAAAGCCTCAGTTCACTTCTGACTCAGGGGAATGTCAACAGCAATGCTCTTAGACTTTTTGCTGGAAGCTTCATATTTAAAGTCCTAGCACGGTGCAAGTCTACTTAGTGCATGAAATTCAGTGGGTTAGTGACTTGAGGTGACACAACTACATGCCACAATTTGTTATGTGCCATGCAGTTTTTAACACTTCAGGCAACAGTGCTTTGCAGATGTTGGAAGGCAATCATTTTTACAAATCTAGAGTGAGAAAACACCAAAGGGATACAATGTTTAATGATACTCTAGTTCTCAACCAACAAATCAGAAAAAGTCGTGAGGTTATGAAGTAAGACTGACTGCATTAACAAGAATGCTATAGCCATTGCTTCCACCCTGAAGGTCTTGTAGACATGGAACAGTAATCCTAAGAAAGAATGGTTCCCTGAGGCAGAAGGTCAAGGCACAAGCACCATCACTATCTTGAACACAAGTAACAGTGCTAGTATCAAAGACATCCTGACAGTTTACCAAATGCTGTTGCTATTGAACGCATACTTGTTTTCGATCCTCAGGGACTAGTAACAAAGATATTTATGTCTCTCAAATGCTATTTAATATTAAATTCCAGCATCTCAAATTGCCTTTAGAAACTCATCATCTGGCATACATATAATTATGACCTCCTCTGTACTAAGTGCAGTCACTTATTGATGGCTTCTGTGATGAAAACTGTTTCCATGTGGCATGATCATACATAGCTTTAATAGTTAAGTGAATGAAAAATTCACACATTAAAATATGCATGTAAATTAGCGATATTTTCCCTTCTTCCGCCTCATAAAAGAGCATTAGTGTTTTGCACTAGCTACTGTTTTGACACAAGACTAATTAACCTCCAAGATACCACCACAGGCCTCCCCCACCAATGTGCACCAACCAAGATCCAAAGATACTAGTTCTGAGATAGTTCAGTCCCTATGTCCACGCAGGCCTCTGTTTCACTGCTGAAATTACTGGCAAGGATGACAGCTAAGAGAAATTGTGAAGGTGGCTTTGTTTTAACACAGATTTCTGTCTTCAAGGAGCAGAACTGACAGTACTAGCTTTTTTCACATGAATTGCTGTGGAGCACCCTTATTAAAACATTTTCAGTCATTACCAGCCAAAGCAAGATCAGAGCCATTGACCTAGTAGTGATGTAAGACTCTGTATTGCGTTATTCAATTTACCAAACACTTTTCACCCATAAGCAGATCTCAGCACACACAATTGAATCTGATCAAACCCTCCAAGACATCCCTACAATAAAAATAATCCTTCTTGAGGTTTACCATCCTGTGAATAACCCTGTGCTGAAATTCAGTGATCGACTCTTATGTCTGAAATATATGCTGAATTTTATATTTTCTTTTCTTAATGAGCATTATCTTCTCAAAATTTTTGTATTTTAGAGGCAAATCTGGCCAGAGGACATGAAATACTCCTTTCTCCATAGATGATTGTTCTCAAAATTAGTGTTCTGACAAGTAAGGTCATCAGCTAAATTGCAGAACCTGTCTGGAAAGATCCTCTGGGGCTGCAGATATGGGGAAAGACAGTCTTAATCCCTTTGCATTAATCCTGAATCAAACAAGACAGAACCTTATAAATACAGAACTGTAAGTGAATAATGCTAGTATGTTTTCTTATAGCCTCATACGATGTTTTCTTGCAGTTCATGTCTTTTTTTATTCCCTAATTTGCAAGACCATATTTATATTGACTGACCTTTGTGATGTGACTATTTTCCCAGGTTTTGGAGTAATACTGCCTGTTTCTTTTCCAGATTGGTATTGCAACGGTAATTTTTTTTTGCTTTATTCTCTACAGTTTCTAATTAGAAAAATGCATATCTATTATTTCTTATGCTGTGGCATGTGTCCTGCTATCTGAACTGTGTTGGAAGACTTTGAAAGGATGGTAACTTTTTATATTTTCCTGTCACAACACTTTTTTCTTTGCTGTTTGATCACTTGCAGATATGATCAAGCTTTAACTTGAAAAAATTTCTGAAGAAATATTTGAAGTTATCAAGTTAACTTAAGATAGTTCATATGTGAAAATAAACCAAAAATAATTTAATGTGTGAATATACAAACATGTTAAAAAGAACTGAGGTTGGTTTAGATGCTCAAGTTAAATATGAAACATTTCAAGTGAATTGTAATGTATAAATGTAATAACAAGATCAATGAGACAAAGGAGAAGAGGTTGTGCAGCATTCAAGAATGAGAGGAATTAATTATGTTTCAAATCTCAGTATGATGATTTTGGCTCCATGGCATCAAAAAAACCAGTGTTGAAATGTGGCTTCATGTCTTTTTGCTTCTCTCTCTTGACAAGAGTGATCTGCTCTTAGCTGAGTTTCTCTGTAGACACTCAGAAGAAGCTTCACGGTCATCTTTAAGGAATTAATCTCCTTTGACCAGTTTTCTTACCCTGCAGAAATCTGGTGTGATTTCAGGAATTATGCCAACAGCCATCATGGATGATAAATTTTTCCCTTTGTTGCTTCCATCTCTCAAACTCTATCTTGTTTTATGAACAGTGAAGTACAAATAGCAGTTTCCCAGCTTCCTCATATGTTGGGAGAAGTTTTGCATCTCCTACAGTTTCTGTGTACTTATCCACATACTTGCTCCAGAGTGGTGCAAGTGAAAGTGAAGAAAATAGTTGTCAAGAGTAATAAAAATATTTTCACTCTCAGGACTAATGAGTCAACACCACAAGCCAGCCTAGTATTTTATTGCACTTCCTGATGTGCTTCCTGCCATGCAATGCCATAAAAATCTCCTTAGTGTTTACAGTGTTTATACTATTTGTGCATTGTTTCACCTTTGACCTTCAAAAGAAAAGCAATGCAAAAAGATCTGTACTCCCAAACAGAGTCTCAATTAAGTCATAGGGGTTCAGGCAGGCACATTTTCATGCACTGTATTGCTGGATCTGCAGGTTGGAAATCTTCACAGGAAAGGAATTTCTAAACGTATGCTTCCTGAGGAAATAAAAGATATTTTATCGCCGCAAAACCTGCTTGCGTCATACATCTCCAATAACAACATTGTGCTTTAATGGTGGCTGTGCGCTGAAAAAACTTTTATGTGTCATAAGTTACCATTCAATAGACTATGGAATGCCACTATGATACTCATTTTTGGCACAGTTTATTTATACATATAGACTATAAGATCTGTCCTTAATATATATAATAAATGTAAAAGTGCACCTTTGTTTGTACAGTTTAGGAGTAAAGCACCATGTAAAGCTTCAGAAAAAAGCCCAGAGGACTACTGGAGTCATTTAACATATTGAAAGATCATAAGAAACATCTACTGAAATGATGAGAACTTAAAAGGATCAATATACTAAGATTTTTTGAGGAAAAATTATGTAGTCTGCAACTATTGGTGCACATATACTAGGTAGTTTTCTGAGAGAAGTCACATTCACCCTTATGAAAACAGTCTGAGCAGACTATATACTTATTGTCCTATTAAATGTAAAAGTTGGATATTTCTTTTAGGTCTCCCATCATTAAGATGTCAGGGCATTTTCTCATACCATTTTGATCCATTCCTAACCATTATTCTCTTAGTTCATTGCCCAGCCTGTCACTGCTTACCTTCAAGTATAGAAGCTCTGTACTACTATGACTATTCACTTTTCAGTACTTGCCAGTTAGTGTTTCCCACCCATAGAATTTTGCCTTGAACTCCCTGCCTTGCAAAGGGCTTTTTTTCTCAGACCTAAACCTACCTGTCTGCATCCATACCTGGGCCCACCTGTACTTCCCAGTGTTCCCAGCAGAACCTTAAATACTTTAACTTCTGTAGCACTAAGGGCCTTTCTGTTTGCAAATCTTCAGCCTGCCTTTCCTCTGCAGCTCTGTAACTTTTTACCCAAGCTGCTGTGACAGTGTTTCCCAAAGCTCCTGTCCAGTTCTTCTCCCATGTTCTTTTCATGCTGTTTTACTTAGACTTGCACACCCCAGTTCTGTCACTGCTGGGTTCTCATACAACGTAAATGTCACTGATGTGAGAATCACCCCTTTGCTCCTTCTCTTTTCTTATGTCCTATTTTGTGGGCTTTAGTTAATATTAGAGAAACTATAAACTTTGTGAATAACAACACAGTAGTGATTTAAATATGCAGTAAGAAGTAATTAATAACACATACGTAGAAGACCTTAGCAGTCAATCAGCACATAATGCTCACGACTAAGTATACTGTAATCCACACTATCATAAGCAGGAGCAACCCAAGTGAGCGGGTCCCAATGAAGATCATGCAGTACTAGGAAAAAGTGTGGAAAAAGTCAACAGTCTCATCACCTTCAGCTTCACCACCTTCTACTCTGGAAGGGATGCACAGGGAAGATTTTGCATCAGTGCTTTTCCTGCCTTGTTATTGGGAAACTTATCCCTTTCACTTTCCTTTCAGAAGTAATATTCACACTTAGGACTGATGTGTCATTGACAATGATCCATCTGAGTAAAGCTTTGTGCATGTATATCTGTTTCAGGATCATTTGCGCAACAGGTTTGTGCACTGGTTTCATGTACCATTATGGAAAATATATAAGAAAAGATTCTGGACTTACCTCAGTAGCAGGGAAACCCCTGACAGCTACACTGCACTTGTTCAAGGCCTGGTCTAAAATGGGCAATCACAGAAAAAGGTAAAAGTAGTAAAATGATGTGGTTTATTCCTGCTTTCTGTGCACAGACTACAGCAAGTTACAGGACCTGATATCAAAAGTTTGTGTAAAGTGCCTTGCCAAAGCACATCTCATGATTTGGTGCTCTCAGCTCTTGCAGGCATCTGAGTAAACTCCAGCTGATGCTGCTGCCACTGGTGTAGTCTGGGAGTCACACTGCCGTCCTATTCCAATCTGATCCTACATTGCAGAGGGTGCAGCAGGAAAACAGTATCTTAACAAGGAAGTGTCTTAACAATAGGCCTCTAGCCTGAGATGAGGGACCTCAACCCTTCAGTTATCCAGAGATATATTCCAAAGTTATGCTGCTATTTGAAAAACTGAAGAAGATCTGACAAAAAATGAGGCTTTATAAAAGTTAGAAAATACATGGATGCAGACTGTGAACTGTGGTCCTAATGACTGAGGCATAAAATAATATCTGGTCAGCTTATAAGGCATTAGCCTACCCTGTAAAATCTGGTGTCACACACCATGGACTTGCTAAAGTATTTGGTTTATGTGGCAAGGTGTGGTAGCAGAGGAGGGGGCTGCAGTGGTGGCCTTTGTGAGGAGGGGCCTAGGGCTGTCCCATGCTGGATGTAGCTGGTTCCAGACAGCTCCAACGGACCCACCACAGGGTACAGCTGAGCCCTTCAGAGAATAAGGTGGGAGGACAAATTTTTAGTTTTGTCTTTTCTTCACCATCCTACTCTATTTTTAACTGGCAACAAGTTAAAATAATCTTCCCCAAGTTGAGTCTGTTTTGCTTGTGATGGTAATTGGCGACTGATCTCCCTGTCAATCTATGAGCTTTTCCACCTCATTTTCTCCCTTGTCCTGTTGAGAAGGGGGAGTGACAAAGTGGCTGGGTAGGGGTCTGGCAGACAGCCAAAGTCAAATCTACCACAGCTATGCAGCAGAAAAATTTATTCATCCCTTAATGAAGAATGAATCCTTGTCAAGAAAGTAACAGTAACATTGTGAACTCTGACGCAAGGAAACCCCTTAACTACCAGCTGTGTACCAACCACCTAGCATACCATGAGCTGAGAATTTTATGCATACTGGATATTTCTTAAATCTTACAGAAAACAGTCACCTTTCTAATCGCAGATGCAGTAGAATCAGAAAGGTGAATGATAGATCTGCAGTTTGCAAATAATGAGGGCAGTCTTCTGGTCAATACTTGGTGGCTCTCTCATGTTGATCATCTAACATGTGAAATATGAGATGAGCTCTGCACAGATCACTAGCAAAATTTCCTTTCCCATGTTAAAGCTCTCCGTTCACCATTAAATTCCTAAAAGTTATATCATAAACTTACACCATCAGTTCTCATCCTTCTTGTGAACAAAAAGATTGTGAGTAAAATCATGTGATGAGGCAGGTGACAAGCCTGGCCTCAGCTGTTTCCATATGTGCTGCCTACACTGTATGTTGTCTGTCAAACTAAACATAGCCCACTGTGGGTAAAAGGGGCTTTCACAAGGATGGAATACCTGGGATCTTTTGGACATCCCTCCTGCTTGTATGGTCACCCACTAGCTCATGCAACCTCAGATAAAAAGACAAAAGTCCTATTCCCCTGGCAGACAGCATGGCTTGGCAGTAGTCTGTATGTACAAACAATACCATCTCATACTACTGAAAAACTATTGTTATATGATTAGGTAATTTATGCATTGAAGTGCCATATCACATATGATTTACTGGATCTGAACATCCAGAAGTCTATGGCTGCACTATTACTAATCCTCAGATGAGAGTTTAAAACAGATTCTGTACCCTTTTGCAGGAGATTGAATTACAGTTATCCTTTCTAATTGAGAAAATTATGATGATTTCTAAACATATTGGCCATTATTGTTCAACTATGTTACGCACTATTCCAATGAATCATAAGTCAGACTATCTGTTATTCTGTTTATCTATGCTTTAGAACTTAGTCTTTAGACTAAGGAATAATCTGAGGAGAAATTAAATAAATCTAGCCAGTAACTAGACATAATGTGTTTTTTACCAGTTAAATGGCTAGAAAAGTACTTAGGACCTGTGTGGGGTAGTCAAATATTGTAGAAAGACCACTGGGTGTGCATTAAAGGACTAAGGAAAGAAAACTACAAGTCTCTGTTACTCTGTTAAGTAACTGAATGCACAGAATTAAAAACTAGACTGACAAAGACAAGAACAAGTGGCATTTATATGCAAAATGATGTCTGCATACAAATGTATAGGGCAAGCATGTAGAAAACTTGACAGTTTCCAGAAAAAAAAACTATCTGAAGAAGTGTTTTTTTAACAAAAGGAAAGGAGCAAAGTGAAACACTTATTCAATATAACAGTTATTTTATCAAAAGAAGTTGACAATTTCTTTAAAAGCATTCTATTCTGACAAATTTGAATTAAAAAAGAAAGCCCTGTATGTGAAAATTTAGACATTCGTTCTCTAAATCATAGGATGTAGTAATTTTATTCTCAAATGCAATACCTCTCTACATTCCACTTCTTTCATTAACCTTTTTTCCATTTTTCAGACCCATGTAGAGTTTTAGTTTTCTTGTACTTATGAAGTATCCTAGTCATGGCAACCTTTAAGGTTGCAGTACACCAAATGTCACTTCTTCTATCTTCATCCTTTACGTACCTTGGCTATTTTGATTTCTTCATAAAATTTGCTTGCCTTTGCTGTTTTAGTACATTCTGTTGCAAGTTCCACTTTATAAATTTGATCACACTTCTGATGAAATTTTTTTTGCAGTCATTTATTTGTAAACTAAATAACTATTAAAATGAAAGTAACTTTGGGTTGGGAAGAGTGATAGGTTTTGGGGGTTGGGGTGTTGTTTTTTCTTTTAACTACACCATTACATCAGTTTTACATTCTTAGTTTTTCCTTGGTGGAAAATGGCCCGGGGTACATACTTTTGTATCCTTTATGTAGTCTCTCTATTCCAGGCTCAAAAGAATTCAGAATTGTTAAACATAACATATCAGTGGCACAAATAATCCTACAAAGTCTATAGGAGTGCCTGACATGTGATCTCTTTTGACAAAATGGGTTATCATAATCTAAAACACCAAAACCTTCCCCCCCGTAACCAATATCACTCTGATTTCCATTATTTGAATTCCAAAAACAGAGAGTAATGACAGCAGTCATACCAGAGGTAAATTACTTGAGGATTAAATTTCTGCAATAGAAACGTGCTTATGATTCTGGTGATCTTAGGACCAGATCTGTGTTCTGGCGGCATCAATGAATGAGGAGCGTAATCCTTTGAATAGCGTTCTTCATTATGCAGTTGTTAAATGCCTATGCAATCTGAAACTCAGCATCACAAAAGCACATTGAAGCATGTCTGTCCATGCAGATTCAAGCTCTATACTTCAATTTTACTTTCAGGATTTATTTCCTCTACAGAGTACCATACAGACTGCTTTAATTGTACTGAAAGATCGTACACACCAGAATTACTAGGGATATGCTGTAATCATGAGGTTGTGTCTATATTTCATGAAAGTAGGCATCTGAACCAATAAACTTAGCATTTCTGTTCATGATCATATAGCAGCATGAAACCTCAATCCAATCAGATTATTTATCTGCTAGTGAATTCCATCTGCCACAAATACTTTGAATAAATTTAATGGAGGTCAGTAGCTCATTGTATATCCCACATATCCCTTCATACTCTCTCTCTTCTGTTTTTGTGTTAATGTTGTACACAGATGTAATATCCTGTTATGGCACGTTGTGTTTATAGGACAAGCACAAGTGGAGCATTAAAAAAACAGCAAACAGAGATTCAGAAAGGTGAAGCTTGATTTCTTGCTTTCCTTGTTTACTCAGGAAGCCCTGCTAGACTCCTTGTGCCATGCTGTTCAGAAGAACTTTCATTTTTTTGATTTCTTTAAAGATGCTATCTGTTGCCATTCTCCTCAACAAACCTGCCAATTTTTCTGTTATCAGTTTTTGGGATGTTGTGTCATATTTTTCTGTTCTTCCATTTTCCATCTGATTTCTAGCCCTTTTATTGTTATTGTGCCTTCAGAGCCAGTCCTTGAATTTAGCTTGCAATGATCATTGTAAGTTCCTTTCTGTAAATCATTATTCTCATGAATTTAACAAAATTAAATTTTGCAAATAGTATTTCCACACTGTGCAAAACCTAAATTTGATAAGCAGGCATAGGTAAAAGAAGAAGAGTAGACAAATCACAGATTTTGGTTACAGATATTAATAGGATTCCCTGCATCTCTGGTACAGATTTGACGACCATCTGAGATAGGTACCTGGAATTTAACCATCATTTCAAAGTGCAACTCTTCCTCAGCAGTTTTCCTGAATCAGAACAATTAATAATCTTGAGATGTATTTTCTTTAAGAGTAGTTGTTAGTCGTAATAAAATTATGTCTTGGTTATCTTCAAAAGCATTTAAATAAAGAAAAGCAAATGTATTAAATAAAGAATGTAGAAGTGTCTACAACACATTGCTATAACATTGCAAACTCGTGTTCATACATGTGTATAAATAATTACATATATGAGTACATATTAGATGAAGGAGACATAACGTAAGGTGCTGCCCATGGAACAGATATCATAAAATGTGATTCCTTTATCTGTTTTGAATTCTAAGATGGAAAAAAATTACCTTGCCTTTAGGTGGAAAGCAGTTCATTAATTGTTTTTATCATGTTAGATTTCAGATGCCCTTGCAAGACAACTCAGAACAACTGTTCCAAAAAGCTGTTTCCTGAGAGGTAGAAAAAGAAGAAGGAATTTCTAGGCAATTATTAGAGGCATGAGGCCACCAGATTCAAACACCAAACACTACAGTAGGTCATCAGTTTTATTTACTAGACTTTTAATAATTAAATTTACGTAAAGAAGATTATTAGGAGTATAGATTGAAATGATCAGCACTAGATTATGCATGAAGATGTGTTTGATTATGAACTGAAAATAACACATCAGTGGCAAGGTTTCAAAGTAAGTAAATACCATCCTTATCTCATTCATATATGCAGTAAGGCATTTGTGTGGGTTTCAAACAGCTACAGGAAAAACAATCCCTGAGTAATCATGTAACTTGCCTGCCAATTTTGTTACAGTAAGATAGGAGGAAATTACCTCATTCCTTTTTTTTTTCTCCCACATCCAAAATGACAGTATTAAACTAAATTCTTTACATGCAAGTTTAAGGGATCAGTAAGTAAGGAGTGTCCTTTTAAATACCATTTTCTCTCTCTTCACTATCCTGGTGATATTAAAAAATTAGTGTTCACCTGCAGCAATATTCCTCTAACAGCTGTATTTGCTATAAAGGCAGATTGTTATCAGCTAGTACAAAACTGAGTAACAGAAGGTAAAGACAGGGAGGATTATCCTCTATCCTCTCAGTCTTATCTACATTGTTAAGTCAGGATCTCTGAATTCCAGCCAGTAGAGTTAAGAAGCAACAGAGTCTGAGCTCATTGGAACCCTGTCAGTTTGACTCTCTGTGCTCTTTATTTGGGAACAGGAGTTCGTAGAGGGAGCATCTGCATTCCAGGCATACTCAACAGTAAAGATGCAATTGGCTATATAGTCATTTTGAACTGCTTTTCTGAACAAACCAGGGGGGCAAGTTGCTGTGTTGCTGACAGTGATAGAAGAGCAGACTGAAAATGAAATTGCTGTTAACTTTCTACCCATCTGGGGCATCACCTTACTTCTCACCACCATTTCCCCTGGACATTTTCCTCTAGGACGAGAAGTTAAATATAAGAAGGCAGATTTCTCTGCACCTTCTCTCCATCTCCATCCGGTGGGAAAGTATCTTGTCTCCTCAAGCTGTAACAGTCATAAACACATGCTAGCAGCCACTATACCAAAAATATATATGAAAATACAGCTGGAGAGGAAAGCAGAATTTGTGGAAACTAATGATGTTGATAACAGAACTTGAGAAATGGTATCCCTTGTTTTACTTTGAAAGTTACATAATTAGTGGTGATAAACCCTGTATTTTCTCAGTTTGTGTAATATTGCATATCTATCTTGATTAAATTCACTAATAGTAAGGGGTAAGAATTCAACAGTGTCCAAAATCAGAGAAAGAGAAGGTATCCTATCTGGGGTTCTTACTTATTCCTCTTGTTTGAATCTGTGATGCCTTAGACTTGAAAGATCAATTAATGTGAAAAAAATGTCTGTAGGTTAAAAAGCTGGTTGTTCTTTTTTCAGTACAACATGATACGCTTCTGTTGAGAATAGTGATGTGGAGCTCAAGGTCAAAGTCAGTTCTGTGCTGTTTAAGGGACAGAAGTGGGTTCACAAACACCCTACTTCTGGAATAAAAAATGCCTTGGGGTGGGGTAAGTAGTTAATAGCTGATTGTTACACATCTATACCAGAGAAAGGCAAACAAACAAACAAAAAAATATGTATAAAAAAGCAAGATCTATGCTACTAGACACATCCTAAATTATAGAAAAATTTTTAAAAAAGGAAAAAAAACAAGAAAGTAAGAAGGAAGGCTATGGTAAAGGACATGGATTAGCTGTAGGCAACTGAAAATGAGCTTGGCAGCCCTTGTTTGTGGTCATGTTCTGATCTGAGGTCTTCCAAAAACCTGCAGCCAGGACTTTCTTAAACCATAGGAAGCGATGTAGGCAACTAGGTATAATCTGTTATTTATATAAAACATTTTTGCTCAAAAGTTTTTCATGAAGTTTTGTTTCTATTATTGTAAAATACTGGGGGAGTAGCTCTTTTAAAAAAATATTAAGCACTTCTCCCCAGGGAAGTGGTTGACTCAGCCACATTGGACCCGTTTAAGATTTGGCTGGACAGGGTGCTGGGCCATCTTGTCTAGACTGTGCTCTTCCTGGAAAGGTTGGACTAGATGATCCCTCAGGTCCCTTCCAACCTGTGATTCTCTGATTATTTTATGCTTCATTTTTATCTGCTATGCTATTTTTGTCTTTCAAATAAAAAAAATAAATAGTCATACTGGTTTGTGTTTAAATTGTTTTTTTGTTTTGTTATTTTCAACATTTCTCATGCATATGAACTTTGAAGAGCTGCAAATTAGGAGCTGGAAAGTTGAAAAAAAAAACAATTGAAAAGGAAAGAAAGGATTAGAAACTACAGACATTTCATTTATGTGTGGGAAAGGTGGGAGATTTTAAATGAAAACTGATTTTTAGGCATTGGTAATTTTACTTTAAAAAAAAAAAATTTAAAAGGCCATAATATTTTCTAAGAAAGCTATAAATTCTTCAAAAAATTGTTAGTACAAACTATCTTTATATTTATATTTATGTCTAATTGGCATTGTTATAATTTCAGTTTAATTTTCAAGTGTTTTCAGTAATGTAATGGTAAACTTCTTATTCTTTTCTCCTAAAAATAAATAGAAGTTCTGATATTGCTAAATTCTCCCAGAGGAGAAGAACACAGAATTGCAGATTTTATCTTTGTTATATTCTTTTTTCCTTTTTAATTTTTATAATTCTGGTGATAAAAATTTCAAGGGGCCTATTCCCCTTGGATTAGAAATTGAATTATCTGTCTTGTGGGTTTTGGTTGGTCTTTGGGGTTTTTTTGGTTTTTGTTTTGCTTTGTTTTGTTTTTTTAATCTTAGCAGGAGTGCTATATGATGCTTGGGCTGCACTCAGAAACATAGCTGAAATGACATTTTAGATAGTTTTTGGATGTGATGGAAGACAACAGGAAGATGATCAAAGCACACACAAGTAGATTCCTTCACCCTCTCTCAAGATACAGAATATTATAATACATCATTTTATCTGTTAATGTTGCATTTAATGAATCTCTTCTATTAAAAAAAAAAAAAGAGTTGGTTTGGTGTTTCTGCATCCATTTGTCTTCACATCTGGAAGCATAAAATACAGACGGAGGGTAAAGGAATAGGAATAGCTATGGTCTGCCTAAAGTAATTTTGTGTGCAGTGAACACATACATGAATTGCTGCAAAATGCTGATCAGGACTTCTCAGCTCTTTCTGGAAACACTGATTTCCCTAGTCCCTGGGAAACATTGATGAGGAAAAATTGTACCTGAGAACTTCAGGACATTTCCTAAATTAAAACTGGAAAACACCTCCAGAAAATTCAATTACTCTGGACTAGGAGAAATCAAGGTTCTTTCCAAAGAAATGTGTTAGCATTGGCCAGACTATAATCATTAAACGATTCACTTATTTACATTTATTGATGTTTTATTCTTTTATATATGTATATCATAGACTGATTATTAAAGAATGTGAAGTGAATGCTCACAAACTAATCTACTATACTAATAAGATAGATAATGCCACAGAAGCCCATTTAAAGAGAATAAGAAAAAAAACTGGCAATATGTGACAGCTGATAGCAATCAGCTTCAGGCTACTGAAGTTTAAAAATAATCTGTTGGGCTAATGTCCCCCATCTTGTTAACAGTGCCCAGGTGGAGATATAGAAAGATGAAAGCCAATCACCTGATTTTTTAAAATAATGGAAAAATTTCAGTGTTCTTTGAGAAATGAAACCATGGGTTTTCTTTTTAGTTAGAAAAGTAGCTATCTCAAAAATATTTACTGGTTTTTATTTCTTTACTGTTGCTTTACTAAAGGAAATTATTTATTACAGTGTATCTTTGTTAAACATGGTGTATCTGGTTTGGGGACTTGGGGTTTGTTTGTTTGTTTTTAATTTCATATTTGTTTCAATTTATAAACTGTGCAGTTTCTAGATGGTCTCTGGTAAACTCTGGAAGATCATTACACAAATGTCCTGTAAATCAGCCATATGTATTAAATTCAGTGACTGCATCCTCCAATCTATGGAACCCCTAATGTGGGTGTATTGATGGAAGATAGTCTTATATTGGAATAATTAATTTTAAAGTTGTTACGACCAAAAAAAAGATGCTTAAGTGTGTTGCATTATAGTATACTATTGAATCAGTTTTCAAAGAACAACATGAAGTGTTTAGTTTACTAAAGATCTTTCTGTGTCAAAAACTCTTAATGAGTTCTGCTTCATTTTTCCTCCCATTTCCCAACCCATGACACTTAAGCCTTTCCTAAATATTTCCCTAACTTTGAACTCCACAGTTACTACTGAAGAAAGTGTTTTCATTTGCTGTTACCTCTGAATAAGTGATACTGTAATAAGTGCCTTCATCTTTCCCTGCCACTGTAATTTTTTAAGTTGTTCATAAAGTCTTAAATTCTGCTAAACAAAAGCACCTACGTATACTGACAGAACTATCATTGTAAGGGGTTGTTTTACCAGAATGCTTTCATACTGACAAAAGAGTGCTTCCCATGTACATAGGAGCAGACAGCGTGTACTAAACCATGCTATACAGTATTATGAGGGTTTTGTTCATGGTTTTTTTTTTTGTTTGGTTGGGGTGTTTTGTTTTGTTTTGTTTTGTTTTGTTTTGTTTTGTTTTGTTTTGTTTTGTTTTGTTTTGTTTTTCATAGCAAAGATACTTTTGAAGAGCTTAGACTGCATGAAATATCTTGGTGATTTTAGAAAAACATAGTTTTTATGGTTCCATCCATATTCTTTTACCACCAGAGTTTCCAGCATAGTAACTCCATGATTATTTTGTTTAAACTCAGAATTTTTTTCCTGAAGAGACAACACAGATGCTTGCTATTTTGTTTGGTATCTTCTGTCACATGGGTTTGGAAATATCTGGAACAGAGGGCAAAAGGAACTTGGAAAGATGTCATGCACAATTTGCCCTCTGTGAAGCCATGTTGACTCTCTCTAATCACCTCCCTGTCATCCATATACTTTGACATGTCCTCCAGGAAGATATTTTTCATGATCATACCAGGCACAGGTAAGAGGAGAGGCTGACTAATTGGTAGCTCCAAGGGTCTTTCTTTTTGCCTTTTTAAAAATGGGGGAGACATTATCCTTTTTCCAGTCACTGGGGACTTTACCCAACTTCCATGACTATTCAAATATTATGGAGAATGGCTTGGCAACTACATCAGCCAGTTCCCTCAGGACCCTTGGATGCATCTTGTTGGGTCCCATGGACTTGTGTATGTTCAGGTTCCTCAGATGGTCTCAAACTTGATTTTCTCATATGATAGGTAAGGTAGGCAAAAGTGCTTCCTATTTCATTTTCAGTGGCATTACCTTTGTTTCTTATTTGATTGGAACTGCAGTGTCTCCAGGATCAACATCACTGCTATGCACACAATGCTTCTTTTAATTTTACAAGGGAAACAAAATAAGAAAGTTTCAGGTTTAAAATAGCAAAATAAACAAGCAAAAAAACAGTACCTGGGAGCAAATCATATAATAAAGTATCTGGTCTGGGAAAACTGTAATGCTATACTGCATGATATTTCCAAATATTTGTTATATATTTGTGAGACAAACTTTTTAATTTGGCAAAACTCTACAAACTGTCTAGAAGACTGGTTATACAGGACAATGACAGATTTCAGCGAGTTGCCAACATTCTTCTTTAATGTCGTTCACAACTTTAATCCTTTGGGAGCAATAATGCTTTAACTAAGGCATGTTGGCAAAACAACTACTGTTGTTCCTATTATGTACATATTCAGGAAGTTTTGCAATTTGTTTTTCTACAGTTTCTTCCTTGGAGGAAGAATCTTTTTTTTCTTTTATTTAGTGAGAATAGAAGATTGATGTAGGAGCTGGAATAGACTTTGGAGGAGGTCTAAGGAAAGGATTCTGAGTGGAAAACTGCACGCAGTTCACTAAATTCTGAGAGCTCATCCATATCACATGTACAATAAATTTTAACCCTGAAACAATAATTTGCTTTTTATCTTTAGGAAGAAAGAACAATAAGCCAAGTAAGTTGAGTACAATATATAAAGTTCTCGTCACTTTTGTTCACTTCCTTAGGATTTGAGACACCAAAAATAGAGCAGTGCGATACATACAGGTTCAGTCTGTAACACTGCTGGTCATTAGATGAGTTTTTCTGGGGCAAAAAGGGCAGGTGACCAAGCTAACCTGTAGTTAGATATCTTGCATCTTCTGTGGCTGATGGCACTAAATATTCTTAGAAACAAGATGCTAAACTAAACAGAACTTGGGTCAGTTCCAGCAAAAAAAAAAAGCATACATATTGTAATTTCATATTGATGATAATAGGCCCAGGTCCATATGAAAGTTTTATGCAGTTGTTTGTTTTAAGGCAACAGTGAGTCATTTATAATGTCCACTCTTATAGTACTTGTTCAATCAAAAATAAAGAAAAAACAATATTTGTACATGTAAAAGGTATCTCTTCAAAACCTGAGTACTAAGGCTGTTATTTTTTGTTGTGTTTCAATACTGTGTGAAGAGAAGTTCTGAACTTGTAACAGTACAGAATATTATCAGAAAATGCAATGTCATCATTTAGTATGATATTTTTAAGGAATTCCAAAATTCCAATTATTGTACTTAGCAAGGTATCCTTTTTCAAGTAAGATGGCATTTGATTGATGAAGTTAACATTCAAATATATGCTATTGAAAAGGCAAGGTGGTGACATGTGAAAACAATGGTCAAGGAGGATGCATTCTCTGTCTGTCTGTAGTTTTATTGGCTCGAGTTTTCCATGGCTGCTTCCTCCAATCAATCATCAGTGATTTACTAGAGCAGTACAAAGCGCAAAACAAAATACACCTATCTGCTTTACAAAGATGACAAGGGCATTCAAAAATGCCCTGATGATTGAGGACATCCCTCTGTATAGGACCATGAATTCACCTTTGTTACACCTGAAACTGTGATGTTGTCAAAATAATCCGTATCCTTACACTAACAAAACACAAATCTTGTAGAAATATATGCAAAAGCCATGACTTTATTTATTCCTACGTTATAACCCAATCATGCTGAAGCTCACTAGGGGCAGAAGTGGGGATGCTCATTTTGAATGCAAAAGTTTCCTGGTATTGCGTCTCTCTTGTTTGTTATATTCCTTCTAAATCAGCCTACAGTGATAAATCTGGCTGTTTAGGGTGTCTCTTTGGCAGCCTGTCCTTTGATTAGGCAATTTATCTTTAACATGCCCAAAAAAGGTGTTCTCCATGAACAAGAGTTGGCAGTTAGGTACTTGTACTATGAATGCTATATTGTACTGGCTAGGTAATAGACACAGAGAGTCAGATCAGCTGACACTAATGCTCCTTAATAAACGGCCATACTCTGTACCAACAGTATATAGCCATCAGTATAGAGGGGAAAAGATGCTGTAGGATTGGGAAAGTAGGGACACATTTTATTTCATATTAAATAAGACTGATGAAGATCGTCTTCAGTAAAACATGGTTTGTGTTAGACAACATGTCCTGTGGAGACCTAGAGAGTAGAGAAAAAAACATGGATACTGATTATTTCATAAACACTGTGAGACAAGTTGTCTGCAGTTACACAAGAATGCATGCAACTATAATGGAGTGGCCCAGATTTATATTAGAGCTGTATGAACTATTAGTTACAAAATTTAAAACACCTTCAGATTCAACTCATTCAATTTTTTCAGCTTCCTCAGAAATGGCAATTTGTCATATAAAACTTTATGCACTAGTGGTGAAGACTTATTTTTCCTGGATTTCAGCCAAAATTTCAATACAGCTTTCGGTGGTGAATGTTTGGTTTTTAGCTTATGTGGTTGGCTTTTATTCTAAGGTAGAAGTTATACAGTTTTCCTGCAGGATGCTTCATTATCTGTGCCCACGCCACGTGCGGAAGAGGGTCAGCACAGAACGTCTTGGCCAAAATAAGTAAATAAACACATAAATCTAAAATCGCCATTATTATATAGCTACTTTTACTTGAAATTTTGCTAGAGTAAAAATGTCATTTTATCAAATATAGCAAAGTCAAAAGTGGATTTTATACAACTTTATGTGAAAAATATCAGTTGCTATTAATAATGTAGAAAAACAAAAATGAGGGGGAATTAAATTTCCCGAAGTGGAGAACAGGGATTCACTGTATAAATGAATCGTGTTTTGCTTTATGTATTAAAGCCATATAAATACATAACCAGTTATTGAAAGAAGATATATTTTGCTGCAGTGTTACAAGGTGTGCTGCCAGATATGTTGTGGACTTGGGGAGGAGTCTGAAGATTTTACAGCACTATTCAACATCCTAGGGCAATTCTGCCCAATGTACACACTTAGAGCAGTCCCTAAATAATATAAAATTATTAAATTTTCTCTACATCTTCACAGCTCCAGTCAGAATGGGACTGCCTGCACATGCAAGGATGTTACTACTACCATCAGGGATTGTAACTATTATCACAAATTAATCTTTAGCTCCTGTGATCTGGCTACTATCACCATGTATACATCAGCTGCTACTAGACCCTATCATCCATAACCTGTTTCTACAAATACTTCACAGTTTCTTACATACTCCATTATGTACAATGAAAAATATTAGTTGGAATTACCCACTCAGTCAGCACGTGGGTATTATTTGTGGAACAATGGAATGTTTTGGGTTGGAAGGGACAATTAAATTATCTAGTTCACCCGCCCTTCCATGGGCAGGGACATCTTTGACCAGATCAGGTTGCCCAAAGTCCCATCCAACCTGACCTTGAACAGTTCCAGAGATGGGCCATTCATGGTTTCTCTGGGGAACCTGTTTTAGTGTCTAACCACCCTTATTCTAAAAAAACTTCTTCATTACATCCAATTTAAATCTACTGTCTTTCTGTTTAAAATGATTGCTCCTTGTTGTGTCACTACAAACCCTGGTAAAAAGTCTTTCTTATCTGTCTTATAAACCCCCTTAATTATACTGAAAGACCACAATAAGGTTTTTCTGCAGCTTCTCTTCTTCAAGCTGAACAACCTCAACTCACCCTAATTTTTTTGATTGGCAAGGTACTCAAGCCCTTGGCCTTGTTGAATTTCATGAGGTTTGCATGGGCACACTTCCCAGTCCTGTCAAGGTCCCTCTGCATGGCATCCCTTCCTTCATGTGTACAAACTGCACCACTCAGCTTGGTGTCACCTGCAAAGCTGCTGAGGGTGCACTCAATCCCATTGTCTCTATCATTAATAAAATTGCTGAACAGTACTGGTCCCAATACAGACCCCTGAGGGACACCACTTGTTACTGATCTCCATTTGGACATTGAGCCATTGACTGTAACTCTTTGCACATGGCCATCCGGACAATTCCTTATCCATTGAATAGTCCATCCATCAAACACATATCTCACCAATTTAGAGACAAGGATGTTGTGTGGGACCATGTCAAAGGCCCTGCAGGAATCAAGATGGACGACATCAGTTGCTTTTCCTATATCCACAAATGCAGTCACTCCATTGTAGAAGGCCACTGGAATAGTCAGGCACAATTTGCCCTCTGTGAAGCCATGTTGACTCTCTCTAATCACCTCCCTGTCATCCATATACTTTGACATGTCCTCCAGGAAGATATTTTTCATGATCATACCAGGCACAGGTAAGAAGAGAGGCTGACTAGTTGGTAGCTCCAAGGGTCTTTCTTTTTGCCTTTTTAAAAATGGGGGAGACATTATCCTTTTTCCAGTCACTGGGGACTTTACCCAACTTCCATGACTATTCAAATATTATGGAGAATGGCTTGGCAACTACATCAGCCAGTTCCCTCAGGACCCTTGGATGCATCTTGTTGGGTCCCATGGACTTGTGTATGTTCAGGTTCCTCAGATGGTCTCAAACCTGATTTTCTCATACAAAAAGGGAGTTCGTTCTCCCAATCCCTGCCTCAATCTTCACAGGCTTGAGAGATGTGGGATGAAAGATTACTTTTGATTATAACCCTTTAGCTATTATGCAGGTTTTGCAATATCCTAATTGCACCAATCTGGAAGGGCCATGCAACATCCACAGAGCATTTATGACAACAAACTGGTTTTCATATGAAAACATACAGTAGTTTTCAGCAGCAACTGCTGGAGGTTTCCAACTTATGTGGAAACACAATGCTGATATATAATGCTTTGGTTTTGACTCTGCTTTTCCATTTATCTCTAGGATGAGAAGGCTTTTTTAGGAAGCCTGCAGATATTCAGTAATAAATTGTGGGACGGTTTTCAGGCTTTAAGCTGGGTTATCAGCATACCAAGGAGGAGACCTTGAATATGTAAGCTGACTATGATGAACAGACTTTGTTTTTATTCCCTGATGGATTATTTGCAAGTTTTAGCAACGTGGTTTCTTTTTTTCCTACCCATGCCCACTGTTCATTGTTATCATTCCATGTTGTGAAGGCAGAAACTTTATACTAAAGAAAGTTTGGAAGATGGTAATTGCCATTAAGGTGACCAGTATGTCCCTCATAATAAGATAATTAAAAGTTGCATTTCCAAAGAAGTGCATATCATACATGAGCTTTGTGTTACTCAGAGAATTGGCATTGCATTTTCTATCAATAAGTTGCGCAATAAAATAACAGCTGAAATATCAGATGTATTGCACTTACATTTTGACTTGTAATTTAATACATGCTGCTATATAAGTATTAGTGTTTATTTAGTACAGTATCAGAGTATCTTGTGTAGAATATGATATATCATTATGCTAGTATATTATGACTGTGAATATATGGTTAAATATTTTCTATAATTCTGGCACAGCATAATTCCTAATAGTAATGGAATTAATGTTTATTGTACAGCAATTAGTTTGGAAGGGATAGTGAAGTGCTTATTGCCTAACAGCAAAATGGCAGCAGCAAGCAACAGAGCACCTGTATTTGGATCTCCTTTATATCCACCTCCTGCCTTCCTAGTGTGTATCTGGCACTGCTGCATCAAAGGAAAACTGTTAAACAGAGCTGACAGGAGATAAAAAAAGAGGATGATATTCCAGAGAGAATGCCTCCTTGGAAGAGCTTTCTTCTAGCATCTTTCTCTCATAATAATGTGTGTTTCAGATAGCCTGTTGGGGACTTCTCAATGGTATTGTAAATTGGCATCATTTTAGAGACAAAAATTATTCCTTTATACATGGTCAGTCAACAGTCTGTGTATTTCCCATACTCATCACCAGGACAAGCTTTATGTTTCCAATATTCATTCTCCATTATTTCAAAATCATCAGGTAAAAACCAACCAACAAACCAACCAAAACCCCCAAACCAACCCACCTACACCCATATCTTTTAAAATTTCTAGCTGATTCACAAAGAGAAATCCAGACACCTGCTAGTAGCAAGTACCATTATGACTACATAGTCTTCTTGTTTCTCAGCATTTTTTCCCCTCTGAATATTCAAATTTTCTACTATGAGATCCAGACTGCATCATGACTTTGGTTGTTAGGTCCCAGAGTAATCATATACCTTACTTCCACTTTGGCCTTTGATACAGGTGTCTCCCAACAGAATCATGCCATCATTGATCAATTTAGGGAGACTTTTGAGTGAAGAAGACAGAAATTTCACAGGACTGGGACCTAGCCTATAGCACTCACTCCCACAGATACTGAGAATTCCCACAGGCTTTGCATTTTTCAGAGCTAAATATAAAACATGTTTTTATTTAGCTTTCCCCGATAAGGTATTTTCACTAGAAGATATGCATAGAGCCTTTCTATCTACCATAGATCTATGCACATCACACCCTTCTCCCTCCCCCCTCAAAGAAAACCAAACCAAACCAACAAACAAACCAAAAACCAAAAACCAAACAAACCCCTGCCCCAATTAATTAAACTATATCTGTTACAGGGTAAGAATGGGAAAGAAGAAGAAGGAGGATGTTTGCTGTTTTTTCTATTTTTAAATACTCCAGAGGCACTTTGATTCTAATGGTGATAAGGCTACATATGTATCTAGATAGTTAATTCCTTAGTCCTCTAAGGGAGTCACTAAAAAATAAATGTTGATATATAATTGACTCATAGACATATTGCCTCTGGCAATATGCTATAGAAATGCCATCATGAGATCTAGGGAAACAGATCACAGATTTTAGTAACTGACACTTCACATTTTGTAAGTTTATCCCTATATATTTCAAATGTTAATTGGGATTATAAATCTTTCTACATTCGGGTGAGGTTGGGCTTCATCTCCTTGACAGTAACCTAGTATTATATTTAAAACTTACACAATTAAAATTACTAATATCAGCACGAGTTAGAATAGTAAAATTGCATGTTAATTGTAAATTCATTAAAACCGACACTTGCTCTGACATGTGACTGCATGAACACTGTGGTGGTAAAGTGCTAGCAGTGCTTTTTTGACACTGCATATATAATTAGAAAAAAATTTCTACCTCCTGTCAGGGTTTTCTTTCTAACTGTAGGGTATTTTTTCCATCTCTTTTGTTAAGATTACATTTCTGAGGGTGTTCTATTGGTCCAACCAATAACAAATAGTATTCTGAAATAAAGGAGAAGGAAATTGGTTAGTGTGCTTATTGTTGCATGTGTAGCACAGAAAATAAAATGGAAAATGATGTAATTTGAAAGCACAGATTTGGAATAAATTCAGAGGGCTGATTTGGTGACAACATCTAGATAGTTAACATTTTTAAGTTTGACTCCTTGAGGGGTACGATACCTATCAAGCCGTCTTTCTGACAAGACAGCATTCTCCTCAGATGTGAATAGACAATGCATTATAAGACATTTTTGAAAAAAAAAAAGTGGGTGGGAAGAAGAATCACAGAATAATATAAAACAACAGTCAGTAGAAGGTATAACTGTTTAAATACAGCTGGGTTGTAATACATGTCAGGGAGACTTGTATAATTTTAGAATCTTAAGAGACCATATGTGGGGGCAGGCAGTGGGAGGAATGGAAAATTTGTGGGTTTAAAAAATAACAACAGAAAACCTGTGGTGAAGTTCTAAAAAAAGATTATGTTAATTTGTGATTCATTGCCAAACACAACTAGATATTCATAGCACCAATTAAATCAAATATTCTAATTAAAATGTGTTTTTGTTTTAGTTCATGGAAGGTGTGGGAAGTCAGCAACAATGTGTTTCTCTAAACTTCCTAATAATTTAAAAATTTCAACAATGAGGAAAAGCATTGGGAAAAGGAGAAGGAACGTTTCGCAGTAGAGTCACAAAACCAGAAATAAGGAGATCAGAGCTGTCTCTGTCATGCATACAGTTTAGACCTTGGGTGATCAACTGAAATTTTATTTATTTTGTTGATCTCAATGTTTTTAATATCAAGGATCCATTATCTTTGTATCAAGTTTGTATCAAGAATTTTGCAGGCAGACTGGTGGGAAGACTAGATCTATCTTGTTGACAAAGCTTTAGCTCAAATACAGTGTATTGTGGGTAGTGTTCTATGGAAGCACCAGAGTCAAAGATGACATGACTAGTGAAGCACCTCAAGGGGGATAACCAGGAGCCATGTAACATCTGTACATAGAAATGAATCTGCAATCACTGACACAGCATGATCTCCCTTACATGGCTTTTATATCAAGAGAAGGAAATAAATATTAACAGATTTTCAAATTGCCCAGCACGTACAGTTTAGTATGATTCTGAATTTCTCATTTGGACTTTAGCACTCAACAAAAAACACCCAAACCAAACTGCTAACTATGATAGTGCCCTCTCTGTAGGTGAGAAGGTCCTCTGATGCCCAAAACTAGGTACCCATATTTATAAAAATCTTGGGCGCTATTAGATAGTCTATTTTTACTCACAATGCTTACTCACAAACTGGCATAATTTACAAATTTCTTAAAAGTCTCAGCAATTTTGTTGAGGAGTTTAATTTCTGGAAGAAGTTTCATTTGGTTTTACCTGATGATAATTTGAACCAAACTGACAAACACTAAGCTATTTAATTTATTTGGTATTGCAATCTTTAAAGCAGGAGTATTGATTTATTTTGCAGAGATCATCATCCCAAGATACAGCTTCAGGATATTCAGACAGACTCACTAATTCAGGAAAGAAGAATTCTGCATCCAGAATGGACCCTTATTTTTTAGAATGGTTCAGTGCAGCATCTAGTAATGTCACAATCTGTATGAAAGCCATATGATCATTGGTTTTCTGTTATACAACAGGATCATGAAGGAGTGCCTAAATTTTGTGGATTCCAATAGGCTTTGTAAGCACAAAATAGCATCACATACAAGGAATATAAACTTATAAGTACAGAAAAGAACTTCCCTCAGGAGGTCATAGTATCTCTGTTGACATTTGGAGATCTTGTGTATTGACAAAATGCAAAAAATTTCTCAGAATTTCCTGGATTACTTAGTACATTTAATTAAATTAAATAAGCAATTAAAACATAGTCATATACATTACTGTATTCTACAGGTTACATGGAAATTATATAGTAACATCAATAGCACAAATAACACGGTAATATGCAAGTCCACCCTAAATGTAGGAAAAAATCAAAACTATGTTTTCTATAAATAGTGATATAATAATGTAAGAGGAATTTAAATGGATTAATAGTATATAAAGCTTTTTATATCAATACTGAAATTTTCTTTCTACAATATAAGTAATAATGACATTTAAGAGATGATATTTCAATTTGTCTTTGATTTTTTTGTTTGGTTGGTTTGCTTTTCTTTTAACTTTCTTTTTCACAATTGAAAAAAGTACAAGGTTTATTTAGATTTGTTTTTAGTAGAAAATACAGGTTCTGAAACACCTGTTCAGACACTCCAAAAAACAATCAGGCATACAGCCAAAGGGGCTGGGCGAGAGAGACAAAAGATGAAAGATGACCAGGGTAGTAATTAATACTTATTTTATTTATAAGGTTCCATTACCCTCTCTACTTAAGTCCCTGTTGGAGGATCCATGGATCTTGACATCATAATTAGACAGATGAAGACACAACTGGAAATATTTACAAAGAGCATGAATGTTTCATGAACAATGGCATTCCCTGGGCCTAGAGAGGTGCAGTGCTTGTAGTGAAATATCAAGTCTGCATTGCTCACATCCACCAAAAAAATACTCCCTCCTCTGAGCTTGTAGGCCCTCTAAAGCCCAAGAGGGTGGCTACCTACACTCCATAAGGCAACAAACAAGCAGACAAACAAAACCAGAAAACAAGGCACAATGTTAGGAATCAGCTTAGAGTCCTAGTACCCTAAGGACAGGATTACAAAGTCTTGCTGCCTAAAAAGAATGGAGAGTGTTATGAGTGGTGAATGGTTCTGCGGTAGGGACATCTCAGCAGAGGAAGACAGAGAGGTAGGCAGGCCCCCAAGAAAAAGGGAGGCATTCATCATACGGGACAGAAAGTTGTGGTTCCTGCTGTGAAGAAGAGTTTCCATTGTTGTTAATAACTGAATAGAACTATTCTTTTTTGTTGTTTTTGGGTTAAAAGTAAAAGGGTATGTAAGGAGTTTGGGGGCAGAATGTCTGTGGCACTCATTTTGGCTGGCAGGAACACTACAAGCCTGCAGGGAATTATGCTGTGTTTGAAAAATATGGAGCAGCTGAATATAGGTATTTCATAAGGACTGAGCTGCATGTACTCCAGGATTTCAGACAACATCATAAGCACCATTATAATCATCTGCCAGTTCTGAAGCAAGTAGAAAATATCCTGCGTGTCAGCAGGCCCAGAGACCCGGAAGTGTGGCCTCGCTGTTAAGGAAACTATGCATATGACAAACTCTTGCTTATTATGTACGTTCTTAATGTGTGTTCAGATTAACTCCTTTACTATTGCTGAGACTTTCCTATTCATGTGCTGGTAGCTTCTAGGCAGCACAGTAACTGTCCAGCTGCTCTGGGCTCTGATTAAGTAAGCATATAAACAGAAAATCATTACCTTATGAGTATATGATTTTGTGACAAAAACAAATGTCTCTTTTTACTTCTAGCAGTATTACAGAGCAACAATACTTGAGATAAAATGATATAAATAGTATTGGGTTTGTGCATCACCAGTAGAGTACATTGTCAGAGGCTAGGTATGATGTACACATGCACAGCCCTGCTGAGTTTCAGTAGGATAAATCTCTAAGAATAAATGTTCAGGAACACTGAAAAGCACCCTAGTCATCTGTTTCAATGCAGCCGTGATAGCATAAACCGAAGGAGATTGCCACATTCTAGTGAGATTGCAATTTGGGCTGCTGAGCTTTCATTGCCAGAGGGGATGTTTGGGAGGCAATGAGCTTATCTTTACTTTTAAGTGTAAATTGACAGATAGAAATAGAGAGTTCTCCCCTCTCCCAAACCAATTTGAGATCAAGATTTTAAAGACATTTTACACAGAAGAACTCAATGATGACAAACAGGAATTCTTTACTGGTAGGTAGTTTGAGTGAAGATTCCTATCTGAATGGAGCTTCAAAAGCAATCAGATATTCCTTGTTTGAAAGACCCCAAGAAAGTTTTTTGCTTGGCAGAGACATTAAACAATCAGCCTTGAAGATTAGGCTCTTGAGTCAACTTCTAACTCACTAAATAAACTGCAGAGTCTCAAAAGTTCTCAAACTCTACTAAGGTTAGAGTACATTTGAAAGTTTAAAGAAATAAGGTGTGGTCTTACAGACATGGTATTTCTGAGTAAAGAGGCAGTGTGTGAGATAAGATTTTTGTTAACAATAAGAAGTATATAAGAAAATGTCCGAATCCTGTGATTAAAATGTGACTGTGTAAGAAATGTTTTGCAGAAGTATCATCCATAGCTGCTGGTGTTTCTCTTCCCAGCAAGAGCAAATACAACTTCCTCCCATGTAATGTAATGTAAGTAAAACATTAGAATTTCTAAGAAGAGACTAAAAAAATATTATGACCTTTTACTTGTGTAACAAAAAGTAAATTTTCATGCTATGAAGTATTTGTATATGTTCTTTTTTTACCTGAAAATTTTAAAAATTATTAGTTTAGGCTAACAATATAAGGTTGCTTTTAAATTTTTTATTTGTTTGTTTTTGGAGGTGTTATCTGTCAAATACGCAAAAGTTCAAAAACTAAAAGTTAACAAAACAGACTAAATTTTTTATTTATTTAATAGATAGTTCATGTTAATCCTAACACATTTTAATAAAATAAAAACATTATTAGTTTTGTAGTTCTGTATTGCAAGGATGTCTTTACACTTATTAAATAACAGAACACCTATTGATCAATTTTTTTTGGTTACTCTAGAACAAAATATTTCTGCAGCATATGCATTTTCATATATTTGTGTTTTGAGAAATAATGCTTTTCTGTGTAAACAACTTGTCCTCCAGTAGTGCAAGAACATTTTTTTAAGGTTTATGTATTTCAATACAGTGTTAACTCCAATACTGAACTTAATTAAGCTAAAATAATAAAAGAAAATATTATCACTCTATTTGTTTATGTGCATTAAGATATCATCTGGTAGGGAAGAGATGTTTTCTTTTTCCTTTTAGCAAATAGTTGAGCATAATTCTAGAGGTCTGTTTGAATTTGTAATTACTCTGGCTTGTATTGTATGTTATTATCAGAATTAAGTCAAAAAGTAAATGTATTTCCATGTTCCAGATTTCTTACTCTCCTCCTTTTCTTGTATTTGACACAAAATTTTTGGTTAAAGTGAAGTTCATTAGAGGTCAAAGGAAAATGCAGACCAGCAGGTAACTGGGGAGGCACCTGCCCAGAGCAGGCTCAGTCATGGGGTAAGATGAGGATGCTCCAGCCTTCTCCCAAGCAGGTGTTCTCTATCACTTTCTCCAGGTCCCTGACAGAGATTTAGTACACTACCTGTGATTCTGTGATTCTGTGATACCTCCCAGGACACATCCCTGAAGTACCCATCTTGTTACCAGCCTCCATTATCCCCTACCCTCTGAGCCAAGTGGACTCATTCTATGATTTTCCCAGCTGCCAAAGTGAGCCACTTCCTGTATCCTCCTTTTCTGCATTGAAGTTCTGGCATGAGTTTCCTGGTTAGCCAAGCTTGTCTGTTGATACATCTACCTGTTTTCCTGAGATGGACTATTCTTGCGTCAGATTAGCCAGTTTTCCTGACCTGTTTTGCCTCTCAGAGCTGCCTTCCCTGGTATCGTCTATACCAATTCCCTGAATATGCTGAAATTTGCTCTTAAAGTCGATTTGACCCTAAAGCCTACCCTTCCTGAACTGGATCCTGAATGTCTCTACTACATCCAAGACAACCACTGATTGTCACATATCCAGCAGGTTTTTCTGTATTAATAAAGCTGTGAGCGGATCCAGCTGTGTGCCACCCTTGGCTGGATGATCCAGTACCTGATTCACCCTCCAGAAATCTTGATTGCTTGTGTTTCTAGTAGATGGTTACACTTGTACTCTCCTAACAATTGAACTTATGATGAGGTCAAAGGGCATCCAGAAGAGGAGACAGTTAAGCACTTACCGTATTTTTTTATTGTTTACGTTTTGTGGACATATTAAAAAAACAAAACAAACCAAAACAACAAACCTTTACCATAAAAAAGACCAGTGGTTTAATCTAACTTGTACAAATAATTTAATGCATCTAATATACAAAGCTTCAAGCAGATAATTATGATTTGTTTTAAGGACCAGCTAGACTAGTTTTAAACCCTGTACTAACGTTTCTGGAGTTTAAATGCTTCACAGAATCAAAGCTAGATCTTTAGCCTCAATTCTGAAACTAAGGTCGCTGAATAATGGTCAGTGCTCCCATGTTGTCATCCTTGCGTCCACTTGTACGCTTTCCACTGTGAGAACAGAGATCATGGGACCCAAACAAAAGCTGACAGCAAAGACAGATGTTCTTAATAAAGGTTAGACAGTTTTCAAGAAGCAGTTTCAAGCATAAATAAGAGGATTGAAGTTATAGGTAATGGGATTTTCCAAATTGATTTGAGAGCCAAAAAGTTGGAAGATATATTATCAGCCCAAGATGCCATGGGGACTATATTGATATATGAAGCTAAATCTTTTCAATGCCAAATGAACAGAAAGGTGAATATGATGAAGGTGAATGAAGTTATTGGCATTCCAGAAGGCCTGGAATCCAATGTTATTGAACTTCTTGAAAAGATTAGAGAAACAACTCCTGGCAAATATTTTGCATTTTATGTTGCATATTGTTCAGTCAGTGGCTAACAGCCCCAGTGAGAAGTCATTATAGGAGAACATACTTACACACATCGCTTCACTGTACAAGAATTTAGGAGTAAGCTAACTAGTTAATTCACAACTGGGAGATATCAGCAAACAACATACAGGACATCCTGAAAGAACAGAACACTTGAATCCCCAAAACATGTGCTTGATTCCTGAATTAGGCTGGCATAGTTCTGTGAAAATGCAGAAAGTACCCAGATTTGTAAGATTTGTATTATCTACAAAACAACTACCTGCAAGATATGGGCATGGTAATTTTTTTGCTACCCTTCACCATTATTCTGGGGGACTAACAGCTTTCTGTGAGCTCCAGCTGAAAATTCACGTTCTTTGAAAGGTGATTCTACTGGTTTTCTATATACTGTTGAAAAGTGCAAAGCACTTCTGTTTTGTAATCATCATCATTTCTTTACTTTGAGTTGCTGTAATAAATTATTATGTTTACATACTCTGCAACTGCATGTGGGCAATATCAGAGGTTATGTTTTTCTTTTCACTTTAGCTGAGCTAGAGTGCACAGATGCCATGGGCCTCGTAGTCCCAGCGCCAGCCTGAGAAGGGCAAAGAGTCTTGTCCTGGCCATACTGGATGGGGATAACTTCTCTGGGGCTGTGCCAAGTGTTCTATTACTTACCTGAGGCAATAAGAAGAGTCTGAGCTGAAGTTTTTAATGGCGATCTAAATAATGGATCATAATGGGAGAAGGTATTCATTATTACATAAGCTACCAAAAGAAACAGCTCCTCGGTCACCACATCTTCAGTGTTATATTAGGAGTATTTAAGACTCGGCTCCCAGGACTCTACAATACTAGATTAAACTTCTTCCACACTGTAAGCTTTTCAAAACTTAATTTATTTTAATAACATTAGGTAGCTGGAATTGGAAGGGTTTTATTTGCTATTGATTCTTCATAATTGAACAAGCTGGTCATTAAGTAGTCTCGAGATTCTGGTTTCTTTTAAGCAGCCATTTTATTGTACTTTACTCTCATGATATAATTTAAAGAAAACGTTTCTTCTTTTAGGACTTGGACTGCTGAAGATCAGATTATGTTATTGGGGAGCCTCTTCTGGAAATACTCATGGGCCTGATGCCGAGCTCATAACACTACTGTACATCTGGTCTAGCACTAATGAAGCTAGTGTAGAGGAGGCCATAATTAGGGACTTAAAAGAAAAACCAACCTTTGTCTTTATTGTACCTTAAAGTTTAAGACAAAATGAATGGCTGAGAATCTGGTGGTTTAGTTGCAGTCTAGTGGTTTCACTGCATTTGTGAATTTTGCTGTATAACACTGTGGAGTCTCTTACCCTCTATTACATGTAGAGCAGTACTGGAACAGACACTTACTAGGTTCTTCATCATGCAATTTAGTAAGGTAAATTTAGGTGTTGTAATCTGGTAGAACATGGAGAGCATTGTCTATCTCTGCAATTTATGGTTCTAATCACAATTCCTAGGTTAAAGGTTGTTTGTACACTTGCACTGCCTCCTTAGAGTCATTGTGTTGGGCATTGTACAAACATTTGTAGGAGACATTCTAAATAAGTGCAACAGTCCAAGAGAGTGTGTAAAGGGAAGATTTTTCTAGTGGTAAATGCAAGTAGAACTTTAGTGGAAATGAAAGCAGAAATGCTTGATTTTCCCTCTTGCTCTTTTGAGCTTCAGTTTGCTTTTTATACTTATAATTTTTGTCACAGAGGCATCAAATTTATTTGTCACTTATTTGGAATCTGATGAAGTATTTTGGAATTTCTGGATAGTACATTATTCTAAATCCAGCTGTTGAAAGACAAAAACAAAATATCATATCTCAGTTTATCAATGTCACTTGAAATGTGTAAGCAACCTTATAACAACATATTTATTTATTTTGTTATGATATATCACAGACAGAAAATAGACTCTATCTGATGTTCTGTGGGTGGTTTTGGATGATATGGGTTTTATGTGTTTTATGGGATTAATGTGTTGTGTTGATAATATGTAAAAGCAATAAAATCTGTAAGATGCTGACATGGCCTATGCACCAGTTTCCTTGTGGTGTATCCAGTGCTGCATATCAAAAGCAGGAAGAGTTCTCTGTTTACAGTAGTTTAAATTTCAACTTTTTCTATTCTCACAGTCAGCGTTTATGAATCTATAGTTTTAGAAATATTTTATCCTAAGTAATCAAGAAAAATATTGCAATGGTTGGGTAAGTTATTTCCTGATTGTAAGTTTTACCTTTTGGATGAGTGTTAGTGTTTGTCTGAAATTATACTTATAGAAAGAATTGTTGGTAGGAAATTTTAGTGTAGAACTTTGTTCAGAAAAGTAGGCATTTTCATCTTCTGGAACACTTAATGAATTTTAACTTTAAAATGTTTTTAAAATATTTTTTCTTTGGCACATCATTATAGTATTTTTCCTATAAAACTTCGAAGTGACTATTGAGTATGCAAAGTCTGCATCACATCTTAAAATATTGCTTTCTCAGGCAATATTTTCCCAACAGCAGTGTCACTTTAGATTTAATTTTGTTCATCCATAGGCTTTAATGTTGCTTCACTGTCATTATGCTTGCCAACACCAGTACTGACACTATATAGCTGTGCGAAACTGCATCACTTACCTAATGTCATAGCAAATTGCTGAAAATACTGATCGTTCAGACCCAGGCTATGCAATTCCTCTCATCTATCGTCTCTACAATAAAGTTTCACTTTGACCCAAATTTCCCTTCACTGCTGATAGATCTAGTATTGCAAATCATAGACTCCTAGACTGCTGAATCATGGAAAGGGGTTTGTAGGAAGGTGATTTCCATAAACAAGAAATGGCTGTTATATTAACCTGTGGGTACATGCACTACTTTCCCCCTTTTTTTCTTTCTTAACCTTTCTTTTTTCTTTTTTCATCTTTCTTTTCCTTTCTTCCTTCCTCTGATATTTCCTATCTTCTGCATCTCACAGTTCTTGGTCATGTTCAAAAATACACATTATAAGGGTCAAATTTTTGCTAGTAACTTTACTGGTGATCTAGATTTAGAAGAAATGTGAGATGATTCCTACTTGTAGTTAGTTTTCTACAGATCAATGCAATAATTCATAGCAGATTTTGTAGTTTGTGTGGATAAGTTTTGGAAATGCCATAAGTCTCTTTTGGTCTTTAAGTTATGTTAGGGAAGTACAGGCTGACCAACCCCTGATCAGCACATTTACTTCTCCACATCTGAAGGGATGACTCCAAGAACATCATAACTTTTCAATTCCTTTTCATATTATATACCCTTTTCTATGAATAGTTTAGCTGATACTCTATAGCATTAAATTGAAAACTTGCTGAGAATATTATGAGTTATGAGTCTGGAGTTTCAGTGGAAACTGAGAACTTTGAATTTAAATACTATGTACAGCTTGTACCTGAAGTACGTTACAATTTGCAAATAGTGTCCTATCTGCAGATACCCACATATTTCTGCAATGAAAGGTGTAATACAGGCAAGAGGATAATAAACAGTCCTGCCTCCAATTATAGTTGTGAGAGGTAATAGAAAACACCAAAGTGGGGATAAATCTTAATTTAAATAGGCTATTGAAACCTAATTGGACCTTAGGAAAAAAACGAGAATAAATTAGCTTTTCATCAAAAATTGAATTATACAGAATAAGCATTCCTGTTTTCCAGACACCATGAAACCCTTCTGACAAACATTGCTTTGGTTCTTTAAAATAATTATTTTCTCTGAAGATTTTATTTTTCACTTAATTTGTATTTAAAAAGTATTTTAACAAGCTATATACAGAACATTTTAAGATGCATAGGCTTGGTCTATTGATTGCAATGGCATAAAGCTTTTGGTTTTAATTCATTGAGGAATTAAAGAGATACCCATTAAACCCTAAAATGAAAAGGTAAAAGTAATCAGATGGGTAAGCCAAGAAGGAGGAAGAGACTTTATGGTTCATGAAGACAGGATTTGATGTATAAAAGATTCAGCATGTATTACATTAGTCCACGAATTAAAAATAACATGCTTATCTGACCTACATTCTGCCAGGGACATAACTGAAGACTTTTCTGTCTTCAAACCATTAATATAATAGAGATGAAGGTCATTATTAAAAGACCACAAAAAGATCTACGATATTTTGTGTCTGCCTTAAGGAGTTCTGCCATCAGTCATCCTTTTTTTCTCAGAAGTATCACCTTATTCTCTCATCTTCATAGTTTTACTTTATTTTTAACAGTTCACTTCTTTTTAGTTAAGGATATAATACATATGCTGCTCAAGGCATGTCTTGTAGGAATTAGTGAAAAAAGAGGCTTTAAGGTGAGAACAGCATTGTTTTTTCCTTTCATTTCACAAATCTTCAGTTATTTCCAATCTGTACTCCAAGTGTGTAAGAAACTCAACCAAAATATCGGTGGATTAATGAAACACTTGTGAAGCTCTTACCAGGTCCTCTGCTTAAAAGCAGAGATGAGGTTACTCATTTGGAGATCAATACTGTTCTTACTAAATTAAATGGCAAAATCTTGCTTTCTTTTCAGTACTGCAGACCAGAATCTAAATCCATAACGGACTACAATGTGATAAGACTTCAATGCATGTTTCAATGCACACTGAAATCTCTGGAATTTTTCAAGGCCTACATGAATGTTGGTATTGGTGTACTGGTCAGACATGTGATCTGGTCAGACAAGCTTTCAAATCTAACACCAGCTGTTTCAGTGAAAGGAATAACAATGCGAACATAGATTGATGTTGGACACACAGTCCACCATATTCATTCTCAGGTGGACCTCTAACAGTTAGAAATCTACCTTGACCCAAAGATATGAAGCTGGTTTTCCCTTTTTTTGTCTTCTTGGCTAAAATTAAACAGGTACCTAGCCAGAGCTAAGCATGTTCAGTAGAATCACAGTGAAGACTTTTGTTCCTTAGCTAATGCTTGTTGCTTTAATGAAATAAAAAGAGACAGCAGTTATATGAATTCAAATATAGGTGTCTAAATAGAGGTTTAGGGAGAGGGCCACAGTGGGAAATAGCTTTACTCTGTCAGATCTAAACACTCTGACCCAGGCTCTACAGTTTAAATGTTCAGGATTTCTACCTGATGTTACTAAAAATAGATGCAATTCTTTCGTGCAGTGTGAGACTGTTAACACATAAAAGGTCAGGAATAATGAAGAAAAATTATGGCATTCAGTCATACAGGAAAAAATACTTTCTCAATAATGGAGATCCAAAGGCCCATTTAGTCACTTGATCAAAATAAAGAAGACACTTAAGAACATCTTGTATAACACCTTAGTTTGAAACATTTATTTAGCTTTTTAAACTTTTTTAACAAAAAAATACCCAGATACAGGTGGTATTACCAAACTATTTTAAAGTACATGCACTAGGAGATTTGATGTAGTTGTTATCCTAAAAATGAATGTAGTTAATATATAAATACGACTGTCCTATAATAAAATTCTATTTTTTCTCAGTAATACATTCTGCCATGCTCCCTGAGCTACAGTCCTTTCCCAGGAAAAATTCCCATTATAAACCATGAGACATTTGGCTCTTGGGTGCATACCTAGTCCCTTGTAGGCAAAGGAACACCACTTCAGCAACTTGAAAATGAAAGATTATTTCAACAAGTAAATTTCTAGGCACCTTGTGATCTGCAGGTAGGAAACACTTTCTCAAAAATCAATTTCTCTCATTTTGTAAGGAAATTAATTTATGTATTTGCATGCAATTCTTTCTTAATTTCTCTCATCTTTGGAGTATGTGTAGTGTACAGACACAGACTTTGAACAATGTGTATTTGTTTTACACATAGTGAGAAGAAATGCATACCATCTTTTCCCTGTCACCTTTTCACTGTCTGCTTTAAGACATGATCCTTCAGAAAATATATTAATACTGGTACTGTGTAATTTTTCATTTGAATGTTTTCCTTCTTCCTTAGAATAAAATGTTCAGCTCTGACCAGTGTGAATAAGGAAGGTACAGCTATGGGCAGCTTGTGCTGATGAGGCTGCATCACACAGATTAATTATGTGAGGATATCAGGGTTTCAGAGCTGCTTGCGGGCACCTGGTGTTTGCAGGAATGGTCTTTTTTGCCTTCCAGGTGGTTACAAATTGCCGAGTCATCTTCTCAGTTTCTTGCAGGAGGTGTTGGACTCTGCCCTACAAACAAACACTCGAGGAGTTTCAGAAAGGCTTTCTTGCTGTGTTCTTTCCCATGTTATCATGTTATCTTCTATTCCTCTTCTCTCATAACTTTTATGTTGGGATGGGTTGATTCAGTTGTTCATTGTGGTTATAAATATGCTACATACGAAAATGTCTGCTGCTTTGCTTTGCTGATGATAGTCCACAAAAAGAAGTCTGAGTATTGAAGTTGGCTGAAAAAAAGAAGCATGTGTGCCCACAGACACCTAAAGGTAGAAGTAAAATAAGGTGGTATTTTGCATCTTAAAGCTGTTGGCTTTGCATTTTTCCTAGGCTTGCATTTTCTTTTGCACAAGCTCAGTGTCATTATTTTTAAAATGCCCAACCTCAGCCATACTTTTCATGGGTGTGTTGCAAAAAAGTAATAGATTATGCCCAAACAGAAGTGCTGGTCGTGTATAAAACAGCATAGTTAGTACTACAACTAATTCCTAAAAAAGCAGATATGCAAATCACCTTTCCTACTGTATCTTAGTTGGATATAGGTGCAGTGCTGCCTCTATGTTAGACTTAGTTATTTCAGGTTATAGGTGTTGTAAGATCTGGCAGACACTGCAACTTGGAGATTTTCTTAGTTCTGATATATTTTTATTTCTAAATTAATATTTGGAACATTTTGTTTTTATTTCTTGTTTACTTCTTTGTGATTTTCTCCCAGTTGCTTTCATGTCACCAACTTTGCAAAACTTTTTAATGTTAAATTGACCCCAGCCTTCACAAACTGTAAAAAGCATAGTGTAATGCTCAGGATGCAGAATGGGTGCTTCATTCAGGCTTCACGTAAGTTATGGCTAAGTGATCTTTTAACATACTACACTGCACAAAACTTTGGTACTCATAAAAGTTTATATAAATCAATATATTACAAAACTGTAGAATTTACTCCTGTGAAGAAATTTGCAGTGAAATGTAGGAATAAGACATAGTAAGCTGGAAAAACCTAAGTTGAAAAGATAAAGGGAAAGACTGAAGATCAAAAGGAACATAGGAATGAAAGATGTATAATTCTATTTTGTCAATGAGTGTTAAGATGTTAGAATACTTAATTTTCCACTGCATTTAGCAATGTTTTACTGTACAGATAAAACCAGCTTTACAAACATTAGTGATGCCATATTTATTCATAATTTAAAGCGATATTCACAAATGGTCTACCAAAGGGGAAGACATCACTGGGAGGAAATATTTAACTGGCTCTGTTGCCCAGTCTCAATGAAGGTGCACTCTACCATAGCACAATTTTTAGCCTCCTTTTTTCTTTTTTTAAAGGTGAGGGAAATATTTTTCCATTCTTTTTTTTTCTTCCCTTTGTTTTTTTTTTTAATTTTTCCTTTTTTTTCCCCCCGAACTCTGAATCGTCATGCTTCAAACTAGGTTAAATTGAGTTGTAGTGAACCTGAAAGAGAAAACGGCGACGCTCAGTACCAGGTGCGTATGGGGATTTCTCCATCGCCCGTATGCTTCTAAGGGCAGTGCTTTGACTTGTGCCGGGTAAACCTCGCAGCTGAAGTAATACCTGCAAGTGGACGATGCGCCTTCTGTCACTTTTAGGGTTGCGCGCTCCTACCTGTCCCTTTCCCGGGGCGGAGGCTGAGCGCTTCCCCCGGCCCGCTACCGTGCGGTGGCCACGGGGCGAGCCGGGACCTCCGCGGCCGCGCAGCCCCGCCAGCACCGAGGCGCCCCTGCTGCGTCCTGCCGCGCTCGGCGTCGGGCCGGGCCGGGTGGGGGGGGCGCCCCGCTCCGCTCCGCTCCGCTCCGCCTCCCTGCGGGGCGCGGGGGCGTCCCCGGTCAAGCTCCCTCCGCCGCCGGGGGGATGTGTCACCTCGCAGCCCTCGCCAGAGGCCCCTCCGACTGCCTGAGCTTCCGGAGAGCCTTAGGCCCGAGCGGTGCCTCTCCTTTGGTTCAACCTGGTGCTTGAGCCTTAGCGTGAGTGGTGGTTACGTCTTAGGAGTCGCGGGGTAGCAGGGGGACCGGCGGGCAAGAATTGCATGACTAGGGGTTGGGAAACACGTATCCTGGAAAGAAATCACCTTGATTCAAAACACCCCGGTAGGAAAAAAGGAAAAAAATAGCACCTCTTAATAAACAGAAATCAGTAGGAGGTAGCCGGCATGCTGAACAAAGTTTTATTTTAATGCAGATGAAGTGAAAATTAAAAAAAAAGAAAACAAACACAAAACAACAACCCCCCCCCACCATCAAACCCAAACCCCACAACACAGAAAAACAACAACAACAGAATCCCTTTTTCAGTCTTTCATGAACGGTTTAAGGTCTGTGAAGAGCATTCGCGCGTCGTTGTGGGGAGGATATGATTGCAAATGTTCCTCTTGAAAGACAGTATTGACTAGCGTCAGAAATACCTTCGTAAATTAAATCTCGGTGGGACCTATTTCTGGAAAAAATCTTAATTAAAAATAGCGCACTTACAAAACTGTATTCTAAAGAAAAAGAAAATACCCACCCTCTTCACCCCGTCTGCTCTCAGACTGTGTAGTGTTATCGGTGGAAGCTGAAATCTTACAGCAATTACCCCAGCATTTTGCCGTGCCGGGGGGTGGAGTGGGGGGGAGGGGCTCTGGCGGCTCTCATTGCCGGGAGATACTTTGGGGGCAAAGTAAAAGTGCCTCCCGGGAGCAGCGCTCTGCTGCTGCCGCCGCCGTCTCTGAGATGCTACAGTATCAGGCGGAGAAGAAAAGAAATGAGTTTGGAGTTGATGTACAAGCCGGAGCAGCAGTAAAAAGATATAAGATATCGACACGCTCAGCTGCATCTTGTTAAAAGCTTCCTGCGGGTTGGCAGAATGAAATCTTTATTTAAAACACACAAACTATCGTCAGGGGAGGAACGGAAGGGAAAACAGTAAAAGGGCCAAACGCAATGCTTAACCCACTGGTATAAGCAAAAGAGGAGGAGAAGCGATGAGATTGGTTTGGGGCGAACGGAAGGGGGGGTGCCCTGCTTGCAGCCCAGCCACAGCAGCCACCCGGGGAGTCAGTGCCTCCACTCGGGTTTGAAGAGAGACTTTCTCTTTGATGGTGGTAATGATAGTTGCTCCGGTAGGGGAAAGGGACTTATGAATACCAGAAGCGTAATTTGGGCTCACACTTGGGTGTGAATGATAGGAAAACGTGCCTCGCCACCACATCCACGGCAGCGCTCTCTTAAGTGGTGGTAATATTATTTTATTATTGCTAGCCAGTGGCTTTAAAGGTGCATTATTTTAATGCATTATTAATTGTTTTCCCAGGGAGAGGAGGAAGGTGGGGATAGGGCTTATTATTATTAATAGCGAGGAGCTGGCTCGCTCCGCTCGCACACGCCGGGGAGCGCGGGGGGAGGAGGCGGCGCGCCGGGCGGGGGGGGGCGGCCGGCGGAGCGCGCCCCGCCACCGGCCTCGCTGCGCGGCTGCGGCGCGGACACGCGGGGCTCGGCGCATCCCCACGCCGCTCCTTCCCCGCCCGCTCCCCACCCCCCCGTCAGCCGCCGCCGGGCGGAAAGTTCGGTGGGCGGCAGCCGGCGCCGTCCCTGCCCGGAGCGGCACTCTGCGGCCGGCACCTCCCTCCCCATCCTCAGCTCCGGGGCGGCGGGGCTCCGCGGCTGCCGAAGTTGCGGCGGTGGTCGGGGGGCCGCCGCTGCTGCCGGCCATCAAGTGGCTCGTTAAGGAAATGCAGGTGAGCGGGCTGAGCGGCGGCGGGGGCGGGGGGGGCTCCGCGGGGACCGGCCCGGCCCTCACCGTCCCCCCCGGGCCGCCCGTTGCATCCGGCGGTGCCGGGCGGGGAGAGCCGGCAGCCGCCGCGCCCCCAGCCAGAGCCGCCCCGCCGCCCCCCGCCCGCAGGCGCGCACACACGCACACCCCACACCCCTCCTCCCCGCTCCGCGCTCGCTCCCTCTCTCCTCCCTCTTTCTCCCTCCCTCTTCCTCCCTCCCGCTCTCTCTGCCGGCCTCATCGGAGAGAGTTGCAGGTACCTTCCCTCTCCCCTCCCCGGCAGCTCCCCCACCCCACAGCAAATTTTAGGGTGCAGGAGCCTCGGGCGGGCTTTTTTTTTCTTTATAAAAAAATCACTGGTTTAAAAAAAAAAATCTTTGGAAGGATGACTCTTTTGCAGGAGTGTGCTCTGAAAGCAGGGATCCCCCCAAGGAGCTAGCGGCAGCGGCGCTGGATCCCACCAAAACAGAACTGCCTGATGTGGCATGTGCTTCTCTCTCTTTGCAGTTCCTTTCGGGCCTGTGTGGACTAGGGGCACAGCGCGGCGCCTGACTGGCAGGACGGGAAAGCGGAGACTCCTTCAGGTTTCCAAAGAGGTCCGAGCGGACTGCATTAGTAAGTAAATACTCTGTGCTTTGTTTCAGTCCCTATATTCTTCTGCTCCTCCAAACCTGTTCTGAGCATACACACACCCCCCCCTTTGTTTATACGTGTGTGTATGTGTGTGTATTTCTACTTCTAAGTCACTCTGCTCTGGTCAGAGAGGAACTTGGCTGTGGTAACTTGAACTGTTTTGAGTGGAAAAAGTGCATGAAGTGGTTTGTTCCTCTTTTACAAGCTAATAAAATAGCAGGTGAATAACTGTGTAAAGAAACAGTGTGTCAAGTATTGTGTAACGTCTACCTTAGTCGGAGTACAGGTATGTGGTAGATTACAGAAAAAATCTAAACAAAGAGGCGCTCCCTCAGGAGGGGTCTACAGCATGGTGTGACCTGCTAAGTAATGCCAGGTGACAGGGCATTCAGTTTAATGTAAAATGTGCATAGATTATAGATACTAAGAGTGGCTTTGTCTGCATTTAGTTATAAGCATTTTTAGTCCACATCTCTGAAGTTGTCAGATTTTTCATGAAGTTTTATATGTATAAAATGTATGTGTATTATTTCTTCTAATGAGGATGACAGTTCCAGACAACAGTTTTGCTTTCAAAGTGCTTTTACAGGACATAATCAAAAGTACTGATGGCACTTTTTTAAATAGGTGCAAAAGATCTAGAAGAAACAAAAAGAGAAATTCATTTAAGAGGGCTTCATGATCAGTAGGATTGAGGTTTGCTGGCTGAGCTGTAGAGTTGACAGAAGGTAAAAGATCAAATAAAGGTATGACATGAAGAGTCTACTGTTAGGCGCTCTTTAGCGCAAAATACATCTGCAACTGGAGAGGAGAACTTTCACAGCCATTATTTCTCTTGGGACAGTGAACCCATCGACATTTGCTGCATGTCTGGTAGAGATAGGTGGAGAGGAAACAGCTAGTACTAGTAGTTGAGGGTTAACTGTTTCCTAGGTAGAAGGAAGAAACAAGGATGAAAAGTATGTCAATGACAATATTTGCTCGTGTTTGCTAATATCTAAATAAAACCTTTGTGTTATGTCAGTAGAAATAGAGTTGAGTCAGGTGTTTTGAATGTACTGGAAAGAATCAATAGCATTTCAGCATTTTTTCTCTATTCTTGCCAAATGGACTTGGATTTAAATTCTTCAATGTGTTATTGTATCTATTGTAGGGACGTTATGGATTTGAATTTTAATAAAATAAACTTACCTCTTTACAAATTCTTGACAAATTTCGATTATTTTACAGTACAAATTCATAATAATAAATGGGTACTGGAAATAAACTATACAACTCAAATCTCTTACGCATTACATTTTTACTGTTCACCTAATCAGAATTAACTTGTGTCATTAGAAGCTGTTAAACACGCATTTACAAGTGCATTTTATTAAACATCTGAATGTGAAATTAATGTTGCATTTTCAGGTGTAATTCAAAATAATTCACAACTAAAATTTCTCCAGGAGTGAAAGTTTATTAGGGTCAAATTAAATTATTTTCCTTCTGAATTAAGGAAATTAGTTTATGTCACAACAGTAAACGTAATTACACAAAATTTATGTAGGAAATTGGTGTGACACAAGCAGGAATGGCTAAATCTGCAGTAGCAGAAGGATGACATTCAGAGTTGCTTTCAGGTATTCATGATCTTAAAGCTAGGAATAATTACAAAGCATAGGCTACAAGTTCTGAGGTACTGAATCAGGGTGACTTTCATATTGCATCACAGTAGTCTTTGGGTAACTGACAGTAACGTTTATGACAGGAAAAAATGCCCAATTAACTTGTGAACTTGAAATAAAAGAATAACACATTAGCTAGCTTAGTAAGGAACCCTACTGTTACTGTTCTGGTACTATGAATTTATCTTTGAGTTAAAAACAAAGCTTTTTTCCTTTTCCTTTTTTTTTTTTTTTCTTTTCCCCAGTAGGTAACATTTGACATGGCTCATTCCTGTGTTGTAATCCCTGTGGACAGAGCATTAAAATAATATATCCAGATTATTTACATAAACTGTTTTGAGACTGCATACAGAGAAGTTTATTAGGTTAAGCTTTCTGTTCTGCTAGATGGTCCCAAACATGCAGATGCATTGTTGGATGCCCAACAAAATGTCTATTTTTATAATAAAAGAAAAATTAAAATATATTTGACTAATCTGATAGGAACTACATTGTTTAGGTTGAATCACAGCATACTTAGTGACTCTTAGTTTGGAGCATGATCTTCATTATTTGTCTTTTGGATTATCTTTAAATCTAGGCTATGTCCCGGCAATTGTATCAACACATTTTTCATATAGATACTATACTCCACTTTTGCTGTAATTACTACTTGCTACTGTGGGAAATGACCTGAGTCAGATCCTGGCAGTTAAGTATGTTACATATTATATTTGATCATATATATGTGCACAATCTTGATCATAATTGTTGATATAGGAAAATGTCAAATCAGGTCAATCTAATTCAGAAGAACAACGGAGGACTTAAAAAAGACCTCTTGCTGTGAAAATATAAAGTTGATAGAACATCTAAGTTGCATGTGTCAGCAGTAATGTGTTTTACTATGAAATTTTTCTTGTTATTCAGATCAGATAATGGCCTGATGAAATATATAAGCAGTATGCAGGGAATGAATGATAATTCCTCTAATGTGTGCTTATTGTAGGAATTTTTACTAATAAAATCCTGCATACCTGTATTAGTTTGCAGTAGATAAAAGTCAAATAGCATTGTATATATTAGTATTAATCACATAGTATACCAATGTACTACCAAACTTTGTGGTGATAAACTGTGATGGAGAAATTATGAGAGGCTACTGATTTTTTGTTATGTGTATCTTTCCTGAAGAAACTGACAGTACACAAACATGATGTTTGATAGTACGAACTATTTTGAAATGGTGGCTATGGTAAGCATCAAATAATACACAGCTGTTTTGATCAGCTTGTTTTATGTGTCTTATTTTAATAACTTTTACAGCATTAATAACTTTTATGTGTATGAATGCTAATTATACAGGTTCCAAGTACTATAACAAGTTGGAGAAACTTAAGATATAATTGGCTAAATTGGAAAATAGGCCAGTTCAGCATTTTGGGAAAGGTTACTGATATTTCTCATCAGTCCAAAGCTTGTTTAGTGTGAAAACAGGGTGGTACCTGAATCCCACATGTTTAGAGTAAACTTAACTGATTTAGTATCACGTTGAAGACCTTGTAAGCAGCAAATGTTCTTGGCAGCAAATAGAAATTTAAGAGTGGCATTTATGCAGATGTTCTGTAATTTAGGGTTGGATTTTGATACCTGTACTCAAGAAAAGTAGACTTTTTCCCTTCATTAGTAGCTACAGGGATTCCAGGGAAACCAGCTGGGGAGAAGGAAACATTCAGGGCATTCTTGGAAAAAAAAAAAAAAAAAAGAAAAAAAGGCCATAGAAATATCTCAGATTCAAAAGTATTTGGACTGGAGAACACCTGTTTATGTGGTTTTGGATTTTTTTTTTTTTGCCGCAGAGATGTTATAAGGTCATTAGTACTAGAAGTTTCTTAAAGAGCTTTTATGTTATCCGTCCTTTCTCTAGACTTTCCACCTTGCAGTTTTGCATCTGTAATCCTAACAGAAACTCTGATAAAGTTAACAAGGGGTTTTATGTCACAGTGATAACAGAACAATGACAATGGGGTCACAAAGTATTGACAAGGAGTGCATCTGGTCTATAATTTTTTGGACATATTTGATTGTGATAAAAAATGTTGAGTAGCAAACAGATGGATTTAAAATTCCAATAGGAAATAAGCAGTAGGCATGGGTGAATTGATTCTCAAAACAAGAATTACATGTGCTTAATAGTACAGACTAAGACAAAGAAATGTGCACAGAAGATTAGGCAAAAGAAATGCATAATGGGAGGGTTTTTAGGATTCTTAATGCTATTAGATGCTGTCTGATTTTCGGTATATCTCTTCTAGTAGCTTCTTTAATAAGATTCAGTATAAAACAGTAACAGAAAAGCTAACAATAAATGGAAAATTGCGGAGGAATTACTACTTTTATGGTCAATATGAGGATTGAATTATGCATCTATTCTCATTTGTTGTCAATAGTTGCAGAAACAGTCCTATTTCTCTCATATTTCTATTCTATTAAATATGCTTTATTAAGTGGAAACTATTGTGTGAGAAATCTCATTTTTTACATTCTGTCAACTTCGTAACTACTTCTAAAAAGTGGATTTTTTTGTGAATGCATAAGCTTAAGATCTAGTTGAATAAGATTTTAACCAAGTGAAGACTGCAGAATCCGGTTTATAAAACGAATTTTGTAAAATTCCTGTCAGCTGTACTGTAAAGTTTATGAAAATACTAATATGTTTTAAATTTATGCTGAATGCAGGCATGCTTTTAAATGCCTTTAAAGTTGTTTGAAATACTATTACACTTCCCAGATTATGCACTTCCATTGTGCTGAAATGTAAAAGTAAGGTTTTAGAGATGTATTTGAAGAAGGAGATTTCTTGATGTGTATGTTTGCAATATAAAGAAGGCTCTGAATAGTCTGATGAATTTTCCTAAGAATGCTGTGAAGAATTTGTTCCAGCTATAAGCAGCATAAGCTCAAGCACTTACCAGTTAAAGGATAGATAGATAGATACTATAGCCCCAGTCCTCTGCTTTCTCTAAACACTGGGTGTAGAAAAATGTTCTCTACGGCAGTCAGTCCACGCTTAAGTCTCATCTAATGAAAAGCTGGAGGGGTGTTTAAGCTGAATTCTTCAGTAGGTTTCAGGATGTTTCAAAAGGTAAGGTGGACATTTTGGTGCATATGGTGCATTCTGCTCTCCTCTTGAATTTGAAAAATAAGAGCTGTACACAATGGCCATCAAGAAATTACTCTTTCTCCAACCTGCTGCTCTTAATTTGGTTTTAGATAACCTAGTTAATTTGCAAAGTAAGTGTAAGACTACCCAGCAGTGAAATGTTAAATGCTTATGCTTTTTTTTCACAGTGGAAAGATGGGTGGGGAGAAAACTCAGCAAGGGTAGGTGACTGGCTAATCTGTAAACATGAGGACTCATGGTTTAATGGCATGTGGGACTATTTAGATGCTCTAGTTATTACTAAAACAGTGAATAAGGTAAACTCATATTTCCAGAGAGCTCAGGAAAATTCTTGGCTGGAGAGCTTCTTACAGGTGACAGAACAATTGCTTTATGATGATTAATTTAAGGTGAGCAACCTGAATAAAGGTCCTCTGGTGGCAGCAGGTTGGAAGTGTACACCAGCCAGTCATTCGGGAGCTGTAGTTCCTAAGGTTACTGCAGCAGAAGTGACTGCATAAGAACAATTGCAACTACTCTAGTCTGGAAGTAAAGTGATTTTTAGACTCTCATGCAGCAGTTTAACAGTCAATGTGGGAGTATGTCAGGCAAAGTAACTTTTCTCTAGCTTTGACGCATTCTCTCTCTCTCCTACGCTCTTAAAATGTATCCTTTCTTGTGGTGCAAGACACAGAGTCTCAGCAGGCCTTGTAGTACATAGGACAGCATCTAAAGTAGTTCATGTTCAGCTCTGTATTCTCCTCACTCTCCTCACTCTTATAGCCAAAATTGTTTTTTTCTGTCTTTAGCAAAAAAGTAGTCCTCCACATTGTAACTAGATTGAACATATCATATTAATTTAAAGTATAAAGATTTTGCTTTTTTTTTTTTCCAAACAGGAGTTAAATATGAACATTTACAGAACAATTTTTAAATCTACACTGGAAGACTTAATTTTAACCTTAACGTCTGATGAAACTTCTGATGAAGCACAACATACTTTCAATACCTGCCTATAAGAATAAGGGAGAGCAACGATGTAACTCTTACTTGGGTATTTACAGGATTGCTAGCAATAACAAAAGATAAGCCAAAATGATGTCTGAGTTGATGTCCATTTGGGTGGAAGGACATAAGGGTACCCATCACATCAATTTAAAAGTTACAGAAAAAATCCTACAGGATAGTGCATTGACTCAATCTTGAAAGATTTTCTTTTACACTGAAAGGAATGTGCTGTGACGTAGTGTTAGGCAAAGCTCAATAGCAACATCAGTACTCAATAGAAAGGGTTCAAAGAGGAGAATCCATATGAGCTGTCCATGTCTGCCTGAGTTGATTTCCTTTTCTTATTGCAACTATGAGGTTGCCAGATGGCATCCTCATACTTCTTAAGAGAGCCAGAAAACCATAAGGAGTGCTGTCTTCATCAGAAGTCATAACAGTATCATGAAATTACAGTTGATACTTTTCTTCATCTAGGTTTTCCTTAAAGAAGTGTGTGGTTTTTTGTCTGTTAATTATTGTGGGTTTTGACCACAACAGAAAACTGTTATCATGCTCATGCATTATTAGTGTGAACCAACTCCTTAACTGTCAGTATAGCTAGGCTATTAATGTTCATATTGTAAGAAGTCAGACCTAAAACATCTTCTGAGACCTGTAAAATACCTGCAGTGGGGGTAATGTGCTGGGAGAGGCTTGATCAACATTGAGTCATTATTACTGAAATATCCTACATATGTTAGTAGAAGTATTTGAGGTGTATACAAAAAGTTCTCTTTAAAGGAAATTTAGTTAACTTTTTTATATTTCTGTAATACTTTGCAAATCTGGTGATATGGATAAATAATAAAAGTGAATTTCAGATAATTTATTACATGCAACCTGTAATATGATTTGTGTGCCTACTGTTCAAAGAAATATTTCTAATAAAGGGTTATATTAATTATTGGTATTCCTTCACAAATGGAAGTCTGCCCAGCAAAGCGTGACAGTAATTTCAAATTTGACATTAGTAGATTTGGTCTGGCATCTTTAACATACCAACTGGAGTACTTAAAAAAAAAGAAAAAAACACAAAAACAAAAACACAAAAAAACCCCACAAAAAACCCCAAAACAAACAAAAACCCCCAAACCCTCATGCTTTAATATAGTGATAACCTATGTTCTCCTTTGGATAATTTAGCCACTTCTTAAGTTTTAAACACAGTTATTCTGTGAAATTGTCCTTTCTCCATACGAATAAAAGATACAGTAATAGCTTTTTCACACAACTTACGTCCTAATCTTTTTTTTTTGTTTTTTTGTTTTAACAATGCTGGGCAGCTATACTGGAAAAGCTGCATAAATGCATTGGATTGTTTTTGCAGAGCATAAGCTTTGAAATGGGCTATATGGTTGATTTGACTCTTCTTTTTCTCTGTGAACCCAGTGTCCTCTGACAATTCCGTGAAGCTAAGATCAGATAGTGAGGTTGGAGATTCTTTTGTCAAATGCCTCAGCTAGGAAGCATACAATAGACTGCAAACTTCAAGAGCAGCCAAAAGATACATAGGTCACCAAACCTGGATAAAGAAATGCTGTTAACCATACTCCCTATATCCGTGATGTTGTCTTCTGCAAAATTAATTTATTCAGTGAGAACTGGGTCAGCAGCATACAATAGGTGTTATTTGGAACAAGCAAGAAATAATTTGAAAGCAGGGTCAGATTACTTTCTTTTGCATTTTTAGAAGAAAGTGCAATGGGCTTCCTGTGCAGTTTGTTTTCTATTTTCTGTACTGATGAAAGTATGAGAAAGGATGCAAAGTAGCACAAAAGTCATATTAGGTACGGAAGGCCACTGGGTAGAATACAGTCAGTTCAGGATGTGTGTTTTTTTTGTGCAACCTGTAATTAAAAAATATTCTAGAATTGAATAATTTCTTGAATAGCTTCCATATAGATTGTGATGCCCTGCCAACCTAATCAGAATGCATGATTTCTCCAATTTTAAAATCTCTTTTCTTTGAGAATCCCCTATAGGGTTTTTGTTTTCTATTCTAGCATTATTAGAGAAAAGTGATTTTTGTATTTGGCACAACAGTAGTGAGTTGTCTTGCAGCACCTGTTTTTCCTCAGCCACTGTAGGTTTTCAGAGGTTTCTATAGGTGTGGAAATGGAATCCCTGGATGTTTGCACTATCATATTCTATATCAGATCGTAAATCAGAAAGTATCCAATGTATCCACAAGTATTTGTCCTCAGAATCATCTCTTTTTCTTTTTTTTCAGTAGGGAGGCCAGCCTTTCCCACCATTCCCTGTCTTCCCCTTTTTCAAAAGGTTTCTCTGCAAAAGGCTGGAACATGGTTAAAGTGTCTGATTATTTTGAAATTACCTCGTAACACTCAGGATTTCTGTTCATTCTTGCTGGTCCTGAGAATAGTGACCCTTTTTCCTTGGGTAAGAATTCATTATTAAGTAGGGTAATGTTCTCAGCGTCCTTACTTTGTTTTTCCTAGAAATAATACAAACGGGAACGAGCTTATATAAATATCAGATGTTTCCTAATGTAGGGTGAGAGATGAAGAAATAATAGTTACAGAATAGTTACAGAGTTACAGAATTAATAAAGTAGACATTTCCAAATGTTGGGGTGAGTTAGGTGTATCGATATCTTTGGGCAACACTCAAGTACAGTTATACAGATTAAATCTTTTTCTTGCCCTGCCCCTACTCTGACAGGTGTTGGCTGGCTTGAGAACTTAATGGGGAGGGAAGAGGAAGCCCATGAATATTCCTATCTGTTCAGTGTTCTGTTGATTTTATTAGTCATTGATGCTGAACAAATTAAAGAAGGCATGAATTGTGACAGTTATTTCAGCATTTCTTGGTTACTTAAAAAAGTTTTGTAAAGAAAAATTGTATATTTCATGTATATTTGAAAAAAAAAAAAAGGATTGTTAGAAGGTACATGAGGAGGAAGGAAAGTGAAGGTAGAAGACGGGTAAATAATGGGAATGGAAGAAATCCCCAGAAATGAAAGGAGTCCTGTTATTCTGGTCTCTGCTCAGCCCCAGGCTACTGTTCTCTTGTACCATATCTGCCAGTCCCACACAGGTATTTCAGAAAACCAAGAACATATACAATTGCACATCTATCTGTGTTTAGGATTATGAATTGTGCATGTCTATATTCTGATGTAACTAGAACTTTGCCTTTCCTCCTTGCCTTTCCCAAAGGCAAGGATTTTTTCATGTTATGCTAATTATATCTGAAGCTAACAGAGCTCCCTTAATCAACACTTGTGCTTAACTATCAGCATAATTAGATTAATTATATTTTGGAGACATCCTAGAAATCTTATCATGCATATATGCATCTGGATGTGTTGGAAGTGACATCATCCTGGTCATCATCTTCTGAAACAAGCTTATCTGTTGTTCTTTTGTTTGTTTGTTTTCTTTTCAGTTTCTCCCCCTTTTCATAGATGACATACAGATTGGTGGAGTCTGAAAGCTTATGCTACTAACTATACTCCATCCATAGAATCAACTTGTATGCTTTTGTGGTCTGACACCATTCTGGTGTCTCTGAGACAAGGCATGGGGGCACTGCAAAGGTGCTGAACTGTGTAATGTCACACTGCCTTTTTCTTATTTGCTGCTTTGGTAGGTCACCTTTTTCTGTTTCTTGGAAAGGGAAGATAGACCTAAGGATATGAGTAATATAATTATGCTGAGGTGAGGTGTGTTTGCTGTTTTTGTATTATTGACATCTTGACCATTATGCAACCAGTAAAGATTACTGGCAGTAATATTTTCTTCTGAGGTCAGGGCTATTGATTTTGGAGTATAAGCATAGCTGATATGATAAATCTGATGGTAATAATTCTATCTGGATTTAACTTTTAACATAATTTGTTTTGGACAAAAAGTTTGAGGTACTTGCATATACATTTACTGAAGTTATTTGGCTATTATGTTCATTAAATGATTTTTGGAAAAGACATTCTAAGTGGCCTGCTTGATAAGGGGTACTGGGAATAGCATGCATGAGAGACTCCTCTTATAGATGTAGGTCTCTTTCTAAAACCTATCTATCAAGGTTTTAGAAAGGCAAGAGAATATATCTTGATTGTGAGCCAGAAACATTTTCCATAAACAGAAGATGAAGTGATCTTTAAAGGTTGTCCTAATAATCACAAAGAATAGAGTGGTTTCATGAGCAGAAAAAAGGATCCAAGAAAACCTTAGTCTGTATCGCTTCATTTAATATTATTAATATATATGCCCCTAAGCAATATTCCATCCTTGTAAGATGGTATCCCAGCTCATGCAAACTGTAACATCTGTTCATGGTGCTTCGCTGGCTGTCTACATTTTACTAACTTGGGGAAACAAAACATACATAAAATAAATTATGCCACGTTGAGATTTTCATAACTTAATCTTACTCTATGTCTCTAAAAGTAGTACAGTATCATTTGTTGTCATTTATGTCTGAATCATATAAAAGTTGTGATCCAGATGGAACTTGGGGATAATAAAGAGGATGACTAATAATTATGATAATAATATTTATGGTGATGCCTTATTATTGTGTGAGAGTGAGACCACATTGTAAAGTTCAGAGGAAGTAGATGTTTTTTTCTTGCTTTGTAGTCAAGGAGAAAATATCGGAACAGGGTGAACAATGTAATGCTTCTTTTTTGTCTTTGTTCTTAAGCTGTTTTTCTAGCAGTGTTAAGAGGGAACTAAGATGGGAAGGTTACCTTGCAGAATAATATTTGCAGTGACTTTTCTGTGGTAATAACCTTCCTTCTTATATATAGCAGCTAAATCTCACCATTAACTAAAAATACGATTTTTCAAATCAGTTCTCACGTAAGCAGATACAGTACTTTCCAAAAGGTTGTTATGTGATCTGAAGTTGTTTTACCAAAGTTTCTTTGAGCACGAAGTATTGTGTTACTGGTTGCAGCTTCAGTTCTACTTATTTTCTGGTGCAATGTGGTGGGTTTTAATTTTTTTTTTTTTGGGGGGGGGGGGGGGGAGGAGGGAGGGAGAGTATGTGTTGGTACACATACAAGAATGTTTAGTGATTGTACTGTCTAATTATGTCTGTATTAATTTTGAATTGCTAAATGGACATTTTAAGTTACGGCAAAGTACAGTATTGCCTTCATCTTCTCCTTAGCCAACGCTTTCTATTAGTACCTTTGAATTTCCTTGACAGGAAGAAATAGCAATAATTCTTGGTGGTATGAGGCTTGAACACCATCTATACACTTTCTTAAAGTAGAAAATGGTACAGTTATAAAACCTATTGTATTGGGAATATGTTCTTAATAGTGCTACCTAAAAGTACGTTGTTATGCTGTTGATTTAAAAAAAGCTAAATGTCTGAGTTAGTTAATACTGCATGCACTTGGACAGAAAGTTTTTTTAACCATTGTTTATAGCAGCAGAGGATGAATGGAGGAGAGGAACAAGAATCACTGTACTGCTTGGCTTAAGATGAGGACAGAGGCGTACATTCCCTCTGCACTCAGGAAGAATTTTCTATGGAAAAAAGTAGGTTGATCATGCAAGTCCATCCCTTTCTGCTGTCTGTCTTTACAGGATGAAAGCTACAGAAGCTTCTGTAGTGGTCAGAAACAAGTAGTCAGAGAAACTGGAGCTAACCTAAAAACATGCATTTGTTTCTCCTAAAGCAATCATATCTTGGGGGCAAGCCTATGCCCTGTTCCACGGTGACAGCCCCAGTGGTGTGTAATGGCCCCAGAGCCTGTGCTCAGGACATAGTTGAAAATGCCTTCTTCCTGGGGAAATTTTGAAATATGATGATCATTTGACTAAAGCTGTCTGTTACTAGTCAGGTAAAAGGAAGCATAGCTTGGTGAGCATTTGTGAAGGCTATCTTGTCCAGTTGGTTTATCTTGCCTTCAGTCAAAGTTGGTAACGAGCTGGGAAGTAGCTCAGAGAGTTTTCCTCTCTTCAACTTCGAGAAGAGCAAACCAGGTAAAGAATTAAGACAGTGTGTGTGTGCCTATTATTTTTTCCACAGTGCATATTTGTAGTGAGTGTAACCCTTTTTCTCTCAACACACTTATACAGAAATTCCTCTCATAGTTTTTTTTCCATTTGTAAAACACTTTCCCATTGTAATAACTAAGTAGAAAAAGATGACATATCAGTGTAATTTGATTTTTATCCAGTGAAGCCCTGTAAGAATGAGAACTGGTAAAATCTGAAAACAAGGTGTTTAAACAGTTTTATAGATGTCTATTCCTTGTTATAGCAAAAAAAAAAAAAAATTAAAGTATGACAGATATGTTCAGACGTTAGTGGAACAGTAGCTGAAGTGTTAATTGGATTCTGTTTCCCTGAACGTCTCTCTTAATCCCTATAGCCCTTTACTTGGCCACAGAGGAACTACTGTGTATTTTAAATTGTAAATAAGAAAACAGGAGTAGTAGGGAGTACCAGATTGGGCAGTTTTATGAAGCAAAGATATCCACTCAAGGAGAGTGTGGCAGTGCTAGGCTGTTAAACTGCTCCTAACAAGTATCACTTTGTGCCTTCCATCACTAAACATTTCACAAGGAAGGCAGTGGACGGGAACCTGAAGGAAAGGATACAATTTTTTCCCTCCCCCCTTGGATCAGGATCAAGTCTGTGTCTCATCTTTTTTACAAGGTAGTTCAAGTAAGCTTTTTCTTCTCCCTCTTACAAAATCTTCAATGCATTTTAAACTCTAGATTGATCATAACATACAAATTAATGTGGTTGTTATATCCCAGTAGCTACAGGCAAATCTTATTCCCAAAACCACATTGAAAAAGGAAGTTATTGTAATACACACCGTGAGTAAATTAATGGAGAAACAGAATATTTTCCCCAAAAATATTAAATTGGAGTGTTAAACAAGCTATTTTTCAGTTTTAGAGTAACTTCTGAAGTGAGATGTAATTGTCCTTGTCACTCACTGTTGTTTGAAAACAACATTCTCATTATTAGAGTGTTAGAATTATTGAAAATACAGAGGAAAACTCCATAAATCCAGTGATGCATATTCCAAACTGAAACTATACAAGCCTTTCCAGTAAGTTTAAATGATCAATTAGTACTTAAAATAATATAATTTATATATTCTCATGGTGAACAGTAGTAATCTTTTTTGGTTTGGAGAAGGCTATAACATGATTTTTATATATGTTTCCCAGGAAAGACTGACACATAGCTTGCTCCTCTTCCCCCTTGCTGCTACGTAATCATTGGAAAGATTTCAAAAAGTGGTAATTAAAACATGCATGCACTAGAAACATGCACATCATTATTAAATATAGCAGTGTGAACTAATTAATTTCATTGTGTTACATTAGTCAAATAGTTGCAGTGGCAAGCAGAGATGATAAATAAAATGAGAAGAGCCAGCAATACTCAGGTCATAAGCTACTATTGTACATCTAAATATGAATCTTGCAGGATAATAGCCTCTACATTAATCATAGGGCACTCGGGACCAGCTGGCATTGTTAATACATTGCTAGCAAGAATACTTTTTCATGTGCTTCTTCTATACAAGTTCATCACCAGCTAGAAAACGTGAGTAGTCAAAGTTTACAGTTTGAGAGAGTAGTTTCCTCTTCACAAGAGTATATGGTGCATGGGCTATCAAGCATGTAAACAGAAACAGCAAAATCTACTACCTACTGCAGAAATAGCCATTCAAAACATTTTATGATGAAAAATTAAGATGTCATTACTTACTAGTTCATTTAAAGCTATTTGAACAGTAAGAGAAATACTTTAATATAAAATATTTTAATCTGAAAATACATGCTTCAGCTACCATAGAATTCAATATGGGTATGTATACATGTTCTCAAAGGTTTGCATGTGTAGGGAAGCTAGTGTTATATTCAGCAGCAAGGTTCAACTGGCCCAAGATTTATTTAGTATTTGTTTCTTCTTTCAAAAGAAGTGCTAGTACAATATACTGTACATTATACAGGTCATGAATCAGAGACCTCAGCTTTGTCCACTGGAACTATGTCATCCATGCAACTGGAAATCTGTAATTATTATTAAACTGCCATAAAATATGACTTAATTTATGGTTGTTTTTTTTTAAAGTTATATATAAAGTCTGAAAAGTCTCAGAAGTGCAAGAGCAAGGTTATTGTGATCTGGATCAGAACTGGAAGAGGCTGCACAAAGAAGCTTCCACATACTCTGTCCTCGCTGCATTTGGGTATTATTGTTTTGGTACTACAAATAGAGCTGCATGAGAATATCTGAACTCAAAGTACTAGAGTACAGTCCCCACCCCGTCCCCCCCAAAAAAAAACCCCCAAGAATAATAAGGAGTAATAACAAATACCTACATAGGTACTTTTAGGTTTGGATCTTTATCCAGTCCATTTACTGCCTGTAGGTAGGAGCAGGGGAGAATATAGACAAGGGAAAATCTGTTCCAGTTAAATAAGAAAATGTGCTCGTAAAGCCATACAAACCTTGTATAAATGTAATGTAAATATGCATCAGAAATGTCTTATAGGGAAAGGAGCTAGATTTCAGGTGTACAATTAAATATATTAAATCATTCTGTTCAACTTGCAAAACAACCACGGAGGATTGACAGAAAATGATAGGAGCTACCACTGAAGGGGAATAAAGTCTTCCTTGAAGACTTTCTCCTCAGCTCAATTTTAGGGTGGCCATAGAAAGAGGATAACTTTATGGAAATTGCTACTAGAAACCTCTTATAATGTTTGAATAGGATAACAGTTCCTCCTACAAAATTTCAGTGATAAGTAGGTGGCTTACTAATGGGTCCTCCAGTATCAATTTCCTGTCTAGAAAAGTGATTTGAGGAGAAACGTGTTGGTTTTTTTTTTCTGGTGGGATAGGGCAGTTTATGCAGTTCCTGGACCTACGTCACAAAGCATGCTCGCTGCTCTTCAAATAGAGAGACTCTGGAATCAGCATGATCTCAGGAGCCCTTGGGCTTTGTACTCAGCAGAAATGAGTACCAAGTCCCAGGTCATGCTGATGAAAAACCTTCAATGATTCTGCATTATAATTAGATTCTTGGAAATGTGTTGGAATGATGATTAGGGAGACTGAGAAATGACATTGATTTTTTTTTAATGTCAAAATAGAGCAAATGATGCTAAATGCCAGTTACTTTAATTGAAATATTTATTCTTTGTTTACTAGTGAATTCTTGTTACATGGTCACGAGCCAGTGTCATGCAAACCAACAGCAATTCAATTGGTTTGCAATTCAATTTAAGGTGCAGATCCTCTTTTTCAGCTGCTAGTTATTCCTGTAAGACACCAAAGTATATTGTAGACATGTAGAAGTTATTGAACTTTGAAAAATCACTCATCTATTAAAAGTATTCAAGTCTTACCCATTAATTTATAATTAGCAGTTACATTGGCTTGTAGTTTAGGAACCCAGATTCAGTTAACTTCTATATAGGAATTAAGGTGTTAATTAAGATTTTAGTTTAAGTTGAAGTTCCTATGCTGGCTTTCAAAGATAACTTTTGAAAAATATATGATGAGAAGTGGAGAACATGATTAAATTGGTAATTTTTTGCCTGTTGAGGTTGACATATGGTTTGAAATATAAATTATGAAAACCAGTATTATTTAAGTAATTAAGCCAAGCTGTTCTGAGACATTGAAAGAGAAATCTACACAACGTAGAAGTAAAATCTTTATATCTTTACCTCTTTGAAGTGCAAATGGTAAAGTAAGGAAATAGCTTATTTCTTTTAATTTGGTGATGTTGAAATTGTTCTTCAAAATGAAGTTTATCTATCAATATGGGGACACCAACCTATTGTATCCCAAGCATATTGTTACTTTCCAAGACTTTTGAGTTGATGGAGCATTCCTGATACCTCATTATATGAATAACTGTGGCAGCGGTGTGACCTTGTCTTCCATTCAGTCATTCAGTCAGTTAAATGGCTGAAGCTCAGAAAATTGTAAGCTGTTTATTCAATTTATGCTGTTAATCAGTGAAATTCAATTGGATAGCAAATGGCTTGAGAAAAACAGCAGTTTATAATAAATGTCTGTCAAGTTAAAAATATTCTCTGATTGGAAAGAATTTTTCAGTCTCAAATAATAGTCTTGTGTTATGTTATCCTCAAAATGAACAGTTTTAAATGGCAGCCATCTCAAACACAGGGGACAGTGGCAGGATTCTGTATGCAAATCTTTATGGCTTACTCATATTTACAGATGCTTGTGCAGCCAATTAAAAAAGAAAAGGTGAAGTAATACAACATACAGTATTACTGATACAAATCACTTGTTTGTAAAAGAAAAGAGTGGTATGGTTTGGTTTTTTTTGGGGGGTGGGAGGGGGAAGGAGGTAACACAAGTTCAACTGGAAAAAGGTTGTGTGTGTGGTGGTTTGTTTTTTTTTTTTTTTTTTAAAGAATGCTTGGTATTCAGGAGTGGGGTTCAACTGCTAAAATGGGAGCCAAAAGATAATGATCTTAATGTACTTATCTTCAGTTGAAAATGACATCTGAGATTACTTTTGACTTAATGACCCTCAACTACAGTATTGATTCCTGGTCAAAGTGCTGAGAATAAAAGAGTTGCAATTTTAGAGTTCCTAATGATACATTCATGTTACTCCTTTCATCCAAGAGAATCATGTCATGTGTAACAAACTGTATGCTTTGTTAACTTCAGTTGGAATGTGTTATTTTTTCTGAAATGAAGAACTAAATGTAACCTTGTTACATATGATGCACATGGTTTTTTTTCAGAGCATGTCTGAATTAATTTTCCCTTTGTTCTTGTGTATGTAGACATTTAGGAAAATATCAGAAACATGTTTGCTAGCAGAATGGAAATGGGTAAAATAAGTTAAAAAAAGGAAAAAAAGCAAGCAAACATATTTGCACTGTCAAGTAACAGCTTTCTTTCTGTCTTGCTAGTATAGAATGCAAAATGATGTTCACTGTAGAATTTCAGCAACTTGTTGTGTTGGAGGTAAACATTTCTTATGAAACTATTACCATGCAAATGTGAGTGGAACCAAAATAGAATGGAAGACTGATGAGGAATAGAGCCAGCGGTCTTAAGTGTGCAGTGGCTTTCTGTTAACAGGACATATTTCATAGTAATGAATTCTTTACATTTACCTTGATTCTAAAATGCCACAAATTAAATGGGAAAAGGAGAGTTGAAATGAAGTCCCTGTTGACAGTTCTTTCCAAAGAAGAGTGGCTCAGAAGAATGAGATATGTGAAGAAAAGAGGTTAATTTAACACAGTAACATTCCTGACATTGTGCATGTGTGTGTGTCGTGCATGTGCGTGGAAGAGCAGTTGTATATGTGCAAGTGGACCCCCTGCCCTTATCTGCATGTCGTGACAAACCCTGTCAGGTATGTAATAATTTCAGTTTTTTGCTGTTGTCTTACAAAGAAAAGCAGTGAAATATGTATTTCATTAGGTGAATATTTTTCTCATCTGCATTGTTAGTTATGTATTTTTCCCCTGGTACAGAAGAATTGGGGTCCTGCCACAGCCAGAGGATTCTGTAATCTGTATGACAGCAGGCTTGCTTCAAGTCCTTAAGAGTACTGTAGCAAAAGATCAAAGACTTAAGAACATTTTACGTCCAGCACATGTGAAATTTGTTGTTGTCTGTGACTTCTGTTTGTGGAATACAATTACCTTAAATCCCTAAAAAGATGTTTCCAAAATGGTAGAAAGCTAGGTTAAGCAAACTGTCTAAACCAGGAATGTGTGACGTGGTAAGCAAAGCCAAATCTACCTGTCGAGGCTGCAGCCCAGTCCCTGAAATTCTAGAGGTTTCTAAGAGGCAACACAAAGGCTGGTTTGTTTTTTTTTTTTTTTAATACCACCATTTTTTCCAGTTTTTATCTGTGCCTACCTGACATGAATGAGAAAGAACATACTGAAAACAAAGCAAAGGATCATGTAATCTCCATACAAAGTTTGTTGTTTGATAAGAAATATAACAAGCAAGAAGCTGGTCTATGTTTGAGATTCCCCGCACCTCCCTCTTGGCAAAAGGAGGAGAAAAAATAATCCAGGATGATGATATTTTTCCAGTCCTTCATAGGTTATGCTCATAATTTAAAGTCTTACTCAGACTACTTCCCCTCCCCAACCCCCTCCCCTAATAACATTTCTTAAATTAGGCAGTTTGATTAATAAATTCGGTGTGCCAAATCACTTATCCTTATCCTTATACAAAGCTTTAGAGATTTTAATTTGTTTATTTTTCAGATTTATTTCAAAGTCTCATCTATAAAATTAGACTAGTTTTTCTGTAATGAATGTGTGAAAAATATTTTTAATGTTATGGTGAAAAGGTCACAGGGTATTCAAAGAAGAGCTTGGTGATGAATTTGCAACATGACACTTTTGCAACCTGCAATTCTAAATAATTTTAAATTGCTTCCTTATCTTGCTTTGACATATTTAAGGTGTTCTATATAATAATATAATAATATCAAAGTAAGTATTATATATAACAAAATAACATTAAAATATTCACCATCTTTCTATCTTTCTTGGAGGAGGGAGCAGATTTCTTGTTTTGGTACAAATCCATAAAATGTTCATGTTTATTTTTATATTCAGCTTTTATTGCTTTACATTTGTCAACATTAAATTTCAGTCAACCTAGTTACAGAGAAAATCAGAATTAATTTAAACTTGACTTACTACTTGCAAAGTATGCAGTTTTCCTCTGACTTTTATATATCAGCAAATTTAACAATCTAGGTCATTTGTAAAAATTAAAAACCAGCAGAAGTCTTAGCAGAGATGACCCTAGTAAAACCCCACTAGATATTTCTGTGTTCAGCACTTCCATGTGTGAACACAGCAATTTTTTTATAGTCTTAAACACATTTCAAAACACCTTAAGAAACTGGACTTAACTTCTGTATATAAAGATAGCAGAATTCTAATTCTGATTTTTTAATGATGCATCTAATGCAATCCCGAGTTTCTTCATTTTAAGACATGAATTTTACCATATCTGAAATTAGTTAACAATTTAAAGACTTTTTTTTAAATTATAGTTTAAGAGAGATCAGTTTGTAAAGAACCACATCTTAATTTTTTAGTGCTTTTTCTGACACATTAACTAAATCAATGGCTTATAGTTTGTTCATCAGTGTCCTTCAAAAAACTTTCATGAACCTGAATAACTAGAATTGGATATTTGAGCAAGTCACAGAGGAGTGGTATGGTGTGCAGAAAAGCTGCATGACTTTATCTGGAAGCCCTGTAATTTTTTTTTTTCCTTTTAAAATGAATAATCCTATACCTACTTGTAGCTTTCAGATTATTATTATTTTATCAGGTAGATAAACTATGGACACTTAGAAGGAAGTTATTATTAGTTTTTTCCTATATTGTATACTTTTAATATAACTCCTATAAAATTATAAAATATAACATATCAGTATACTGTTAACACTTAAAATACATACGTAATAGTATACAATTAATATGATGTAACAGTATTACATATATATCTCTCCATGCCTTATCCTATAAATCAGATTGGGCTCGCCTTAATGTTTGAAATTCTCTAGCAGCAAATTAGATATTTGCAAGAAAAAATTTCTGTCATTGTCTTCAAACTATTGATTTCTCAGCTGCAACAGATCATTAAAACCAAATACATGGTAAAATCTTAACCCCAGCTCTGTTTATAGTTATTAGGATGTTTAGCTATAAAAGTTACATTTGTGTAGTATGTTTGGTTCCTTAGAGTTCATCCTTTTTTGTTATGGGTACTTAAGTATAATCTCTCAGGAAATTAATTTTTTTTTTTTTCCTTTTAATTCAGTTTGGTAGCTGATAATCTTTGCTTCTCGCCCCTGCACCCTGTCCCCCCCATCTCCCTGGCTCCACTTCTTATTTTGGAAGGAAGAGTAGTATGACAGCATAAATATTACTTACTTGCTAGCAAAGTTTTCTTCCTTATTCAGGTACATTGTGCCTGACCTTAGAAGTGCTGTGTGGATAAGAGGAGGTGATGTCTCTTCCCAGGTTTAAGGACCATAACCTGCTACATAATCTTCACTGAGATGACTGACTGTTTAAACAGCCTCAAATCTCAGACTTGCTTCTCATTGCCAGCATTAAGGCAAAACTGTGAGCTCCCCCCCCCCACCCCGACTACCTTTTTGTTTTTTTCCTCCACTTTTATTGATAGGTTTTGAGAGAATGGCAACTACTGAATATTGAAGGGTCTGACTCTGTCCCAGTCTGGCCTTTGGTTACAGGCAGTATGAATGTCCTGAGGTCTGTGAGATAACGTCGCATTTGAGAAGAACTAATTTTCTGCGTATTGATGGGAGAGCTGAAGAGGTAGGAGTGTTGCGTTGCAGCTGGTGGGTTTTAGTGTTGTTGCTTGTGGTGAGACTCTGTTGACAGGGATTCTTCCCTTGTGTTAGGAGCTAACACACTGGTTTGTTTTTGTCCTAGAAGCTAGTTTCAAGTGGAAGGGAGAAGTGAGACTCTCCCCACTCTCTCAAGATGTCTATTGTTAGCACAAAGTCTGTTCTGCATCAACAACAGAATGAATCTAAACACCAGTGGAGGCAGAAGTAGAAAATGATTAAATTTGGGCTAAATTTAAAGTGGCGCATTTCATTTTAAAAAATACGGGGTTGATTCTTACACTTGAAGTGGTACCAGCCAAGAAGGGGTGAGTGTTTTCCCCCCTTTAATATATTGGCATGCCTGTTATTTAGAGAGAGGCTAAAGCTCTTATAGTGTTAAAAAGAAAGTCTGGAATGTCACATTAGCTTCACCGATGGAATAGGTGTATTGATGTGCAGTTTTACTGCACAGCAGAGATAGTGGCGGTTGAAAAAAAAATCCACAGATCATGGAAGCATGCAAAATCTATCATCTAAATTATTGTTTCAGACGTATTTCCACAGTATTTGAGCCATAAAGAACCTAACCTTGATGCATCTTTTCTATAATAAAGTCATGGTCATATCTAGCTCTCTTTTCCAAACAAGACTTGTCAGTCCAATGAAGTATAAAAAAATTTTGTTAGGCCCATTCTTAACATAGGATAGTGAACAGATTCTGTCTAATTATGATATTACATTCACTGGATGACTTTATGGCAACTGCTTGTGTTTAAAATCCTGTAGTTGCAAAAACCAGAAATTAAGATGCTACGTGTCATTTACTTTTATGACAGGTAAGACTGGCTAGTGCCAAGCACTACAGAAGTTTAGCTAAGCTTCAATTAAATAAGTGTTTTAGTACACTTGATAGAATTTTTGTTCCAGTTGTGATGTATAATCAGTGCTGGTCAAGCATTTACCATGAAAATCGTATTTTCTCAGAAAATTGTGATTGTATTATGAAAAATACCTGCTTTCTACATGAAAACATATTAGGAAAAAAAATACCAATGCTTTTTCCAGGAAAAAATAAGCAAACAACAGGGGTGATGACCAAAGCTGAAAAATCCTGCAACTGACTGAGTGTATAAAGTTGCTAAGGTGCTTCGCAGGAATTGTAGTGGGGGCACTTCAGATCTGTTTTTCTGTAAGGTCTGTTCTTCAGCTCAATTTATTTACCAAGATTAAAAAAAAATAGGAAAATGTGCCCCTGAAGAACCCAGATGACTTGACTAGATGTGAGATGTGCTTTAATTTGCTTCCAACAGCTGTAATAAAGCCCATCTTGTAACTTTTATGAACACTAACTGTGAAAGAAAAATACAGAAAACAGGAAACTGGCCACTCTTCCAGCTTTCTGCAAATTTGTAGAAAAGCTGCAGGAAGATACCAATCAAGTCAAGAAAAACAGACACCAGGTTTTACTCTGTTCAACTTTGTAATATATTGTACATTTGTACGTTTTTGCATCTCTGTCTATCTATCAAATCCTTGACAAAGTGAAATAAGTAATAATATCTCTTGTAGTTGTGGAACACAGGGACTTGCAATCCTCTGCTGTACTTGCTCTGGCACTGCCTTTATGTTTCGTAGTCTATCATACCAGTTGTTTTCAGACATGATTTCTACAGCTTTGAGATGATACAATTGTTTTGAAGAAAAGAGTCAGACTGCAACTTTTCTTTTTCCAGAGAACATGTCATATTTCTCTGATGTATTCTTTGTCCAGAATAAAGAAAAAACATGGCAAACTTGAAGTACTTGGGATAATAAGGATGTCAGTCTGCAGGGAGTGTAATGTAGCCTGCAAGACAGAAATGGTTGTGTTTCTTGGGTCTCCTAATTGCATTGTTTCCATGTGATCCATTAATTTTTAAGCACCCTTTTCAGCTCCAAAATTAAAAAGCTTTATTTTGATTTTTAGAATTTAGCAGTGGAGGAAGAAGTTTTGAGGAAACTGGTTCAGATAGTGCCTGTAAGAAACAGACTAAAGAACTATCTTCAGACCACCCAATGGATGGTGATATGGCATAGACTTTTTCAACAACTGCCCATCAAAAATACATATGGAAGTTTCTTAAGAAAATAAGAATAAATCCTCTAGCACTTGCAGTTACTATTGCTAAATCATTCACATCCTTTTTTCTCGACAGTAAAAATTCTTATGAGATATCATTAGACTGTTACAACTTATAATGGAAAAATCAATGCAGTAAGAAAATTAAATTTTACTGAGAGCCTTTAGGCAAAATGCAATGTGAAATGCATTTTAGCTTCCCTTGTGGTTCAGAGGAAAAGGAAGAAATGGAATCTAGGTTAGCTGTCAGTGCACAACAGTTTTTAGAAGCCAGCAAAGCAGCCTGTGAACTAAACTCTTGCTTAACGTATTTCTTCCCTGATTACTTAATAATGTGAAAATAACCACCTTAATCTGATCATTTGAAAGGTCAGAAGTCTCTTCTACCCTTTTTAAAAACCAGTCTTTGGTCAAAATCAATGAGTAGATTCATCTTCCCAGGAAGAGGATTTAACAGAAGGAAAACTGATTCATCTGCTAAGGTATACAGCAATGACATCTGAACCCCTGGAGAGAGAGTGAGAGTGAGAGTAGCTAAAGTGGAATGAGGTGATTGTGGTGTAATCAAAAAGAAGTCGATCAAAGCTGCCAACAAGCTCTTGTGGAGAAGTGACATATATACTACATTTGGTGTACTTTGTAATCACTGTAAGTGGTCACTGTCTCTTGCTGGCAGACAGATATAGCAAACACAAACTGACACACATGGCAATTACAGATTTAAAGCTTATTAAAAAAATCAGGGAATTTTGGGTTCACTGTTTTAAAGTACGAGAAACATTCATAAAACTGTTTTCTATTTCATGCAATAATTTGTTTATACAGAATTTATAGGTACAAAAATCTATAGTAATCAGAATAAAAGTTAGACAATGGTGGACTTATCTATCTTTCAAACAAATGCATTCAAGTTCTAAGATAGACATAATTATATTTTTTAATATTTAAAATGGATGAGTCATAAGTTGTACACATGAATAAGATTAATTTATTTAGGAAGATCCTTGAAAGCTAAGAGTAAGCATCATTCAGCAGCTAAGTTGCTTTACGTTTTCACAACTTCTCTGGCCATCTAGGTAGTAGCTGTATTTTCTGGGAGAGGATTTATACATATTTCTACACACCCATTATGTTTATGTGAAAGAAATGTGTGCATATGTTTATATAATATATGTGCACATTATATGTTTGGGAAATAGGTGTTTATAGCTTATGTATACACACAGACTCTAAAAATTGTAACTAAACTACTTTTCTTTCTGGAACTTTGATTTCTGATGGTCAAACTGAAAAGCATTGCTTTGCTTTGGCAAAATATAATATGACCACACCTAAATTTATTTATTTATTATGGCAAATAAAGAAAACCCAAACAAGTCATTACTGGTAGCTCAAAACATTGCATTTCTTTGAAGGACCAAATATAGAAAGCTCATTACTACACTTGTGTAGGTTTAAAAGAATGCATATTCTTGATAATTATAGTAGTTGATAGCATCTCTTGTGACTAACTTTTAAGGAATAATTTTCTGACCTTCTTTAAATTTAATTTTTTTAACAGATTTATTTCAGTCTGCAAGTAGAGACCCCAATATAGTTTATTGTGTGTGTGTGTATTAATTAACATCTTCCAGATATTTTGTCATTTAACAACATGTACTAAAAAGAAGCCTCCCAAATCTCTTTTGTGTAATACATAGAAAAAAAACCCATTAGTTAGCAACCTCCAAAGACTAACTAAGATTGCGTCTTCTTTTATGCTACACATTAAAGTCAGAATCTGTTTAGAGTATTAAGACACCAGGGAAGAGGCCTATTTAGAAACCAATATCTCATTTGTACAGAATATTTTGCAGTGGTTGTCCAGATTCTGTGCAAGCTCAGGTGTGACAGGCTAACTGAGCAGCTGACCTCCTCAGCAGAGAAGGGAAAACGGACAATAAGAGGAGCATACTGAATGGTGATTTTTGCCAGAGGTGATGAAGTCTTACTTATGTTTGTTATGACAAAAGAATGTAATGTACATGTGCTGTGAGCAATACAGCCAGAACAGATTTTTTTTGTGGTTCAAATTTCCGGGAAAAAGTATTATCTTTATTATAAATCAGAAGTAATCTATATAAATCAACGTCTTCAGAGGGAGGACCATGCATTTTAGAAACTTTCTGTGTAGGATTTCTCCCTTCACATGGAAAGGTAGATCATTTTCCATGAACTACTAAATATGTGTCCCACCACAACTATCTGCCCACAGTGAATCTTCTGATTTATTAGTTGCTTCAGTAAGCAAATAGGTTAAGGTGGGAGATGCAAGAAATATACGTCATCCTTCCCCTGCTTCACAGACTTCTACCTGCATAATGTATGGCTGTGTTTTATTGAAAACACAAACAAAACCAAACATGGTGTTTGTTTTTCTGACCTCAAAAGTAGTCTGCTGGAGATGGCTATTTCCAAATTTACAACTTACTGTAGCTTCTCTGCTAAGAGATGGTGGAAAAGGTATGCAGCTGAAGGTCTAGCAGTTGCATGGGGCTGGTTCTGCACTCCTAGAGGACGTGATGGTCTCTATGAATGAGCCACGCAGAAGTTCTCTAAAAAATTTTCTCTGGAGCAGACTTTGGCAGGAGAAGATGCAAACTGGTTTGTTAAGATACATTTATAACTAGGACTAATTTCAATAAATAGGTAAGCTCTTTAAACCAGTAACATCATCTTTGGATGGGTGGCAATAGCTTCCATATTGTAATGCCAATCCCTATTAATAATAATAGTCATAGTTGTATCAGTAGACAAAAATTAATATTACATAATGATAAGCCATTGTGATTCCCTCCACTGTCCCCTTTCACTGTTAGTATACTCATTTATTAGTTAGAATATTCACATATTGCATAATTTAATTGTTACTGCTGTGGTATGGAATCAGAATCATAGAATGCTTTCGGTTCAAAGGGACTTTTAAAGGTCATCTCATCCAATACCCCCTGCAATGAACGCAAATATCTTTAACTAGGTCAGATTGCTCAGAGCCCTGTCCAACCTGACCTTGACTGTTTCGAAGGATGAGGTGTTTACCACCTTTCTGGGCAACCTGTTCAGTGTTTCACTACCCTCATTGTAAACTTGTAAAAAATTTCTTCCTTATATCTACTCTGAATCTACCCTCTTTTAGTTTAAAACCATTACCCCTTCTCCTATTGCTACAGGCCTTACTAAAAAGACTGTCCCCTTCTTTCTCATAAGTCCCCTTTAAGTATTGAGAGGCTGCAATAAGGTCTTTGCAGAGCCTTCTCTTTTTGAGGCTGAATAACCCCAACTCTTTCAGCCTGTCTTCATAGGAGAGCTGTTCCATCCCTCTGATCGTTTTTGTGGCCCTCCTCTGGACCCACCCTGAAAGGCCCATGTCTTTCTTGTGCTGAGGACTCCAGAGCTGGACACAGTACTCCAGGTGGGGTCTCATGAGAGCGGAGTAGAGGAGCTGAATGACCTCCTCTGGCCTGCCGGCCACACTTCTTTTGATGCAGCCCAGGATAAGGTTGGCTTTCTGGGCTGTGAGTGAACATTGCAAGCTCATGTCCAGTTTTTCATCCACCGGTACCCCAAGTCCTTCTCCCCCAGCCTGGCTTGATACAGGGGGTTGCCCTGATCCAGGTGTAGAACCTTGCACTTGGCCTTGTTGAATCTCATGAAGTTGAAGTGGGCCCACTTCTTGAGCTTGTTCAGGTCCTTCTGCATGGCATCCTGTCCCTCAGACGTGTCAACCACACGATGTTACTACTGCTGAAATGTGCTTAGTTGAAAATGTTAAGACACTTGGTATAACATTTCCTGTGCTAAGTTCTCCACAAGAATGCTGTTCAGGCAAATACTGAGCTCCTGGCTTGCAAACATGAAGTTCCTTGACTTCAGTGTGAGTTGAGGAGGTGTTAGAGCTATGCACAGCTGAGGGTTTATTTGGGACTGAGTAAATATCTCTACAGAATCACAGAAAATATGGATCTTCCGAAAGGTCATCCCATCTTAAGTATTTTACCATTTCTGATAATGAAATGGCCAGTCTTTCTGCACCTGCCAGATTACACAGATCTCCAGACTCATAATGTCTAGAGAATTTGGGAATTATTCACCTCAATAAGTTCTCTGTTACCTTACTCTCTAGTTTTGATTTATAAGCATAATTCTATTCGGTGGGTTTTTTTTAATGGTTTAAATTTATTTAAGATATAACATGTCTGAAATATTGCTCATTCAATAGTTATGAATTATTATGTGTTAATTCAATCTACAAAAATTCTGCTTCTCTGTAGTGTTGTTTAGTTATTTAAGAAAAAAAGATGAGGTAGGGAAATATCTTGGAAGTTGAAACAATAAATTTAATTTAGATGGAAAAAAGACACTAATTCAAGAATCCAGCTGTTGATACAATATTAAATATTTGGATATACTAATGTCGCTAAGGGCCTATAGGTGCCACCTCAAGATAGTGGTCAAAGAGTAAGCAGTTGTGGACCATGTTCTGAGAGGTGACAAACACCTGAATGAATGCAAGATGAGTGTTAGCCAGAGATTAGGCAATGACCCTTTTTTTTTAAATCTAGTGAGCTTCATGCCACTGTTTTCTATTGTAAGTTATTATTTCAAAATGAGAAAAGGGTTAATATGATACTGCATATAGAGTGCCTAACTTTCTAATGAAGTGAGTAAAAGAGCAGCTCTGTAGCTACTCTGTGGATACAGAGCATTGTGTTCAGAGGTAAATTATAAATGTTAAGAAGAATATCTGCTGAGTTCTCACTGATAACTGCTAAACAATTAATTGTAGGGAGTAACGACTGTGCTGGGACAGATTAGAAAACCACAGGTGATTAGTACTTTGTTTAGAAGGTTCCACATTGGTGAATCCAAAGAACAGATTTATACTCATGTCATGCTGTTTCTTAGATATGTAAAGTTAGCTGAAATACCTTGTGAGAGACCCACGATGAACATCAGCATCAAACCACACTAGAAAACAGTCTAGAGCTAATTTATCTAGGATTTCTGATTTGTATAGTGCTGTACGGTGGTATTATAAAAGTACATAGCTATGAGAGACTTACTTTTATAAGCAGTACTTTTGATTCTATGATTTATTTGCAGGAAAACACTGTGATGTGCATTTTAGCACCTGTATTTAATGTCTCAGAACAGCAGTCTTCAGCATACTTCAGTTATGTTCCTGATATATGCACTGAGTCTTTCAACCTCTGTGGCACATTTCAGTGTGAATTTGACAACAAGCATGGCAAAACTGTTGGGAAATAATGGAGAATTTCACACTTGAAGATCTTACATTGCTGAGAAACAAAAATCAAGTCCTTATTTGTCTCATACTTTACCTCTTGGAAACATAATGACGATTGACCTAACAAACACTATGGATTGAATTCCTTTAAAAGCTTCAAGAAATTTTGTTTCTAGTGACAAAATGATTACATCCTAAATAATTTGTTATACTAGTGTCACTGAAAATAGCTATGTACAAAAAGAGAGTATTAATAAACCTAAAAATACGTTACTTCAAAATGCAAAAAAAGTCATGTAGGTAATGTAACTGAAATATTTCAATAATATATTTGAACTAGTTACTTCTTTCTGCAAATACGTTTTCATTTGTGCATACAAAGACCTTTTTGTGTTCTATTACAGTGTCATTTTTTACATTTCTAACTTCTTTTCCTGGGTTGCTCACAACAGAAAAAACTCATTTATTAAGACCAAAGTGTATTTGTGTCCATCAAAGTTTAACTGAACATCTGTTCTTAGGTACATACCTTTAGCATATTATAACTTTTATTTTTCTATTTCAGGTAATTCTTACTTATAAAATACCTGCTAAAAAACTGACTCACATAGTTAAATACGAGCAAACAAGAGATTGTTGCTGGAACTGCAATTCATACCACTTTTCTGTCAGTTCCTTACTAGTTTATTAGATATAACAACTTTATTAAATGTATTCTGTTAAATTATTTTTTTATGTTCTTCAGTAATATATAAAAATGTTGCTGCCATGTAACTGTAAAGCATGTGCCACCACCACTCTTTCTTTTTTTCTAGAGTACTTACTTGAAAGTAGAGGAATTTAAGAAGAAATTATATGGCAATTAGGAATCCCAAGCTTTACACAGTGAAAAGCTGTAGAAGACACTGTATAAATACAAACTGTGCTCGTATGGATTTTGATGGACTTTTTCAGCTGTGCTCTTTGTAGATTTGTTCACTTCACAGGCACAGTAGTCAGAATTTAAACCTAGTTTTTGAAAGTTATGTGATCATCCCTTAAGGGGAAAATAAAAAAATTCAGAAGTGTGATCAGAGTGCAGTCAGTGTAACAGGAACTCAGTGTACTCAGTGCATTAGGTGCAATAACTAGTAATGTCTTCTTATCCCACCTATCACCAGGGTTGATGTGACCTAATGGGATCCCTCATTTGCAGTAAGGGAATATTGAGATGGTAGAGTTTGAATGCCTCTTGGTATCCTGAAGTATTTTCTTGTCCTAGATTAAGCTTAAATGCATCCCGAGATTTCAGTTTTCTTTGATTTACAGTTCTGCTTGGATAAAATCAATATGTTCTGTCCCATCCACCAACTCCTCATGATACCCCCCAAAAATTGCCTCTAGTAGGAAGTTGGGCAGTTCTCTTCCTGTGTGTGGTATAAATAGTGTTAACCAGTAGCAGTATGTAACTTTCAGCTGTTTCTGTTTTTTTCTTCTGTCATCAATTTGCACGTGTTCAGAGTTTTCTGGTTGTCTTCAGATGTAGGAAAGAAAATGACTGCAAGCTTAAATTCTGAGAGGAAAGTGGCAGCTTAGCAAATGTTGATTCATTGACTTGTCATGAAAACTATCGCTGTTGGTGGTAATGTCCAAACGTTTTCAGTAAAGTGGCAGCTTGTACTGTATGGATCAGAAATAAAGGTACTGTGATAGTGCAGTTATTTTCCTTCAAATATTTCTTTAGATTTGTAATGTAGTTTTCTGTTTTTTAATATTAAATAAAACCACAAAACAAACCCAAAACTTGTCATTCTAGCTTTTTTTTTTTTTGTGTCTCCTTATCAGAGAAACAATGTGGACAAAATAAGAACAGAGTAAGCCAGAGATTGGCTATTGTTGAATATGTATCTTCTCTACAGCTTCTGTTAGAAAAACAGCCATTTCCTAGTACTAGGACTTGGAGAAGTACTAATACTTTGCTGTTGTTTACTGGCTTTTGTTAGAAACTGTTAAAGCCTATGAAAATTTGGGGTTTTTGAACAGCTATCAGAGATGAACACAAAAGGTTCCTCATAGAACAGATAAGAAAGATGGCACATATGTGGAACAGCATTTCATACAGCCATCTCTTATCTGGGACATAAAAATATGTGTGGAATATCAGTGCTTTCTGTGAAAGAGCCAGGTACAGCAACTGGGGTCTTTTCTCCATTTCTTTCCTATGGACCACAAAATAACTGTTCTGCCAATGAGAATAAGAACTATTAGAACTGTGAAGTCACGTGAAGTTGTGTGAAAGACAGACTTCAAGTGAACTAAATATGTAGAAATGTGGCAGACAGGAGCATTACCACATAAAATTTCTGAAATTCAACTGAGCTCTTGAGGAGGATCGGTCTCTGCAGACATTTGTATTTACTTTTTTACCTTTGAAATTAGTTAGCTTTGAAGGTGAATGGCACCAGGCAAATTCTGCCTCCAAGGGAGGAGTACCATTCCAATCCTTAAAACGACTGGGGATTAAAGCAGTTTTTATAATGATTGTAATATTTTATATGGTTAAAATGTTTCTTTTCTAAATCTAACTTTCCATCTGTTCTTTGTTCTTCAAAAAAGCTGCCTAATAACACATATGCAAAAATAATTAGTAAAATAAACCGTGCAAACAAAAAAGAAAACAAAAAGCAACCTCAGGCACAGAAATTTGATTTTAAGCCTCTTCTTATTTGTACAACAAATAAAGGAATCTGTCTACTGTGTAGACATAGTAAAACTAGTGATTTTTAAGAAAACCTTGTATTTGTGGATTTAAATCATGGTGAGACTCAGTAAAATGAAGTCTCTCAACTATGCAAATCATACAGATGTGTTTAATGCATTACTCGTCTCTGCTTGTCATGGAGGGCTTTTGTATTCCTACAAAAAAACTTCAAGATTATGTGTTTCTAAGGAGACCCTATCAGCACAAGCTTTAATTAATGTAATTGATAAAGTGGTGTTAAAGTCAAAGATCTCAAATCTGAAGTATGACTGTAAAGAGCATTAAAATGCATAATCATCCATAGTAGGATCATGGATAATCGAATGGCTGAATAACACACTTTGATGTTTTTTTAATTAATTATTTTAAGAGTTACTCTTTTTTGCTCAGCAATCAGAAAACAACTGTACTTTTTGTACTTTGGTGAACTCACTTTGTTCTTGATGGATTTTTGTTTGTCACTGTGAAGTGGGCTAGAACATCTGCCAAGATCTTTTATCTAAGTATTAGTTTGCAAGTGGAGTCAAAAGGCTTGTGAGTTTATTACTGGATGTTTTTATATCCTGATTTTCTGAGTCACTGTACAATTTGATGGAATAAAAATTAGCTATGTATAGCTTGTTTGGATTTCTTTTAAAAGGAGCAAGTGTATGTGTGAGCTAACTTATACTAACTTACTAGACTGGTAGACAGAACTTCACAATGGTCAAATTAAAGTCAGAATTAGGATTCAATAAATAAGCCAGTATCTTAAAATTATCAACCTACCAAATTAATAGAGTAAATTAGCTAATGAAACTGTGAGGTCAACACTAAAATAAACTATTTCTTATTAGTCTTGTCTTCAGTGAAAGTAAAGAGCCATCTCCCTTTTGAGCAAAGTCTGTAGCTTGTGCTGTAACACAAAGCAAATAACCTAGCAAACGGCAAACAAAGTGCAATAGCCTCTGTTGGGTATGACATGTTTCTGCATTGCTACCCTTAGTCTATAGCAGTTCCTTTGTAGTGTAGAGAAATAGTATCTTCTATATAATGATTTGTATCTGATTCATATGAGGAAATGTCTGAAACTGGTCAGAAAATTGGCACTTCTGAAGTATGTATTTGTTTCCAACTAAAGGGAGCCTACAGAGACTAGCAATGTGGATCCTATAGATACCTATAGTTAGACAATGAGTCCTGTTCTTCGGGGTACATTTTGATCTTAAACTCTTGACAGGTTGAATTATTCTAATAAGTAAGTATTGTGCCATATTTAACATGAAAGGATTAACTGAAGAGGATGCTATAAGAGATCAAAGAAGAGTGAATCTGTGGAAGGGTAAGACATCTGGTACGATAAATTTCAAGAGACTTAATATAGTAATGGCAAGAAACTACCTACAGGCTTGCTCTTTCCAAAAACAGAGCCTTGGAATCAAAGAAGGTCTTAAAACTCAAAAAAGATCCTTTGGGAGTATAGTGGAGACTGCTCTGTTGTCTCATTGACAACATATGGACTTAGATAAAGACCTTTAAAGACCAACTGAAGGCTGCTGCAAGGAACAGTGAAGATGTAACAGTACAAACAGATGTAACATATGTGTTGTCATACCAATGCTGATGCTATTAAAGAAATGGTATAAACAACAGTAGGTCACTGGGGTAGGATGGTATGCACTTAAGAATTCTAGCATAGGGCTGAAACAACTTAATTGCTAATAAGGGCATGTAAAACTTCCTAGGTACTTGAGAATTGTGAGACGGGAAGTGTGCTACCACTCTTCAGAAAGATGTTCCCGGGAGAAACCTATGGATCTGTATGCCTGAGATATCTACTGGGCAAAGGACTGACCGTTGTTGTGAAGGATCTCATTCTTGAACGTGGGATAAATATAATCTACCTGAAAATGAATAAGCTTGTTTTAAAGAGAAGTCTCACTTTAAATTCCTTTTGAGTGTTTTGAAGGAGTCAGGGAGTATATAAGGAAGTTGCTGTAGACTACCTGTATTCCCAAAAGGGCTTTTTAAGGAATTTCAGTATCTGTGGAGTAAAAAGGAAGGTCTGGTACAGATAAATAATTCACAGCATAAAGGATAAGTTCTTGCAGTGTGCAAATCCACCACGGTAGTTCTGCAAGTATGTGTTCTGGTACCTTTTAACATATTCATTTATAAAAACTACAGAAAAAAAGATTGACCCAGTGAGGTGAGAAAGTTTGCTGATAGTATAAAGCGCGAGGGGTGACTGTGAAAAATAACAGAAGAACTTTACAAAATTGAGTGACTGTGCAGTAATAAGGCAGGTGAAATTCAGCACCATCAAATATGGACTGAAGCGTAACAGTGATGATAATAGTTTCACGTATTAAGTGGTGGATTCAGTGCGTCATTACTACTCAGGAAAAAGGCTTGAAGTTGAGATACGGATATTGCTAGAGTGTGGATACTGTGCTAGCTGCAATCTTCACCCATCTTAGTCTGATTGAATATTGCTGTTCTTGAAAATTCATAGAACACAGCATGCTCTATCCTGATGAAGTTTCTCTTCAGTCACTAATCATCCCATCATACTTTTCAAGAAGAAACAACTGCATGTTAAAGTGTTTGGAGAGTTAACTAAACACAACTGGGGAACTGCAGGCTGCAGTGTAAAAAACGCATCTAGGTGAATGGATAGCTGAATTATTTCCAGGTTTTGGTGCAAAAAGTTCAACCAATTACCTGAAAGTTTCGCAGAAGCAAAGCAAAAACTGTCTTTACCTGGTCTTTACCTAGTACTGTAGTAAAGAACTTGGTTTTCCTTTTTCTCATACTTACGTCCACTGTCCTGGAGATCATGACAAAGAAGGCATAGGAGGTAATGTGGCTTAATGCCATATTAGGATTCTCACCACAGAGGGACTAATTGCTTTAGGGTTGGTTTTGTATCTTTCTGTCTGTTATATGCCAGAAACGGCTAGCTGTCTGTAATTGCTGACGTTTATGATACAGTATAGTTGCCAGTTAAGCTGCAGCTTACATAAAAAGCAAACAATACTATGACTGACTGTGATTTTCAGAATTCGTACATGTTCACCCTTTTGCTTCTTCATCTTTGTGAACTGTTTTCTAGCTCATATTCTGAAGAGATTCTGTATAATGCAGTTGTCTTCGATTTTTCCAGAAATAGCTCATTAACCATTTAATTGATATCTTGACCTTCCAATTGACTTTATAATTGATGTTTCCTTTCACTGCACCTGTTCAACAATTCATTTTTATGTGCTTATTATACTGTAACTGGTTGTCTTATCTAAAGCTATATATATTTTATTAATACATATGGTGCTTGGCATTTTGAATCAACTGCATGTTCATTTCTGAATCACTTCTTTTTTCTCCTTATTCAGTATACTATTCTGATCTAGAAGGGGAAAGAGTAAGATAAATAAAACATGATGCAGTTCTTATTTTCCTTTTTTGGTAGCCCAGTGACAGGCATCACTAGGATACTATGATAATGTAGTTCTGAATGCAAGTGCTGTAAGCTGTATCAATGTCATTGCTATATTTACTATAACAGTTTTGTATGATACTGTATGCTAACCAGGCTTGTATGCCTTTGAATATTTTTTTCCCTTTCTGTACCCTTAAGCCTATCAGTTATACCTGCATTGGGGAAGGACTAAAACTGGGAATGAGGGCAAGGGCAGATAGTGGTCTGTGAGAAAAGAGGATTTGGGAGATGAGCATCAGAGCAGGGCACAGACAAGGGTGGTATCCCATGATACCTGAGCCAGGTGAAGGGAACAGGCCTGTCATGGTGGCTGGGGTCAGCAGCAGGCCATGGTAATGGGGCAAGTCCAAGATCAAGCCAGGAAGCCAGGCCTGTGAGTCAGGATCAAAGTCCCAGTGGGACGTGTGACCAGGCACAGGCAGGGCTGCAGGCTCGCGTGAGGACAAGGGGACTAGCCTGTGCTTAAAAGCAGGTTCTAAATGGATAGGGGGCATGCCCCATTGAGGCTGTCTGCACAGAGCTGGATACCTGCATAATCGCTGTCCCTGAGCACAAGAGCCAAGTCCCAGCAGGACTAGGATGCATGCAGGGCTCTGACACTCCTGCCCTTCCTTCCTGTTTCTCTTCCTGTTGTCCTTCTGCTCCTGCTTCCCTTCCTTTCTGCTTGCCTTCTCCTTCCCTTGCTCTTTCCCTTTTTCTTTGGCCTGCCCTTATTCTTTTCGCTGAAAGAGTAGGTGTAGAGCACATTGGGCACACAGCTAGAAGTAGTGAGAGTCTGTGGGGACAGAACTAGGTGTGGACAGCACTGTGCTAGCTTTACAGGAGTGCACATCCACACAGCAGCTTTCAGCTGTGGGGTCTACCATCATGTCTTGGATGTCTGAAGAAACAGGATGGCACTGGAGGGAGAGTCATCTTCTGTATCCCCGAGTCCTACTGAATCCTTTTCAAAACGTTTAATAGCATTCATATGTTTAATGATATAATTGTTTCAATGTCACTATATAGTTGACTGTGTATTTTCATATCAACCTTTATTTACACTGTGTGTAGGCTAAAGAAAAAAAAAAGAAGGAACAGAAAAGCGTAAATGTAAACAAGAACCAAGGCAATCACGCAATTTGAGAAAGAACATATATCACAGAAACCTGCTTTTGCCAAAGACGTATTTTGTAAGACATGCCTATAAATGTGTCCTCTTCATAACTCCAAGCTCATCCCTCACAGGAACATTAGACTTCTCCAAACTCAGTTATCATTTACTCTTGAGTGCCTCAGGGTGCTACAGTTCTTCAATAAATTTACAAGCATTGTGACTAAGAAAAGCTATTATGAAAATTTTTCTGTTTTGGTATTAGAGTAATATTTTAAGATGCTGTATCTGCTCTGTTGAAAAAAAATCTCCAAAGCATGCAGAAATTCATAAAAAATTGCTGCTTTTTTTGTCAATCCTGAAAAATGTTGACAATTTCTTTTAATGGTACTACGTTCTACCAGTATCTGTGCTGAAAAAATAAAACTCATCATTGATTCTATGTGTAGGCTTGGTTGATGGATGTCTCAGTCTATTACACCCAGCTGATTGCATTTATCTCCCATGGAAATAAGGGGTGACTGTTCTATAATAGTGTTCTAGTAAGTCTGAATTGCAGTTGTTGTTTCAACTTCATTCAGTACTTATATTTCAAGCTGGAAGCAATGTTTTCTTGAGGACTGTGCTGAATCACTTTGTCCCTTTATACTTTCTGCAATTTTTCACCAAGAATTTAGGCTCAGTACTCCTCTTTCAAATTAGAAATAACTTGCCTCCTGGTCTGTGACGTACACTTAGTACTAGAGACAAAAGTAATATGATTGTCCTATAAAGATCATGAGTTCAGAAGAATAATGTTGCATTGGCACTTTTCAAAACTGCAGACTATCAATGCTATTTGTCAAATAAATCCTACATCCTTGTCATAAAATGGGTAGGTACAAATGACCAGATAGTATTCTAGAATCTTGTACTGGTTTTGGCTGGGATGGAGTTAAATTCCTCCACAGCAGCTTGTATGGGGCTGTGTTTTCGATTTGTGATGAAAACATTTATAAATAACATGGGGGATGTTTTGGTTATTGCTGAGCAGTGCTCACACTGATCAAGGACTTTGCTGCTGCTCACACTGCCCTGACAGTAAGTAGAATGGAGGTGCACAAGAAGCTGGGAGGGGACACAGCCAGGACAGCTGACCCCAACTGGCCGAAGGGAAATCCCATAACATATGACATCATGCTCAGCAATAAAACTGGGGGAGGGTTGGAGGTTGGTGGGGGTTGGCGATGCTTGGGGACTGGCTGGGCATTGGAAGGTTGGTCATGAGCAGTTGTTTAATTTTTGCATCACCTGTTTTTCTTGGATTTTGTTTTCTTCTGTCTTTGTTGTGTGTGGTTTTTTTTTCTCCTTTTTTTTTTTTTTTTTAATTATTAAACTGTCTTTGTCTCAACTCACAAGTTTTCTCACTTTTACCCTTCTGATGCTTCCACTTTCCAGCTGGGGGAGAGTGAGTGAGCAGCTGTGTGGTGCTTAGTTGCTGGCCAGGGTTAAACCACAACATATGTCTTAGGAAGAAATAGGGATCATACCCAGCCCAAGCTATATATAGTCCTTAACTGTTACTTAGAGATTCTGAAGAGTTTTAGTAACTGGAACAGATGTGATGAAGGAAAAATATGTCCTACATCAACAGTAAGGCAGACTAGTAGCATTTGCACTTTCTTGTTTGGTTACGTCCTTTGAAATGCAATGTACAAATAAGACTGAAATTTTAGAAAAATTTAGAAAAAGTCTTGCTTTTGGTAATGCAAAATCTCATGCCTGGAAACAAAACACAAAATTCAAGCCAAGCTAGAAATTCTAAGAATATGTTTACCATAATTGCAACACAATTCTGGATTCTTTATATTAAGAAAGTTTGGTGGTGTCCATGAGATTTTTCAGAATCATTATCCATAGGAGGTATTTCATCATTGTTAGAGAAAGAGAGGATTTGTTGTCCTGAATTCTACAGACAGAATTCACCATTACAGGAAAACAATGTCAAGGGCAAGTGCAAATACCAAGTATTATTAATAGTTTCAAAATATGGGCAGATTTTGTGGTTCAAGACTGTAATATTGTTATGAAGTATTTATATAATTCTGTGGTGGGTGGAGTACTGATCAGGTATGCTGTCTACTTCAAAAAGTTTCAGTAGGACAAAAATGGAAAATAAAGAACAAATCTCCAGGAGGAAGACCTGGCATTAAGGGTAACAAAAACAAAGACATACATTTATTTATTTAGTTGTGAAGGAGATATAAAAATGCATCTGGTAGGACATGAATCTCTGGTGAATAAAAGCAAGAGATGTTGGTACAACTAATGGGGGATGCTTAGTTTGCATTTATTCTAAACAACTCAAACGTCAAAGTGTGTGGTTACAGCTAAGATATAGGACAAGAGCTGTCTTTTGTATGTCCTGTTTGCATTATTTTCTTACAGTTTTGTAAGGGAGAGAAACTTCAGAAAAAGAAGGGCGCTCACGTTGGAAGTCTGAATCATCTGCTGTAGGAGTTAGGGTATGTTTATGTTATAGTCTTATTGGAATGTAGATTTGAATGAACCTGTCATCATGTGGGAAACCAAGTTGCTCTTGAGACAAATCTTACTTTTGAATTTGGAGCTGAAATATCTCATTGATCTCTTATCAATTTCTTAAATTGCCTTCTGTGTACAACTTGTCTTTAAAGGTGGCTTGGGTAATATTGTACTTGGAAAATGAATAGTATTCAAGTTTTCTTTCTTGATATGCTCACACTCATTGAGGGCAAAGTGGTCATCTGTAATCTTTTGCTTGGTCTTAGTTTGCTTAGAATTAAACAAAACAAAATGCCGTTCTTGATCTTGCTTATCAATGGAAATATTGCATTATTTTCATTGCCCCTGATGTAAAAAAACTGAAACTGTATAGAAGTTTTACTAAAGGTGTGCACAGAACTATTAATATTTATTTTTATTGCGGTCTGAAAGTCTGGAAGACTGTTATATTAGTCTGTGCCAAAAAGAAAGGCTTATACTCTGAGAAAACTACTATGAAAATAGATGATAACATGGATTAAAAAAAGGCAAAGAATTCCTACACTACCCTTAAACTCTACTTGTTCAGAAATGTAATCAGATAGACTGATAGACTGATCAGACTTTTCACAGGATAAGTACATCTCTGTCTAGGGAAACATTTTGCAAACAGTCTAAGACAAAATAAATAGGCTACACAGAGTACAGTGCATGTAACTGTAATACCTTAGATAAGAATTTTCATTCTGTTGTGGTTTAGGGGTTCAAGAAAGGTCTTAATATCCAGATAAGTGTATTTGGATCACTGTCACTGCCATACAAACCCATTACATAGACTTGGACAATGAACACCGGGTACCAACTATGCCTGAGCCTTTTGAGAATATCTGCATTCACTATTTGTGGACAATTCAATACCTGTAAAATAGAAAGGATAGTACTATCCTTTTTCATCAAGCAGTGTTACATCACTGAATCAAAGTTTAGAGAGTAATGCCTCTTTGCTGTTGCCTTTTCCCTTTGCCTTTTCCCATTTCCCTTTTCCCATTTCCCTTTTCCCTTTCCCCTTTTCCCATTTTCCATTTCCCACTTTCCATTTCCCATTTTCCATTTCCCTTTTCCCTTTTCCCTTTTCCCTTTTCCCTTTTCCCATTTTCCATTTGCCTTTTCCCATTTCCCTTTTCCCTTTCCCCTTTTCCCTTTCTCCTTTCCCCTTTTCCCTTTGCCTTTTCCATTTTCCATTTTCCCTTTCTTATGTTCCTTAGCTGAAAATAATGCCGTTTTTGCAACTTATTTTTTTTCTGTAGCCAACTAGAGGCTGCTAGCTCCTATCTCCTCAAAGGCTGACAGAAAAGCAAACAAACAAACAACAAAACAAAAGAGCTTTTGTGCAACATTTTCTCCCATTACAGCACAGGATTTTATTCAAAATCTGAGTGATCTTTATGGCTGTTACCAAGGGAAAATATCTTGATTATCAGGAACTCATGGTAAGTTTGAAAATATGTTTTCACCTGTATGTTGAAGTGTCTGTTAACTGGTTGAAGAAGATAAAATTTCTTGATCCAGGTGGTAGGAAAGAGAGAGATCTTACTATATAAAAACTGATCACTTGCATTATTCTAGGGAGCTGTTTTGCCTTCTTATCCCCTGCAGACATTCTCTAATCATGTTGAAATGTATTGTTTCAAACATTGGCAAATGCCCAGTAGTGCATAAAATACATAGACCTGTTTTTGTAAATGCTCCAAAATAAATATGGCAATTACAATGTTTATATTTTTAGCTATACTCTCAGACATAAAGTGCAGTGGGATGTCAGGACATCAGTAGGGCACCTGTGACTGAGAGAGGTAGGTAGGGACAGAACTGTCTTAAAAGAAGAACCAAAACACTTCCTTATCCAGTATGTACAGCACACTCAGTAACTGAGAACTTACCTACTTATTTACTTCCTAACCTAATGAATCATTTATTTCCTTTTAATTCTGTAATTTGTAGAAAAATGTCCAATTCTTAGAAGACCTCCTTTCAGTAATTCTGACACCTTGGATGAATTTAGTGGATAGTAGGATGTAGTGATCTCTTTGTTTGTTTCAATCTAGTATAATCTAAAAGGATTCTCCCCACCCATCATTAACACTCATTGAAATGCATGAGTAGAGGGTCTTTCTAATTCTTCTCTGAATGTTTTTTTCAATTCTGCTCTACATTTTGTATATGGCATGAGTGGCTAAGCTTTTTAGTCTTTCAGTATTATAATATTTTTAGAAAGATATATCTTATACTTCAGGATTCCTCCCCTCTTTGCATTGTACAACTAGAAAAATTCCTTCCATAAAAGTATAATACCAGATCTATGAAAAATTGGGAAATACAGCATCATGGTCTTGTATGATGAGTTTCTGGGAGTGGGAAGAGGTCATACTCTGCTTGTTAACATTGGATTTCCTAGGCAGAATGGTGATTTTTTTTTTTCCTTCAGTTGCAGTATAATTCACAAAAGTGGAATGCTCAGCCCTTTGATTGGAAGAGATTTAAGTCATCATCACCCAAAATGTTGGGTTTTTTTTTTTTGAGTAGGGTACTCCAAAGAAACTTAAAGGACTTTACATTACAAGTAGTAAATTTATAAGCTATTTAACAGTACGTCTTTGCAACTATGTATTTTTCTACTTTGGTTTTGAAAGGATTTCTATTTTTCTTTTTTAATCAATATCAGTATCAGAAATGATACAGTAACTTGCCTGGTATTTTTTGCTTTGTTTTTGTTTTTATTCTTAGACTGTTAGAAATGTATGGTGAAAATATATAATACAGTTTCTTCTGCAGACCCTACAGAGAGACATTTACAGAGTCTGCTTGTGATTGCTAAATAGCACAAAACCCATATGGCAGGCAAATACACATTATGGACAATGTGGAATAAATTCTTCTACCAATTATACTGTTGTAAATCTGCAGGAACTCATGTCTCCCTTTGATTTCTTTAAAATTCTTTCTGCAGACAGGTGTATGTCATTGATTGGATTTTGTTTATTATAGGCTTACATGAAATGAAAAAGGATGCTCATACAAATGTCGCCATATATTATTTAATCTGGTTCTACTGCAGGGAGTTAGTGGGGGTAGAACTGCTGTGACTGCAGTTACTGGGACAGCTTGCATTGACTTCAGTGAGTTCATGATCAGAGATTTTACCCTTCAGAAAGTCAATGCTTTTATATTGTACTCCTATCTATTCTACTGAGGGTCACTGTCTAGCAAACAGCATTTTAATATACAGTATACTTCCTTCAACTAAAAAAACCCCAAACCCCAAACCTCAAGATTTATGTGGTTCGCTTTTCTTTAAATCGTTACATAGCAATTAAAGCAAAGCAATGACTGGGGAGTAAGTATAAAAGTGTATTTCATATCCTTTCAGTGAACTAATAAAAAATTCATGCCATTTTATAATACAGTATAAGCTGATGCAGGGTTACAAGGGATTGGAAGTAGGATGTTATTCTTAGTACAGAGCATCTGTGTTTATAAAGCAAATTTTGTCATTATATCAGCAAGTATAGTTTACACTGGTTTATGTAGATCAGAAGTATTATATGCTAGTCTTTCAGTATTAAAAAAGCATCAGAGAAGACTGTTGAATTTTAAGGTGATATTAGGATATGATAATTTACAAATTAATAACTGCTTTTGAAATAAAACTAGAATCTTCTAGAAAGATAGATTATATATATGTATTTAAGATAGATAAGAAAGAAAGGAAGATATTTCCACTTTATGAAAGATTTCAGATTGCTTTAGCACAGGCAACTGGAAATGGCTTTAAAAAGGTTTTTAAAACTTAATTATTTCTTCATAGTTGCCAAATTTTTCTTTGATATGTGTTCTTCCACTATTCCCTATTACCAAGATACTGTTCCTATAAATTATTTTTTCTCCTAGGACTAGCCACCCCTGCTTCCACCTCCTGAACCCCCTACAAATGCTGCCACCTGTTGTTGGTTGAATGAATCTGATGCTAAGTTTTTGCATGGTGATGTTTTGTTTTGTATCCTTTTTTTTTTTTTTTTTTTTCACTTGGGTTCCTATATGAGATCTTAATTGTGCCAAAGAAAGAGTATGTGTAGCATGATCTCTAGCATGTTCTAAGATGGTGACACACCAAATCAACATTCTCTTAGAATATTCCACCATAGTCTTTATATATCTATCTATATTTTTAGCTCATATTTCAAATAGATATAATGAGTTTTAAGTATAACATCAGCTGCATTAATTAGAAACGGTGTTCTAGGTGTGTAAAATTCTCTTACCCCAATTTTCAGTATGTTTCTGCAAATTATAGTGGTGCAGGCTGCTATCTACAACTCCCCAATTGCTACCAATATATTCCATCCAAATCGTTTGGTAGGTTGTCTGCATTCTTTACCAACTAGTGGATTACTACTTGTGGTAGGCCAAGGAAAACCATTAATTTATTATTAGATTTGTTAAATCTTAGCATTCTAATGAAGAACTATTTTTAATTGTTAAGTAATATTGACACATAATGTTCAGATTATCTGATTATTGCAGCTCATTTGCATTAATTGTGCAGTCACAACTAATAAAAACAAACTTCATGGTACCTTGGCTGTCATGATAATTTCTCCACTGCTTCTAGGTACTAAGGTCAATGATTTCAATCTTGGGGTGCAAAGAGTACAGTAAACTGTCAGCATGACATGTTCTCGAGTGGAAGAAGCATGATACTAACTTGGGGATTTTGTCTTCTTACTCTTGTATCCGCTTGGTAATTTATACATGTTTGGTCTTGCAATCCACTAACTTTCTCTTTCTGTATGGATCTGCAATTCTTGCATTTGCAATATGTGAACGATTGACTATATTTGATGTGTTTTTCTTAAGCTGGATATGCACTTTTGTGGACTTTGTAGTCTCTAAAACTGTTTTTATCTGGCTCACAAGATTGCATTTGTTTAATGCCTGCTGACTGACTATTTGTGCATTGCTTATAGCCTGGGTGCTCCCATATCATCCTGCACCTGTACTTCCAAAGCCTCTGCTATCCGTCCATGCCTGTATTCTTCCACACTACATTTTTATTTTAGGGTGACAGTTCATCCAATGCAGAATCCTGCTTGTTATTACTCTTTATTAGTTAGAGATACATAAATAATAATTGGAGTTACATAATATAGCTGTACTAAGCTCAGCAAAAGCTAAAACAAAGTGTTTAATAGTCATCTGGTGGTTAGACAATTGCTGTCACTGCTAAGCGAGCTAAAACAGAGGTCAAGGCAGTCCAAAACAAGTTTAGAGAAAGTGTAACAAATCCTGAGGTTTGTGTTTTTAGTTTAACAGAAAGTATGTGGACTTCTTACAGCAACAATGGCAAAAACATACTTATTGGGCTGTATGGCTACACATATCTGAGGGACACGTGAACCAAAGATGAACACATCCACAAATCTGTGGTACTGGGTACTCAAACTGATCATAAGCCCTTTAAAATAGGTGGAAGTTCTTACCCGTTGTTCACATTATTGTTGTTGCCCTGCTTTCTGTCAATGGACATGCTTCAGAGAGAGAAGTATTACTGTTCTAGCAATACAGATAGTAAAAAATGACATGTAAATTACCTTCCTATCATACAAATAACTGGTCAGTGTCAGAATCAGAAACCCAAGATAGCCACAGCATTTCTGTTTCCAAGTACATTTCAAGTATACGAAATATTAATTGTCCTTATCCCTGTTGTTTTCTTCCTACCTAATGTCACTAATTGGAATTTAGGAATTTGTCATTTTATGATTAGAGCATTTCCACAGTCGCAGCTGAAGTAATGGTGTAATACTACTGTTGTCTGAGGCTGTACTTAATACATCTGCTGACGTGTTACTTTAAATGTCATTTCCTGATAAAAAAGGTCAGAAAATTATGCAGCCAACACATTAGCATTTCAGCAACGGGAATATTTTCCCCATTATGAAGCTATATTTTGGAAGAGGTAGGGGGAATGGAGTCAGAATACTTCTCTTTTCTTCTCCCATCAACTTTGGTCAATGAGTATCCTGTCGCCTTTTTTTTTTTTTTTTTTTTTTTTTTTTTTTTTTTTTTTAAATTTAGTGGCACTCTATTTTTCATGAATATAAGCAACTTATAGCATTTCCCAAGAGCGAAACAAGCTTTCCCATATAGTTCTGCCAAAGCACTGACCTGCAAAGCCCTTGGCAATTCTTTCCCTGGCATTTTATTCCTTGGCCTCTCCTGAGTAGAAGCTGCCAATCATTCAGAACAGTGCCAAATTGTGTAGTGCTTTTGTGATGTGAGAAAGGATCTACTAATGTTGGTGGGAGACTACACAGCTGATTTATTTCATTTCAGTTGCAAAAAAAGTAAATGAAGTCACTAGGCTTTTCAAGAATGGAAAGCTAATCCAGCCATATTTTGCTTTCAGCCAGTGAACTTACTGTTCTTTTTAACTGGTTTGACATACATATAAATAAATAGGTTTATGGTTTTTTCCTCTATGAGGCTTAACAGAAGCTAAAGGAGCACGGGAAATAGTGAGAGATCCTTCCTGTTATTTGCCAAGAAAGACAAAAAAGAATGAATGGGAAAGTCTTGACAGCTAGACACAGGAAAAAACTGGTGGGGACTTTCTGCGAAATTAAAAGATCTGAGTATGGAAGTACAGGGGAAAATGAGAGACTTGAGGTGGACCATGACATTGGCAAATCTTTTAGTCTGGTTTGTGAATGAAAAGAAAACCGTGAGCTGAGTTAAAAGAATGCGAGTTGATTTCCTTAGAGGAGAAGAAATAGTGAATTTAAGATAGAAAATTCGTAATAAATCAGGATTAAATCTGTCTGTCTTGGCCATGAAACCAAAGGTGGAGAAAAAAAGAGGGGTCGAATATATGCTCTAATGTTACTTTAGAGGAGGCTGACTAAAGGTAAACCCAACATAATGTAGCCAACAATATATGAGCATGCATCAAAGTGTCTTAAGGCCATGAATTCTTCCTGTGAAAAAAGTCTATCAATCTAAATCATCTTGAAAGACTTGCCTAAGAGCCTGTGACCTTTGAAAATTCTGTAATTTGAGTTTCATGCTTGTATTCAACTCAGAATAAAAGATCTTGCTCTCCCAGGTGTAATGGACATGTTGGTGATCAGCACAGGGGTCAGGCAACAAAGCAGTTGAAGGTATCATGACCCCACTAGCTAAATATGATGAGATAGTCTTCTGACCTCTAACTTCAAAACCTGCCTAGGACCTTGCTTATTGTTCCGTCTTAAGTTGGGTAGCATGCTACAGTGGTCATCCAAACTAATTTCTCTGAACCCTGTTTTTTTTCTTTTCCACAGAATCAAAGAATGGTAGGGGTTGGAAAGGACCTCTAGAGATCATCTTGTCCAACCCCCCTGCTTGAGCAGGCACAGTTAGAGCAAGGGGGCACAGGAACGCGTCCAGGCGGGTTTTAAATGTCTCCAGGGAAGCAGACTCCACAATCTCCCTGGGCAGCCTGTGCCCCTGCTCTGTCACCCTCAGAGTAAAGAAGTTTTTCCTCATATTGAGGTGGAACTTCCTGTGTTCCAGCTTGTGCCCATTGCCCCTTGTCCTGTCATTGGACACCACTGAAAAGAGTCTGGCCCCATCCTCTTGACACTCACCCTTCAGATATTTATAAGCATTGATAAGATCCTCCTTCAGTCTTCTTTTCTCCAGGCTGAACAAACCCAGGTCTCTCAGCCTTTCCCCATATGGCAGATACTCCTGTCCCCATAACATCTTGGTAGCTCTCCACTGGATTCTCTCCAGTAGTTCCCTGTCTTTCTTGAGCTGGGGGGCCCAGAACTCTGCCCACTACTCCAAATGTGGCCTCACTAGGGCAGAGTAGAGGGGGAGGATAACCTCCCTCGATCTGTTGACCACACTCCTTTTAGTGCACCCCACGATACTGTTGGCCTTCTTGGCCACAGGGGCACGGTGCTGGCTCAGGGTCAGCTTGCTGTCCACCAGCACTCCAAGGTCCTTCTCAACAGAGCTGCTGTCCAGTAGTTGAGCCCCCAACCTGGTGCATGGGGTTATTCCTCCCCAGGTGCAGGACCCTGCACTTGTTTTTGTTGAATTTCAGGAGGTTCCCCTTGGCCCAGCTCTCCAGCCTGTCCAGGTCTCATTTTCAATCGGCTTTCGGTTTCCCATCAGAGTGTGCAGTCACTGCTCTTCAGTTGTTTAACTGGTAAAAACTAGCTCCTTGTCTTGTTCAAGGTGGTGGCAGTGGAGAGTGGGAGAGTGGATAGTGGGACTTCACAAGCCCTTAGTACTGATGTCAAGACTCTGGTCTTATTATTCCCAGTATTTCATTTTTGGGAAAACAAAAGGAGGTGAAAAAAATCCTTGCGTAATACTGCTTCACAGGCCATTTACCAGTGAACTGGAGTATCAAGTTCACGTGATATTTGGTAGGATGAAGAAGAAAGTATTTGGGTTAAATATAGAGTATTTATCTGTTGAAGTCTGGATTATATGAACAGGTTTTGAGGAACAGAAAATGTGGGCCCAGTACATGCTTTATGGTCACAAATGCATCACTTATGGAAGACAGGACAATTATTGTATCTCTGTTAGGGTAGTTCTCTGGGGTATAAAAGTAACAGAGGGTTGGCAGTTTCTTTTTTCTTACTGCTTTATCGGCAGAGAGATCCATGTCTACATCTGCAGCACAGAACTATACTCCTACTGTTTTCAAGGGAAGTTGTTTCCCTATCCTGTTGTCCCATGCTACTGCTGAGTAATCACATGCTTCCAAGAAAGCCTTCTTGCAAATTACTCCTTTTTTTTTCAAACCCCCCCAGCCCCCCATATGCTCAGAGATACACAGCTGGTGCCAGACCAGACTGTCCTTAGTCATAGAGAGGACATTCTCTCTGTCCAATGAATTGCAAACTCTGAGGAAAAATCTGCCTTGTGCGTCATTACACATTGTGTGAGGTGGCTGGTCAGCAGAAATACACCTGGCCAGGATGCGTCACTATTCACAGTTTCTCATTTTTATGAACATTTTTCCTTTAACGGAGAGAAGCTGCACACCATAAGAAAGTGCCTGGCAGAACCTGGCACTTCTGTGCATGTCTCAAGCTGAAGAACACTTTCTGGGTGGTATCCGTGCCTTTGCCCTTGAAGTCAGAAAAACATTACCAGCTTTCTTCTTCCAACATTTTTAGATATGTTATGTGGTTGACCAATGAAAGCAGGAACAGACGAGTTCTAGGTTTCCTTCTTGGGATGGCACAGAGCATGGTGACAGGTTTCCAAAATAAAGATAAAGTGGCTTGGAGGAATGCAGAAATGCCCTTACTCCCATCCAGTACCTTGGATGTACATTTCTCCAGGCATTGTCTCATGAGTATGCATTACTTGGCATCATATCAAGGTGGTGTCTTGTTAGCAGTAATTTTTATCAGTCCACCTGCGTTCCTTTTGCCAGTGGGGCTGATGCTTGTTCTTATTTTAGCCTTCAGCTGAAAAGTTCAAACCAGCTCTTTGAGCACCACTGGTGTGTCAGCTTTGAAGATCTGTTTACTGATGTTGAGGTCAACACTGCCCAAGCAGAAAATGAGAGAGACCTTGTACTGGTGTTGAATGTCCTGTTATTGCTGAGAAAACGTTTTCTAGGCTATCATTCACATTTTCCTGTTAGTGTTAGATTTACTTAGAACGAAAGAAAAAGTGAGAGACTTCAAAAATGTGGCTAAGTCATAAAGTCATTATTAACTCAAAATATAGTATAAGGAACATAGTATGATCAAGGGAATATATTCCTTCTTCTTAAATACAGAAAAGCCCTAAACTGATATATGATATGGTTCTCTAAAGATAATGAAATGTGGAGTTTGGCACATAGTGTATTTCTCAGGGTTATTATTAGTATCTATATATATATATCTCTAATAAGTAAGATATAGACTGACTCGTGATTTATATATCAAATTAACATTGCCCTTGGCTAGATCTCCTTTACTCCAAAATCAATGTTTTTTCTCAAAATCTCTTTTTCATTAAAATGGAAGTTCAGCTTTATGCTTGGCTGTTATTTTGAATTAAAATTTCCTTTATTTGGGGGCTTATTCTATGTTTCTTACTTTCCCTATTTTGGAGCTTTTATTTTTGACCATGAAATATACCTTCTAAAGAGAGAATAGAATATGTGTTAAAATATTTTTATGACTATCTAATACAAATTATAATTTTGATGTGTGATAGAATCCCATGAAAGTTTTGGTTTTTTTTTTCCTCCCCAGCTTTTAAGTGTTCTAAGAATCATATACTCTGATGCATTTTATACTATATTTCATCTCATCATCTGTATTGTCAACATTGAATTTAGAGAGACTGACTGTCCTCTCTGTTTTCTATTCTTCCTGGGCATCCAGAGTGAAATAATTCAATATCTCACTAAAGTTTTCATTCCACAGTTATTCAGTCTCAAAATCTCCTGTTAAGCCTCACTGAGATTTTAAGTAGGAGTAACGTATCAAACCTGTACAGAAGTTACCTGCAAGTATATCCCTTCGTAGATTTCTCTTAATGCCTAATATGGTGAACAAAGCCCACGTGGTCATCTTATAGAAGTTAATCTTATATTCTGTTATGAAAAATATACCAACATGATTCAGCCAATCCAATTTTGTTTAGAGTTGTCTCCAAAATCTTGCTGATAATGAGAACATAATTTTCCTCTATTTGGGAAAGCCAAAGTCTCAGATTCAGAGAGGCAAAGACTCAGAAATAGGCAAAGGCTTGAGAAGTGCTGGGCAAGCATGTGGATACAGTGAGCCTATACATGGTTTACCAGCCTAAACCATGACTGAAAATTCAAATTCCCTTGGAAGCAATGCTGAAATAATCCCTCAGCTACAAATTTGGAAGAGTGCAAACAGCTGTGTAACTTTTCCAGCAAAGTATGTAAAGTGAAGGAAGTTAGGAAGTTATGCTATTGAATTTGTGCCACTTGTACAAAATATTTTAACAGAAGCTTTCAAAAAAAAAAAAAAAAAAACAAAAAACCAAGAGCTGGAGTAACTTTCCACATAAAATTCAAGGTTTAGAGTATCAATATAGTAATGAAAGAAATGTTTTGCAGATTTGGATCTTGCCCTAAGGGCTTTTGAAAATGTTACTTTGGAAGCAAGACTTAAGTGACATTAGTGTTAGATCTTTTTTCTTGTCTTATGTTTTCCGTCATATAATTTTTGTGTAATTCTGTGGAGTTACATTGGTATGAAATATGTATTAGTGGAAAGAAACCAGGTTTTAGTCCCAAATGTAACTGTAAAGTTTCCATGCAATGCTTAGCACCTGACTTCACATTGCCAATCTGAATTATGTGTCACATATTGTGCAAAGAGAAAAGGTAAAGGAAACTTAATGGTAAATGTAATAGTTGCCACCCATCTCATTATTGTCAAGGGAGGGAGGAAAACGGTGACTACTTATTGGCCTCTGACACTGAGATTTAACAAGGCAATAAAAAAGCCTGTGTGTGCAGAATCCCTTTTCTTTCTCTGCTCTTGAAATACTTTTTTCTGATATGAGAGTACAGATGCATTTTTGTCAGCCTATTAGTCGCATGTTTTTTCTGTTGTTCTTAAATGTCATACATGCAGTTTCAACAACCACATGCAAATAAATAGGATGGATTGAAAAAGGATATAACAGCAACTAGGTTTGACTTTTTCTTATAAACTACCCATAAATCACAGGATATTTTCTATGTACAAATGACAAAATAGGCATTTAAAATACGTTTTCTATGAAGAAATTCAAGAATTATCATGATTAAGTGAAGAGAAACTAGTACCCTTTGATTCCCCTCCCTTCTTTTCCTGAGCTGATATGTGGACTGAAATCCAGCGCTCTACATTAAGGCAGCAATCTGCAGCAGAGTGGATGAATTTGTGATAAATTGTCCCTTGAGGTTTATAAAACATATTCTCTATAAAACCAGCCACAGTATGTTTCTCCACATTAGTCAGTTTCTGACATTCAGGCTGCTGAAGCTTCTAGGCCACTGGTATCTGCCATCCCAAAGCTGTAAACAACTCTTTGTTTATAGCAGCAGCACTCATACATCCATTTCAAGGTTTTACAGCGATAAAAGGCTGACTGCCTACATAAACTGGAGTGGGCTGCAATGTTGTTATTTTGTTTATTGCTCTTTTACTGCAGTGGTCAAATAGTTCCTCTGAGACTAGACACTGGTACTCTGCCATCTGTACATTCAGTGTTAGACAACTTGTGTCAACTAAACAAACCACTATGACAAACAGTTATAATGAGCATACTAATTAAATAAAATGTTGCCGTGTTAAACTGTGGGGGACATGTGGAAGATTAATAGCAAATTAAGAAGAACTTGTCAGTTACCTTTTAATGGGTAATGACAGTAGCCCCTAGAGAGGTTTTGATTATATTAATGCTTTTTCATTTCTTTGGTCTGCACTATTGTTATAATTCACGTTATGTTATTACAGTAAGAAAATAAAGGTTTGCTACTTAAGAGGGATAGGACATTTTTGCTATGTCTCCATAACACTGAGTTTTCAGTTTAGAACAGAACTATGAAATTTTGAAGTGTGTGTACCATTCATTTCCCACAAAATTCACTGTTGCAGTCACGGTGTTTTCTCCTCTCTTCATAAGGCTCAGAAGGTTTTTTGATTATTAGGAAAATACACACTGACCTTTTTTTTTCTTGAAGTTGACCTTTCCTTTGAAAATCCATCATGTTAATAAATGAAAAGCCAAATAAGTGAGGTATGACATCTACAATTTAAAACAAACAAAAGTATTATATGTGTACCCCAAATCTAAAAGCTATTGTGATTTTCTATACATAATCTCCGATCTTTTAATCAGCTCAATATGCCTTACAGTCCTGCGATATTATGTCAAAATCTTGAAGGAGTTTCCCGAAATGATTATTCCTTACTTTGCTGATTACGTCTCAAGTCACTCAGCACTTTCACATAAAAAAGTATGCTTAATTTATTTTAAATAATACCAGGTTCTCACACCACTGGGGAAGCAGCAAATCACATGGGAATCTAATGGACGCCTGGAAATAAGCTTTTTTAATTGATCAGTTCAGAATCTACCTTTAGCATCAGTATGAAGTCCTTAGCTACAAATGGTGGTCCTTGTTAAAGGACAATGGGGAGAAAATGGAGAATGGGATCAACTTTTCCTGATACTTGAGTAGCTACATTATAAAAATTGGAAGCCTGACAGGCTATTTCTCCAATTAAGCCTAGGTTTATTGTAGGTAAAGTAATTATGGGGATATCCCATGGCTTAATCCTGACTGTTTTTGATAACATGGTGTTAAACCCAAAGCTCCCTGACCAGCATTTTCTGGTAATAAGGCATGAGGCTGGCTGCTTTGAACTCAACTTTAATGAAGAGCTGTTACAAAACCTGAACTTTTGTTGAGCACATTAAAGGTCTTGCTTAATAAAAACCTTTAGGGACCAGACCCAAGAATTTTAATCTGCCATGAAAACATTGTAGACTGAAATTTGTTCCTCTTTTCCAGGCATGGAATTTTGACATGGTTTTTTTTAAGTGTAGATGAAAGTAATGAATACACTTTTCAGTAGTTACTATGAAGTAGATTACCTTTATGGGTTTAAATAAATTGGAAAAGGTGCCTAGAAAGGTAATACACATTTGTTAGTAATAACTATTATTTACTAGCTACTACAAAGAAATGATACTTAAATATTTTCACTGTTAAATCAATTGTAAACAAAGGATATGCCTCTTCTCAGGAATAAAGAACGTAGGAATAAGGGGATTGCTGTCTTCAAGAAATTGAGATTAACAGTACTACTTCTTTCTCCCTAGGGAGATTGAGGTAAAATTAAATGAAATCAAAAGCTGTGCTAAAATCCTCCAAGAACACACCAGTACATAAAAAAGGAGGGGTCACAATACTCAGAGTGGAAGCTGGTTATTTAGATTAAATGAAGATAGCATAAATGTAAATCTAAACAGTTTGTTTTGCAGTGAGACCAGGAAAATGTTGGCAATTAGTTAGACAAAGAAAACAATTGTCATGTTGCTGAGGCACTGGATGGGCAATCAGGAGACCTTGCTTCAGCTGCCAATTTCACATAAATTTCTGTGATGTAAGGTACTTAAACTCAGATGTGGAAACACTGCCTTGCAATGAAATCAAACACCCCTTGAATCTGTGGTGTTAGATTGTCTGTTAGCATTGTAAGATTGTGGCAATGGTGGGGAAACATTCAATCTCATGCCATACTTGTATGGTATCCGGTAAAATGAGACACCATTCTTATTGCTTGTGTAATGTAAATGCACATTAAAATCTTGTTCGAGCTTCAGACCAAAAAAAAGTATTCCAGGATTGTCTTCTGTTGTCCAGCTCTGTCACTAACTTTCTCAATTTAACACATTTTACAACTGCTTTTTCATCTACTTTCTGGTTCATAAGAAAAACTTATGAAAGATATTTCCACTATATCCACGTACACATACTAACCCCAAAGAAAGTTTGTTATAATAGTACCTCAGAGGGAAAATGGACCCTGACTTTGGTCATCTTGCTGTCTTCTTGTAGAATGCATGCAGTAATGGAAGAAAAAAATGTATGCTTATTTTTGTAATCGACTGAGCCCTGAGTTATTTTACTTGGAAAAACTAAAGTACCTGCCCTCTGGGTGGAAAAATGGGAGCTTTTGTCCATTTTAAATGCTAACATTTTACCATCCTTTTTCTCTTGGCATTGCACAGTATGTACTTAGAAGCACGACTGAAAGGTCTTGCTGGAGCCCTTATATGATGGCCTTCTGAAGGCAGCTGTGCCTGACTTATGCTTAAACCGCCTGTCCCCCCTCCCTGCCCTTTATTATGTAGTGTTATCAGATGCTGTTTACAAACAAATTATAGTAGATATACAAGTGTTTGTATGTATGGCGCGTGCTCGTACATGCATGCAAGTCTGTCTACCTGACAAAAAATATGCCTTTTGTAGCATTAAATGTTTTTCTTAGCAATTCTACCTTTCCTGGATTTAAAGACTGTGTAGTTGACACTTGTATCAAAGGGTTAAGGTCGTCTCTGTTGTCAGGAGGATGGATGACTTCATTATGACTGCAGTGCATGACTGAGAAAAAGAAGGGTTGAAGTAGGAACAGTCACAGAGTTGCTGAGCTAAGAGGCTAAGTGGTGCTTGGGACAGCTGATTTGTCATTGATACCTAATACATTATAGCAAGCAGAAAACATCCATGATTTCTGGAAAACCCTGGCAGGAAAGGCAGGTGTTAATGAAGTAAACCCAGTTGTTAATGCGCAGTGGTAAACTAGCAATTACAGCATGATCCATGAGAGGTGATACAGTTGTTTCGTTGTAATGCCTCATTCAGTGAGGAATACAAGTTTATATATTGTATATAACACTACCAATACTAATTCTATCTCTATTTCATTAAGTAACAAACCATTTTTTCCCTCTTTCTTTACCTTACAGCAAGATTTTGATGAACTACATTGGATTTTGTTAATTGTTCATGATAAGGTGTTTCTCACTGGGAGGGAATATTTACTGAAAAAAGAAGACCCTAGACTTGTTGTTCATGATGTGATGTAATTTATGGTCATAACTTAAAGCATAAAAAAATATTTTAAAAGTATAGATTCAATTTCTGTCTGCATAAACTAGTATACTATGGATGAATGGCATTTCACTAAGTTGCTTCTTTATTATGTATTTTTCCTTTACAACCATTAACTCTCATCTTATTTAACTGGGCTATTTTGGCCTACATCATACAACTTTTTAAATTGTCCCTAAATCTCTTCTGTACCTCTTCCATTCTCTTGAATCTTTTCATCCTCATGCAAAGCAGATATAAAACATTGCCATTTTGATTTGGCAGAGAATCATTATTATTCTATTCAGCAGGTGTAAAAATGCACAGTACAATGGAAAATTAGATTATGATATCACCTGTGGTCCTCTTTAACTTGAACTCAGTTGAGATTCCTGGGTGTTTTTTCTGAATACTGACAGATCTCCCAGTTGCTTTTCTGTAGCTGGTTATCTCTGTCAATGCTATGGAGAACATTAGTAGTCTAAAATGTAGACTATTTCTTTATCAATTCTAAATAGAGTTTTTCATGTTTTCATTACTTGGTTACAAATTTTAAAAAAATGAAGGCTATGTAGTCAAACTAAATCATTCACTTTGCAAACACTTGATAAATAATTTAATTGGATTACTTCATTCATTCATGCATAATCAGGACTGTCACGGAACTATTTAATTTGCTTCACTGGGTATAAATTCTACATTATATCAGTATATAAATAATTTTGTTTCTATTTATGGGTAAACAGATGTACCTTTAAAATACAACGCAACTAATAAATAGCATTATGGATACAGAGGAATTAACACGTGTTCTTGATCATGACCTATAACAAAAGGTTGGAAATTACTTGTACAGTAAGGAACATAAGAACTGCTCTTAATGCTGAAAAATGTGTACATAGGAAATATATACAATAATTTAGGTTGGCAGTGACCTCTGGAAGTCATCTAGGCCAAAGTAGCTCAGTTAGGCTGGGTTGCACATTACTTCGTTGGTAAAGTTTTGAGTATCTCCAAGTATGGGGTTCTCAACCTCTTTGGGGAGCCTGCCCAGTGCTTCACCACCCTCACAGTAAAAAAAATATGAAACTTTAATCAGAACTGTTTTATTTTAACTTTTAACTGTTGCCTGTCATCCTGTAACTGTGAATCTCTGACAAAAGTCTGCCTCCATATTTTCTTTTCTATCAGGTATCTGTGGATGCCAGTAAGATCCCCCAAAGCCATCCCTTCCCAGGCTGAACAGACCCAGCTCCCAGAGCCTCTCCTTGGATAATCAGTGCTCCAATTTCCAATCACCTCGGTCACCTCTATGGGACTTGCACTAGTACATCAGTGTCTGTCCCAGTTTGGGAGAGCCCCAGTTTGGGCACAACACTGAAGTGCATCTCATGGGTCCCCGGTAGTGGGGCAGGAACCCTCTCTGGACCTTCTGGTTGCACTCTGCTCATGTAGCCCCAGACACAGGAGGCTTCATTGCTGCCCAGGGGCCACCCATTGCCTCATGGCCAACCTGGCGTCCCCTGATGTCTGCCGAGATGTTAACTCACCAGTCACTGTCCAAGCTGCATTGTTGCTTGGGACTGCACATTGCATTTTGGACCTTCAGTCAAAAACTCTGCTTTTCAGTTGGATTGGAAGGATGTTTGAATTTTTTTCTTTTTATCTTGGTTTTTACAAGCTGCACTTGTGTGGAAAAAATGCAATCCAGTTTTGTGCTGATTATCAATAAGATTTGTCAATGAATGAATGGTTGAGACACTAAAGAGGGAAAATATTTTAGAACATAGATGAAATACTAACTTCAACACTTTCAAAGGTAAAAGAGAAAAAAACAGTGCAAACAATTCAAAAGGTTTAGCAACTAAGATATACTTTGGAATTCCATATAAATTAATTTCACATTGCTAACAGAAGGGCAGGATGTATGTTCCACTTTAAAGCACAGTCTGCAGTGTCGTGCTTATATCAGGTGTCCAAAAGGACATTGTTTCACAGTTTCTGTTTCTTCTCTCCCCCAGAGAAAACAAACAAACAAACAAACAAACAAAAACCAAGCAAACAAAAAACCCTAATGGTGCATAGTCTGGAATAAATGCTTACAAATCTATTTTTTGTTCTAATGGAACTAGTTAGAGAAGTATCCCATGATTGCAGATATTGCTTTTTCTATACACAATGAGTAAGGCCTAGTACACAAAAAATGAACCAGGAACAAAGAGCCGGCCATGGTATCGGAGTCCAAGCAGCAACAGAATTCCAAAATAAAGATCCAAAATTCTGAGCAGGCTCATACAGATTTATGTTTCTTGCAAGTTTTTTATCTAACTATTTAATTAAAATACTGCATTTTGAGCATGGAAGTCTTAAACCTTTTGTACATACCACAGAAAACCATGTCCTAGGGCAAAAGGGTAATTTTAAAAGTGAAGAGATCCTTGGTCTGGAGTATGTGACCTTTCAATCTTGTCAGGCACTCATGTAAGAAACTATTAGTTGGCTATAGTTGTTCTGCAAACTGCTGGGAAAATCACTTATTTAATTAGAGGAGAAATTTTCTGCTTCATCTCCAGCATACTAGAAAAAATCTGTGCTACTCCTGTGCATACATAAACACATATGTGTCTATTCACAATCAATTAACGGAGAGACACACGCTGGTTTCCTAATCATACCTTGATTTGGTGTCAGTCCACAGACCAGCGGAACTTGTAAGGAAGCAGTCATTGAAGTCAATTTCACCGTGTGACACATGGTCACTAGGCCATCGACCTTCCTTCTTCAGAAAACTTGAAAGGAAATCCTCATTTTTACAAGTGATTAATTTCTTCTCTCTTGTAAGTAGTTGTTTCAGATATGAGCACTACTTATGTTTTACTCATTTTATTCCCTGCCAAGCATCCACAGATGTGATCACAACTGTATGTAAGATATATTTTTTAGTTATCTCTTACTATATTTTACCAGTTGAAATGGTTACATCACTGTAGGAATTGTGTGGCCCAATAGGATGTATCTCAATAGAAAGAATGTCTGAAAAACATTGTGCTGGCTGACCTAATTTTCATCTTCCTAGTTTCCACATTTTTCCCCAAGAAATTTTTGTTCTGTGTTGACATTTATTTTTACAGAGTAAAATAACTTTATCTTTGGTCATTGCCTAAGTAGTAAATTCTACGAAAGTTGAAAACACATTTGCGACTCACTGCATCCGAACGCTATTAATGCTGCTCTCAGAAGGTGCATTTTGTGTGTATTTTCTTTTTCTCCACATATAAGGCAGCTCTGTATCAGTTTAGATCCTTGTGTATTCAGGCCGTTATGTGAGAAAAACGTATTATGTGGATTTATTGCATAGAGTACTCCTGGATTCTTAAGGAGTCAATCCAGCTTAGATAACTACAAAAGTTCAAAATTATTTTGTGTAATTCTAAATATTCTATAGCTGTATGTGGGTGTATTATCTTAGAATCATGGAATGGTTTGGGTTGGAAGGGACCTCGGGAGATCATCTAGTCCACCCCACCTGCTGTGGGCAGCGAGACTTTTCACCAGATCAGGTTACCCAAAGTCCAGTGACCCTGGCCTTGAACATTTCGAGGGATGGGGCATCCAGAACTTCTCTGGAAAACCTGTTCCAGTGTCTCACCACCCTCAATGTAAAGAATTTCTTCCTTACGTCCAATCTAAACCTACCCTTTCTCAGTATAAAACCATTGCCCCTTGTCCTGTCACTACAGATCCCGGTAAAAAATCTCCCTCCATCTTTCTTACAAGCCCCTTTATATAGTCCTGTATTCACAGCTAAAGAAATCCTTATTAATTGTACTACAAAATCAAATAAAGATACAAAATTATTCTTGGTGGCCTCTACAAACACCAGTTAGTAGTTAATACTACTTGTGTAGCCCCTCCAAAAGTATGTGTGATTACACCCAATCAGGCAACCGTTTTTTTCTGTAACATCAGAAGCTTTACTCTGGAGCAATCATTTTTTCTTGAAGTCTGGGAGTAATCAGCCCTTATTTAGTCAACTCTCAGTTCTTTAAGGTGTGAATTGACAGGTGTGGTAAGGGACACTGAGCTGTGTAGGATCTGTGTTTGTGAGCACCTGTTTGTGTGAGTGTGCATAGCTTAATCTGTCGGGTTTGTTAGCTATTTAAGGCTTTACTTTGTACTTACTTGCAAAAGAATAATCACTGTAAAAATCAGTTTAAAAAAAAAGAGAAATGTGAATTATATCAAACCCAGATCGTTCGTCGGCAAGAAATGCAGCAGGAACAATGGTGAGTTCCGCAGCCGGGTGCTAGATTGGGGCAGACAAGGGGGTTCCCAGAGCCAGGGAAGCCTGAGGGAGCACAGAGCGGCCTGGCAGCTCTCACGAGCGAGGCTGATGCAGCCTGGGTGTTGCAACGAGCAACCGCGGGAGATTTAAATGGCCCCTCAGAGCGCGAGTGACCAGGAGCGCAGCAAACAGGGCATTGCGCAGCAGTTTGCACAGGCAGGGCAAGCAGGGAGGGTGCTGCATCCCACTTGTAGCCCCACAGCCTGGGAAGCTCTCTAGATCTAGTTCTCTGCCGGGATGGTGAGCACTCGCCGCGGAGCGAATACCAGTGTTGTTATGGTGAAAACCCCAGAGAGGTCTGATGCATCCACCCAGACGGATCTGGAGGCTTCAGTACAGACGGTAGGTTGCAACGTGTGCCTCAACCCCTCGCCTGGTGAGAAGGTAAGTACCTACACAAGGTGTGCACAGGTTGATGATCTGCTGCGCCAGGTGGCTGAGTTGCAGGAGGCAGTTAGAAGGCTGATTAATATTAATATTAGTATAACTGAGGCAGAGATAGATAGGCAGCCACAGAACCACGCCCCTATAGCAGACAACATTGAGAAGGAGGAGGTACCTTGGACCCTGGTGACCCGCAAAAGCAGGGCTCTGCCTCAACCCCCACCTCCCAGTATCACCACCAGTAACAGATTTGTAGCTTTAGCTACTGCAGACACCCACGAGCAAGGTCTGCAAGGTGCAGCTGTACCAGCAGCACAGAGTAGGTACTGCAAAAAGAAGAGATGAGTGCTCGTAGTGGGTGACTCCCTGTTAAAAGGCACTGAGGCACCCATCTGCCAACCTGACAGGGAGTCACGAGAGGTTTGCTCAAGCACCTTTCTGAAATGCCTGTACACCAATGCACACAGCATGGGGAATAAACAGGAGAAACTAGAGGTCTGTGTGCAGGGCCATGATCTGATTGCAGTCACAGAGACATGGTGGGACAGCTCAAATGACTGGAATGTGGTCATGGATGGCTACAGGCTTTTCAGGAAAGACAGACCAGCAAGGCGAGGTGGGGGAGTTGTTCTTTATGTGAGGGAGCAACTGGAATGCATCGAGCTCTGCCCAGGAGTGGAAGGAGAACAAATTGAGAGCTTGTGGGTAAAAATTAAGGGACAGCCACATATGGGCGATACTGTTGTGGACATTTGCTATAGGCCACCTGATCAGGAAGAGGAAGATGATGAAGCCCTCTACAGACAGCTGGAAGTAGCCTCACAATTGCAGGCCCTGGTCCTCATGGGGGACTTCAACCACCCTGCTATTTGCTGGAAAAGCAACACGGTGAGGCACACATAATCCAGGTGGTTCCTACAGAGCATTAAGGACAATATTTTGATGCAACTGGTGGAGGAGAATGAGGTGAGATGTACTGCGTGACCTTATCCTAAGAAACAAGGGAGGGATGTGTTGAGGATGTGAGAGTTGGGGGTAGCCTTGGCTGCACTGACCATGAGATGGTCGAGTTTAGGATACTGTGAGGTAGAAGCAGGGCTATGAGTCGGGTTACAACCTTGGACTTCAAGAGGGTCAACTTTGGTCTCTTCAAAGACCTGCTTGGAGGAATCCCATGGGCTAGGGCTCTAGAAGGCAGGGAGGTCCAAGAGAGCTGGACAGTATTCAAGGACCACTTCCTCCAAGCTCAAGATCGGTGCATCTCCAGGAGGAAGAAGTGAGGCAGAGGAGCCAGGACACCTGCATAGATGAGCAAAGAGCTTCTAGAGAAACTCAAATGGAAGAAGGAGGTTCACAGTATGAGGAAAAAGGGAGTGGCCACTTGGGAGGAATATAGGAATGTTGTCAGGGTGTGCAGAGATGCGACGAGGAAGGCCAAGACCCACTTGGAACTAAATCTGGCAATGCATGTCAAAGATAACAAGAAGGGCTTCTTTAAATACATCAGCAGTAAAAGGAAGACTGGGGATACAGTGAGACCGTTGCTGGAAAATGAAGAGGCCCTGGTGATGCAGGATGCAGAGAAGGCAGTTACTGAATGCCTTCTTTGCTTTTGTCTTTACTGCTAAGGATGGCCCTCAAGCATCTCAGCCCCCAGAGAAGAGAGGACAAATTGGGACAAAGGAAAACTTCCCCTTTGTTGAGAAGGATTGGGTCAGAGATCATTTAGGCAAACTGGATCCTTGCAAATCCATGGGCCCTGGTGGGATGCACCTGCGAGTGCTGAGGGAGCTGGCAGATGTTCTTGCTGAGCCACTCTCCATAATCTTTGGAAGGTCATGGAGGACAGGAGAGGTGTCCAAGGCCTGGAGTACAGTAAATGTCACTCCAGTCTTCAAAAAGCGCAAGAAGGTGGACCTGGGGAACTATAGGCCAGTCAGCCTCACCTCCATCCATGGAAAGGTGATGGAGCAGTTCATCCTGGAGGTCATCTCCAGGCATTTACAGGAAAAGAAGGTTATCAGAAATAGTCAACATGGATTCACCAAGGAGAGATCATGTTTGACCAACCTGATAGCCTTCTATGATGGTATGACTGGCTGGGTCGACGAAGAGAGAGCAGGGGATGTTGTTTATCTTGACTTCGGTAAGGCATTCGACACTGTCTCCCATAGCATCCTCACAGGCATGCTAAGGAAGTGTGGGTTGGATGAGTGGACAGTGAGGTGGATAGACAACTGGCTCAACTCAGAGGGTCGTGATCAATGGGGCAGAGTCTGGATGGAGGCTGGTAACTAGTGGTGTTCCCCAGGGTTCTGTGCTTGGTCCAGTCTGTTTAATATATTCATCAATGACCTGGATGGTGGGACAGAGTGTAGCCTCAGCAAGTTCACTGATGATACCAAGCTGAGAGGAGTAGCTGATATGCCAGAAGGCTGTGCTGCCATCCAACGAGACCTGGACAGACTGGAGAGCTGGGCCAAGGGGAACCTCCTGAAATTCAACAAAAACAAGTGTAGGGTCCTGCACCTGGGGAGGAATAACCCCATGCACCAGGTTGGGGGCTCAACTACTGGACAGCAGCTCTGTTGAGAAGGACCTTGGAGTGCTGGTGGACAGCAAGCTGACCCTGAGCCAGCACCGTGCCCCTGTGGCCAAGAAGGCCAACAGTATCCTGGGGTGCACTAAAAGGAGTGTGGTCAGCAGATCGAGGGAGGTTATCCTCCCCCTCTACTCTGCCCTAGTGAGGCCACATTTGGAGTAGTGGGCAGAGTTCTGGGCCCCCCAGTTCAAGAAAGACAGGGAACTACTGGAGAGAATCCAGTGGAGAGCTACCAAGATGTTATGGGGACAGGAGTATCTGCCATATGGGGAAAGGCTGAGAGACCTGGGTTTGTTCAGCCTGGAGAAAAGAAGACTGAAGGAGGATCTTATCAATGCTTATAAATATCTGAAGGGTGAGTGTCAAGAGGATGGGGCCAGACTCTTTTCAGTGGTGTCCAATGACAGGACAAGGGGCAATGGGCACAAGCTGGAACACAGGAAGTTCCACCTCAATATGAGGAAAAACTTCTTTACTCTGAGGGTGACATCGCAGTGGAACAGGCTGCCCAGGGAGATTGTGGAGTCTGCTTCCCTGGAGACATTTAAAACCCGCCTGGACGCGTTCCTGTGCCCCCTTGCTCTAGGTGTACCTGCTCAAACAGTGGTGTTGGACAAGATGATCTCCAGAGATCCCTTCCAACCCCTACCATTCTGTGATTCTGTGATTCTGTGATTCTGTGAAAACATGACATAAATGCTTTTATCCTTCTTTTTTTCCCCTGGATTACAGTGCCTTCCCATGAAAAAATAATAAGCTGCCTTCACCAGTCACGTCACTGTGCTTTTTCAGAAGCAAACTCAGAGCTAATCCTTCCTGTATTTGTTTTAACTGTAAATTGGAGATGAATAATCTGAAGTATATCCTTTTTTACTGGTGGTTATAACAGCAAGCCATGGTGCTTTCATGAGTGATCTCAGTGGTCTCTGAGCAACATTAGGTTCTGAAAACCAGGGCAAGGCAAAATTTCCATGTCTACAGCTTTAGATGTACATGCGTGGATTTCAGTGTGGGAGGATTTTCCAGGTCTGCAGGCAGTATGGCATAGAAATGTGGAAACTGGCGACATCTGAAAGTGGGCAAACAGCTTTGACACATATTTATGAAGATGCTTCCCCAAACACATTTAGCACTTTCAAAATCAGAGCTAGCTGGTTCGCTTTAATTGTATTGAGTTTTCAAAAGGCTTTTTGGCCACACAGCTTTTAACCCCATACAACTGAAACCAAAGCAATAAACACGAGAACATAGACATGACTCCTTCAGAGTTCCTAGAAACAGATAAAATACAAATAAATAATGTTGCAGCTGAAGATCGAATATCTGAAGTGTGTAATGTCAGCCAACCCTCACCACCTTGCTACCCAAGCAAACATCTGAATAAGGAATGTTGACTTTTCCTAACCTGTGTCTTCTCTTCTTCATAATCTCAGTCTTGTAGAATTCTAGGCAGTAGAATTGTCCACAGAAGTCTGTATAATGCCCCAGAAACAGGGACACTGTGCTACCCAAGACTTATTCAAACGTATCAAAAATATCAAGATGACTTTTCTTGTTTGGGTTTTTTTGTTGTTTGAGTGGTTGTTTTGTTGCCTTTTTTCCCCTCCTTAATCTTAAATTTAATATCAGTTTAGTAATATTTCATTAACAGTATGACATTTCTGATGTCTGATGAGAGTAAGTTAAAATTCTGCTTCATTTTTAGTTTCATAGACTGCAGGCTACTATTTTTCTGAATCCCCCTATGCTTATTTTGAACCTTACGTAGATATTCTGGATATTTTATCTGGCTTTATGCTGTACTACTTGCTTTAATTGGGAGAAGAGGTAATTATTTGTTGAAAGAGCTTTAAACAACCATGCAGTCATTTCTCATTTCCTTTCACTTCACTCACTGCTTTTATTTTCAGAATTTATTTCACTCTAAGAAAACATTTTTAATACTGGTGTAACTTCTTTTTTTTGTTCTATTTTAGTAGAATAGATCATATATTGGACTGTATTGCTTAGCTATTTTTTCTGCATCAAAAAGGAAATGAAGCACATATTTCCATGTTTTATGCACTTTATTTTTCTGTATTTGTAACGGCAAAATTTTCCATAATGGAAAAATCAGTTGTTGCAAAATGTTATCTTCAGCAGTACCAAAGAAGATGAAATTCACAAAGCAGTTATACAGTAATTGCAGCAATGCAGTGAATCTCAGCTGGGTAGCCTAAATTACAAAGGATTTAGGTAGCAAGGCACCACACTTGCCACATTTCCAATAACTGAGGTCATGGACATGCTTTCAAATAATCCTTTAATGTGAAGCTATTATTAAAAAAAGCCTAGATATTAACTAATGGAGCAAGGAAAGTAGCTGGCCTGTATTGCTTGCTGATTCTTAGTATATTTTTAGTCTATGTTGATTGTAGCAAAAGATCATAGAATCACAGAATCATTTAGGTTGGGAGAGACTCTTAAGATTATCGAGTCCAACCATAAACCTAACACTGCCAAGTCCAAAAAAAAGTCTAAATGTCAAAAAAAAGCTACACAGAATTCCAGTGTTCTTAAACTAGCTGTTACTTTGGCCGGAGACTTCACTAGATAGTGTTAAATTAAGAAAAACTATGCATGAGCCATCAGACAATATGGATTCTGAGCACTGGAGAACAAACTCAGAAAGGTTGCTGATCAAACTTCTGCTGACTTCTCAGAATTCTGTTTTACATCAGTCAGAGGGAAAGAAAAAACTGCAAGTGCTAGGTAATTGTCATAGATGGAAAGTATTGGAGCTTAAAGATAACAAGCACAACAGGGCCTGGAGTACAGAGCATTTTATATTGGTGTCCTTTTTCCTTTCTCCACGGGTTTATATCTCAAGCTCTGACACAGCAACCCCCGCCTTTCTCTGTCCTTCTCATGGAGAGAAGGTTCTGGGGGGTGTCAGTAGCTTTGCCCTAGCAACACACCTCCCAAAGAGCCATGCCTCTCTCTCCCTTTGTATGTCTTCTGAATTTCAGTTCTCCAAGTGAACACCATGCTGTGACTCTGTAACAGAATTTCTTAAAGGCTCTATTCATGGTGGTGGTTATGAACAGTAAGGTCCTGATCTGCCACAATATTTTTCTAAGGAGATTGTAGCAGGATACTACCTTTGACTTTTAATGAATAAAAATGTATATTAATATCTGTGTAACCAGTCTTTCTTAAAGGTATTGGATTTTAGCTGTAGCAAGTGGTTTGTAATTTTCCTATTAGAAGTGACTTGTCTTCACATTAATGTTGTTTTCCTTTATGGTATTAGTCAGAATACTCCCTGTGAATTAAGGTTATCCAAAAATATAAATCTGGTTTGTAGTTCACCTGTCATTACATTAGGATAGCAACCTGCTATTACAAATGTAAATAAATATTGACCTCTGGTGTTACAAAAAGAGAAAAGTATCTTTCTGCTTTCCATGTCAAGTTAGAAACTAGGTACATGTTTGAGTGGGGCAAATACATATACACTTTTTAATGTATGCATCTATATATACACTCCATGACTTATTTTCCTGATGAAACTGCTAGATACAAAATTAATAAACAAAGACATTAGAAAAAGAGTTATTCTGGGTTTTCTTTTTCATTTTTTTAATAATTCACTGCCCAGCTTCTCCAGAAAAAAATAAAAATAACTTGTAGTTATGGGGATTTTAGGTGCATACGTAATGCTCAGAGTAAAGTATTCTGTTAGGTAGCTGGGAAACTTTAATCAAAATATATTTTGAAAAGGCATATTGAAGGGTGATTTTACAATGGTGTTCAGAGTGAAAACCAATGTTATTCCTTCATATTTCTTATCTCATGTAACTGATTCAGTTTATTTGTGTTTTTTACTGAATTATTTGGCTTGGAGCAGAACCTAAAAGCATCTTCAATATTCTTCCTTTCCCTTTTTTTCTGTGTGGTTTTTTAATAAATTATTTTATTTTAATTAAAGGCAATCTGCTTATGATTGTGAAAGTATTAATTTCCAATAATTCGATAGCCATGTATGCACACTTTTCATCATAATATTTAAAATTTTCTCATATTGCCTACAACAGTGTTAATTTTTAATAGTCTGCAGTCCCCATTAATACAGTAATGTTATTCTAATATTTGATTCTTTCCTAAAACATCTAGAGAAAATTTCTAAGGTATTGCAGGTAGTACAGAGTTAAGATGTAAAGGCACCTCGTCAGTAGCCAGTGGGGTTCATCCCTTAATGGAAATGTTCACCAGATAGAATAAACCCTAATATTGTAACATATACTTTAAGGTACTCAGACAAATATGTTGTGGCTGTTCAGATTTAATCAGTTGAGTCCAGGGCAGAAAGTGGAGTGCTGATTAATTAGCAGTGATTCGGGGAGCATAGGAAGAAACCGACTTTTTTTGAGGAGTCCCATGTGGGGCTCAGGGGCAGTAAGTCTGCTGCTGTTCCTGCATATACCAGGAGAGAAAGAAGGGGAAAGAGAGAAGGGAAAGAGCCTCAGGCTATCTTACCTTCCTGAGCAATTCCTGCTCTTCTCTACTTCCTGAAATGCTTCAGAGCACCAAACAACCTTTCCCCTTAACATGATCAGTTTGATTTACTGGATGGCCCTGGCAAGTGTTTTGGGAAAGTAGTACGTGTATCCTCCAGGCAGAAGACACTGAAACTGCCCAAATGCCAACAGCAGTTGTGTGGGCTAGAGGAAAGAACCACGACTCTGAGGTCAGTATGAAGTTCATACTGCAGATCCATGCACAGGTGTGCTCTGCTTTACCAGTCTTCTTGAAATGGAGCCTAGCTCCTGAAATGCTGCTAACCAAAATGGGGAGTTCCAAAATAACAAGCAATGTTCAAGTGTCAGAGAAAGGTTATAAATTTCAGTTTCTGAAGCTCCTTTTTCATGTACAGTATTTCCCAAGCAAATAGTAAGGGTTTTTTTCTCCTTCTTCCTAGGGAGGAAACAAAACTTTCTCCAGGGCTTAGTACTGGGGCCAGTTCTGTTTAGTATTTTTATCAATGATCTGGATAAGGGGATTAAGTGCACCCTCAGTAAGCTTGCAGATGACACCAAGTTGGGCAGGAGTGTTGATCTGCTTGAGGGTAGGAAAGCTCTACAGAGGGATCTGGACAGACTGGATCGAAAGGCCAAGGCCAACTGTATGAGATTCAATAAGACTAAGTTATGCACTTTGGTCAGAGAACAACCTCATGCAACGCTACAGGCTTGGGGAAGAGTGGCTGCAAAGCTGCCCAGCAGAAAAGGACCAGAGGGATCTTGGTTGACAGCCAGCTGAACATGAGCCAGCAGTGTGGCCAGGTGGTCAAGAAGGCCAACAGCATCCTGGCTTGAATCAGGAATAGTGTGGCCAGCAGGAGTAGGGAAGTGATCGAGCCCCTTTGAGGTGCAGCCTCACCACTGCCGAATACAAAGACTGTGTTCAGTTTTGGGCCTCTCACTGCAAGAAAGGCATTGATGTGCTGGAGCATGTCTGAAGAATAACAACAAAACTAGAGAACAAGTCTGATGAGGAGCAGCTGAGGGAGCTGGGGCTGTTTAATCTGGAGAAAAGGAGACTGAGGGGAGACTCTATTGCTCTCTACAACTACCTGAAAGGAGGTTGTAGTGAGGTGAGTGTTGGTCTCTTCTCCCAAGTAGCAGGTGGTAGGATGAGAGGAAATGTCCTTAAGTTGTGTCAGGGCAAGTTTAGATTGGATATTAAGAATGATTTCTTCACCAAAAGGGTTGTCAAGCATTGTAACAGGCTGCCCAGGGAGTGGTTGAGTCACCATCCCTGGAGGTGTTTAAGAGACATAGATGTGGTGCTTAGGGACATGGTTTAGTGGTGGACTTGGCAGTCCTAGGTTTCTGGTTGGACCTAGTGGTTTTAAGGGTCTTTTTCAACCTGAATGAATCTATGATTCTAAAATTTATTTTTGTTCTGTGAAGGTTTGATTATAGATGTTATAACTATCACTGTAAAAGAGAAGCTGAAACCATTCCTTGATTTGGTTTTAACTCTCTCTGTGGAATCTATTTCTAAATATGTATGGAGAGTTTATGATCTCTCCTTATATTGAACAGATTATGTAAATGTATTGAAAGCAAGTTGGAAGCATAAATCACAGATGTCGGTTTGATGGAAAGTTTGTAACCAGAAAAATCTACAGCTCCCAAATCCCAATGTGTTAATTATAAGGCGGCAGCTGGTATACAAATTTATGCCGAGCTACGAAATGTTCAGACTAAAATAGAGTATGCCTAAGTGGGCTTAGTGTCTAAAACCTACAGTCATCATAGGGAAACTTAAAATCATGTGACTGTGAAGTGTCTGTGATCTAAACTGTCTGCAGCTAGAAAAGTGATGTAAGCTGAAGGGGAAGGTGGGTAAAGACAGTTGAGAAAGGCTAAATGAGCTAGTCATGTGCACCTGGAGCAAGTTTTGTTTCCCTTCTGTATAATGAATGTACTTACAGGTAGACTGGGTAGAAAAATCAGAAATTCATTACCTTGATAGCATATAATCTCTGTGACCTTTAATACTAATGAAGTACACATTTTTTTCAGTGGTTTTTGTGTTAAAAGTATAAACAGTGGAGCCAGTAATTTGTGTTGGATGCTCTGTGGTTACAGAAGACTGTATTACTCTGTAACACAGTTTTTGAACAATGTGGTTGTATTTGAAAATGAGGTAAATCAAACAAAGTTATCTAATTAATTGCCCTGTCAGAATTTAAGGAGAGATACTATGCAATAAAAAAAAAAAAGTTTGGTTAAATCATGGGCACTTACATTTTTAAAACTGAGATATCCTAAATAGCCATTCAGTGTCCAGTTCTGCTTTAGGTTACCTATAGAGAGTGAATGAAGGCTCCCATGATGTAGTAAATTCCCATTTTTTACCTGTCGGAGGATGTGCATGAATTAGTAACTAGGGAGAAAGAGATTACTGGTATTTCTCCACCTGAGGAACAAAATTATAATGTTGGTACTTCAGACCAACTGTGTCATCTCTGTGACAGAAATCAGCATAAGAAAATGGCTTGACTTAGAAAGCCTGGCAGATCATTCATACTGTACTATTTCAGGCAGGGGGAGTCATTGTATAAACTCCAGACCTTATGCTGATGAACAATCAGTGAAAAGTAATACTCCATAATTTTGACTTCAGATGACTCTCAACTGTCAGATAAAGATAATGCTGGTCCCTACATGTTCCTATTTAGAGTACTCTTCATGAACCTGCCCTGGATTTAAAATTTAATTTCTCACTGCAAATGTGCAGATTTTTATCCTTGAAATCATATATAATTGGGGGGAAAAAAAAGTAGAATAGAATGAGAAGATCATATTAACCTAATTTTGTTTAACACAAAAAGTTCATAATATTACAGCTTTCTGATCACAGAAGTTGTAATTCAATATTTAAACACATCCACGCATAGAAACGACCAGAAAGCTACATAACCTGTATATATTTAGTGATGCTGAGCTTAGCAATCTTTCAGAGAAATAGTTGGCAGTCTGTTTCCTCAGCCTGGGAAACTGCAGTAACTCCAGTTTCTGTCCTGAGCACTGCCTTAGATTCAGAGCCTCTCTGCTGTCTGCCTTCATGCACTTCTTCTGTTTGGAGACATGGCTGGTTTGCAGAGGGTAGTGGGAAACTGTCAGTTCAGTCTCAAACTAGATGTATTCAGCATTCCTGAGGGACTGAGAATAAATATGTAAAGGAGAGAGAGGAGTGCAGTGCATGCTGTAGCATTAAAACTGAACCCAAATATTGCATATGACATCCTGCAGGCACTAGGAGAGGATTATACTGTTGTAGGGGAAGAAGACTGCTCGCTGTGATGATTCAAAGTATACAGGCACTGAACTAATAATGTGAGAGACCTTGTCCAAGTGGCTGTGGCACAAAACCAGTAAAAAACTTAAAAGACAGTTTGGGAAGTTTCTTAAGGCTATATAGTGAAGATCATCTGGATGTTTCAAAGTTTCAGAACGCTCTCATGACACAGGTGTGAGTTAAGTTTCCTGAAAGAATATGAATCCACAATTGTGGCTTTTCATGGAAAACTTGTCCCACCTTCAATGACGCTGTTTACAGTGGGTTTGGAGTAGACTGTATATCTGTATAGTGGTGTCTCTAGTGAATACCAAAATAGCCATAATTTAGAAAAGTATAGAAAGAGATTATCTTGAATATTAATGCATTTTGCACTGGTATTAATGACAACTTTGATTCATAGATCTCACAGTAAATTTTAGAAGTACTATTGTTCTCAAGGTTTTGTTTGGTTTTGGTTTTGTTTTATGTCCCTAGCGACAGCAGTTCATAGATTATTTAATTTTGCTTAGGAATTTTAAGTTAGTGGTAGATCCAAATGTAAAACCAGATGGATATGCTGCTTTTTCTTAAACACTTGGTTCTGCTTACAGATGTTGAGCTGGTAGCTATTAATCCAAGAGAAGAAAGTAACCAGATAGGCATTTCCAGTCCCTGTGTATATGCTTTGTAGAAAATGAAGTGTAGGCAAGATCTTGAGCTGAAAATTAGATTTTCAAAATAAAAAATAAATGCACTTTATTTCCACTGGACAGCTGGTTTTCTTTTCTTTGCCTGTGGTGCTTTTATCAGGTTTTATGACAATGTTATGCTATTCAGCAAACAGTAAGTGTTGTCCCTTTCCAGAACAGTACTTGCTACATATACCACCTTTGAGAGGCCAAACTGCAATGTAAGAAAAACATATGCAGAAGGAAGTATGAAGGAGGGACTAATGATTGTGAGTTTGCCATAAAGAAAGATAGCACATCAACAGACTTAAATAGCAGATGCTTATGGTGTCTACTGACCAACACAGTGCATTCCTGATTGTTAAGCGGGAATATGGATACAGGGATTTAGCTTTGTACAGGCACAGCTGAATTTTATTGTTTGAATGTAAGTAAATAGGTTGTTGTAGAGGACTTAAGAATGTGCTGCCACAGCAGAAAGACCTGGGTCTCCCACAGGTCTATGTCATAGCTCTGAGACCAGTGTAGGTCTCTCAGGTGTTCCACAGCGTGCAGCATGGCAGTACATAACTCTGTTCTGTCCTGCCCATAGATTCAGTTGGTTGAGGGTTAGAGGTCCCACTAATTCAGGACTTTCTTGGTTGCTAAAGCTACCTATGGTAAATGTGTTTTTCTCTGCATTTTTCTCTAGTGTAGTTGAGCTAACTTGTAAATGCTGGTTAATAGAAAATGGTGCAAAGATTATAGTATGCTAAAAAGAACAAGCAAGTCTATCTTTAGACAATACTGTTAGGATCAAAAGATTAAGCAGGCAATTCAGAAAATTAAAAACAAAACAAAACAAGGGACTCCCTGCAATATTTTAATTTGGTCTTGCTTGTGTGCACTATGTTGTCATTTAATTGTCTAATTATACATGTTTTTTTCTGTAAGATCCTGCCTCATTTGATTCATGGAATTGGCAGTACTTCCTTAATGAGCAGTTGTTTGATATGCTTTTAATTTGTTATTCAAAGAATGCACCCCCTGCTGTATTTTCTGCAAGCTTGTTAAACCCTATTCTGAAGACAGAATTATTAGCTTTTTCTTTGACTGCACAGTTGATGGTCATTGCAGTTGTTCTTGTGTTCTCTGCAAGTAGAATCTGAAGGTCTTTTTTGGTGATGTTGTTTTTTTTTTTCATCATAAAATACAGAGTTATTGAATCCAAAGGCACTTGACAGAATGTAAAAGAGCTGGTGAAAGGTTTTGCTGAGAAAGATAAGAGCACAGACAGAGCTACAGCACTGCCATTTAGCAGAGGTGAAGCTACCCGACTACTTATCTAAGTGTCCTGTATATATTCACTCAGATAGTAATAGTATGGAGCACATTTGTTCATTCTTCTAAATATTAAAAACACTGAACAAAAAGGAAGAAGAAAAACAGAAGTGTCATGAAAGAAATTAAGAAAAATGTCCATGCCCAAATTAGCTAATTTCTTTTGTCACTGGGGAAAGACTGTTGGAATGGGTAGCAGGAACATTGTTTTTGGAGTGTTTTCTGAAAAATAAGAGCAGTTATATAAGATTTTTTTTCTTCTTCTTTGAAAATGAGAGAACTTTTTTATAACGTTTCTGGGAGTTCTGCTCTTTCAAAAAGAGCTTTAAGATTTTCAGGTTTCCATTGCTGTTTTTTTTTAACTAAGGTCCTGCTGTTCATGTTGGAAGATAGTGCATACTGCTTGACTGGGTAGTTCTGTCCACAAAGTAGCCATTCACCCCTCAGTTATAACAAATACACAAAACAGACATGAACTCAAATTCTGTAGAATGTTGAAGATACGATAGAATTGCTTTGCTAACAAAACCATATCTGGTCAACCATAGAAAAGCCCTCAGACCCAGGCTCGTTTCTTCACTCTGTTATACTTCCTCCCTTCGTTAGTAGTTCCCAGACTAATTTAATTTATCCAGTTTTATTTCCCTTAGTGTCTTACTCCCTTTTGATGGAGAGCTGTGAGGTTTTGGTATGATCAGGCTGGGACCTTACTTCCAGTAAAATCAGTGAAGACAGTATCCGGTATTGTTATCTGGGAAAGACCATGAGGAAAATCTAGGCTTTTACTGGCACTTCTTGACAATATCCACTGACCTTTTTTCTATCTGTAGCTCAGTTTCTTCACCTAACAGATCTCTTTATCTGAAGCCTTCTTCTTCTAGACAGAGAACTTTTTCCTTCTTAATTTTCAGTGTTACATGTAGCGTTTAATCTGCATAATATCCCTCCCTGCTAGGTGGTCTTACTTTTCAAGTCCTGTTCTACTTGTTTCTTGTACAGAATCCATTTCACTTCACTATGTATCTTTGTTATCAATCTTTGTACCTTTTTGAGACCAATTACACTCTCCTTGAGATGGATGCAATGGAAATTGAACATTAGTTCAGAAGGGTGTATATGGTAACTTATGTATGTTGTGTAATTTGTTCAGTCTTCCTTCCCTAGTAATTCTTACCATTCAGTCTGCATTCTTGATGACTACGGAACAATGAGCTGGTATTTTAATAGAAATTTTCTGTGTGTTAGTAGTTAGTTCATTGTACAAATGTATTTTTTTTTTCCCCATGTGTGTGGCTTTATATTTATGTATGTTGAATTCCATTTCCTGGCTTTTTTTATCAGTCAGTCACTTAAGGCTCGTGTGCAACTTATGCTTCAAATTTAGTACTTGTATATTTGAATACAATCATTAAATGTCATTACTGGGCAGTTCACCCATTTTTGTAAGTCATTTGTGATATTATTAAACAGAACAGCACCAGCAGAGTCATCCATGGCAACTGTTAACAATTATAATATATTCTTTTTTTATGTCTCCTCTTCCTTAACTGGTTGGTTATTTATATAAGGGAATTCCATCCTTTTAAATGACATCTTTCTTTCTCCAAGACTTGTTAAAGGCCTTGCTGAATAATTCTCAGAAACCCAAACAGGCTGTATTGACTGGATCTCTCTCTTATCTATGTTTTTATTGAACTTTTCAGAGAAGTCTATCAAATTTGTGAGGCATGTATTTTATTTACAGAAGCAATCTTGTCTTCACCTCATTTTATCATTTATAACTTCAATAGGGTGTTCGAAGTTGCCACTTCTGGTGAAACTGGGCCTGTGTCTTTTTTTTCCGTCTGTTGAGAATATTTGTAGCTGTCATTTATGATATCAAAACATTGTTTTCTAGAGGGGTATCTGACATGCTGTTTCATTATAATAACTGCTCTGCTAAGGTGTTCATTTTATACCCAGTGGTAAATTAGATTCCCGATAACAATTAAAAGATCATCTTCTTCACACACATCAGGTAATCACTTCAGTGGGCTGCATCATTTTAACATAACAGTGTTAATAACCTATACAAAAGACAGACATACTTAATCTATTGTTTTAAATATAACTGTAGACTGATTTATACAATATCTCTTTGATTTTTTTTTCATTGTGGAATTGCACAGTTTAATAATGATAACATTACTCTTATGCTAAGTATGATTTATGCAAAAGTACAATTGTTTGCTGTCTGGCTTTTTGTTTTGTTTTGGCTTTACAGGTTAAACCTGGCAACTCTTCCTTTACTCTGCCTAAAAGACGTTCTTCAGGTTTATGCTTTATTTGTCTTTACAGAATCTTAATATGACCACAATTCACAGCTCAAAATGTGGAAAAAGTCATTAAACTAGCTTTCTAATCAGGAGGGTGTAAAATTGTAATTAAACTAATGGAAGACTGACTTACTTATTAAAAATATATTAAAGCACATGTAGTACCTGTGCTTGCAATCTTCTATTCCATATAAGACTTTTGCACTATTTTAAGTTAATATTTGATTCATAGCCATAGAAATAGCATCATCACTAAGCATTTTTATAGTTTACACATAGAATATTGATGTGGAAGCTACAACTACGTGAAAGCACTGATACTGTATTGTGAGCCACTGTCATTTTCCTGACATTATGTGAGGAGCCCCTCTGTGTCTCCTGTGAAAACCAATGCTTTTTGAACTCCCCAAAGCAAGACAGAATTGTTCAGGACTCTTACAACAGGATACAAGAACTTTAATTGACTGGTGGTGAACCTAAATCCAGTTTAAATCCCAAATATCTTGGTTTTCACTTAAAAAAAAAATCTGTCATTCAACCATGCTATTGAAAGCTTTGTCAGCAAGATAGAACTCCCTGTGTTCCATTGTTTAGGTGTTTTATATTAAAAATAAACGTGTAAAATAGAATAATATATCTGGGTCATTAGTTGTCATTTTGTGTGCGCAGACAGAGCTGATTATGTTATCATATTCCCACAAAACTATTGTTGAAGGCCATTAATGAGTCACTACTCAGAACTTCTTACTGCAAATGCCTGTAATTTATATTTTTCATTTATAGTGTCTTCATAAGTCCAGCAGCTGACCTGTTTATGTTTACATTATTTACTTTTGTATTTGATATATTTCCTTTGACCTCTGCCTAATATAAGAAGTGATCCATCAAAAAAAATCCTCGTTTCAGCTAATGCTTGGCTTTTGGGAAAATATGGAATAAGCCTCTTTTAACTGAGAGCTTCATGGACTAGTCCCAGGTTATGCTTTCTGGGAAAGTGGCATGAGCTGCTGAGGCTCTCTGGTGCTGAGAAATTGCCCTGCTGTTAATTCTTCGTTGGAAAAAGGTTGGCTCCTGGGAATTTTGCCATCCTCACTGAAGTGAAACTGTCCAAGAGACATGACAGAGCTAGTCAATTAAGGATTAAAGAATTAAAGATCAACAGTAGTACTTGATCTTAAAGATTTAAAGTACTGAAAAGTAATTAAAACATTTAAGGATTTAAAAATTTAAATTTTAGGTCCAGTGTTTATAGAGGGGTTAAAGCACATTGCTGACCAATAGTGATATGTACTTCTAGTCCTTTCCCAATAATAAGCCTCCAGACAACACTTCTCACAGATTTATTAGGCATACCATTCCAATGCTATGATTTAGTTTAAAAAGATCTTGATTTTTGTAGATTTCTTTGCCACCATTGTATCTGAAAAACAATAAGTGATTAAACTTTTCTTCTGTTCTTTTGCTTCTGGCTAAAAGACAGACCCACACATGAATTATTTTTTTAAGAAGTTCAGTAATTTGAACAAAAACTTAATTTTCTAAAAAGACACTTTTCAGGAAGTGTATTTATTTTTTGCTATGACAGCATATCCTAGCAAGAAATTCAGGTTTGTTGATAGTTGTTGTTTTTTTTTTAAACACTGTTTTTGAGGCCAGAGAATAAAGTACAACAAACAGAATTACAAATAAATTATGTGCCTGCTTAGCAAAACTTGTTTCTGTACAATAAATGATAAACCATGGAAAATAAGTCCATTATAATTAAAAAGTTATATTTTTAAGTTAATTTGGACAACTAAGATCAAACAATAACTGAGTACTACTAATTAATATGCATTGCATGTGATCTCAAGTATACTTTATAAATGTCATGGCTAGAGCAAGAGCAGATTAAAATCATTAACTACATAATGTAGCTTATAAAAACAGGATCACAGTTATAGGAGAGGGTAACTCTTTAATTTCATGTTTTTAATTGACTGCTTCTGTAGTTAATTAAACAGTTAGAGTAGGTTTTGGTTACAGTCTTAATGGAAATTATTTTAAGCAGCTATTAAATTGAGAATCTTTCATATGAACATTTTTAGTCATAGAAGGAGTGCATTCATGTTAATAGGTTGTATTGGAGCTAAACTTACTTTTAATATTTATGAAGCAAATTAGTATTAAATGTCCCACAGTAATTTATTGAAATTTCTATTCTCTTGGGCTTCCACATGACATTATCAATTGAAATCACTATCTGTCACCTCCCACTTACTCCACTATTTCATTATATAACATAAAAGGATTTTTTTTTTCAACAACAAAAAATACTCTTCATGAATCCTGGTTGCAAACTACTTCGTCAAAGTAATGTAAAAATGCTAAGGCTCTCTTGAAGCTAAACCAAATGCTTCTTTTTCACTCTTATCTTGAATATGCAATTAATAAGAGGTATAAAATTTATAAAAAGAATCAAAAGTATCCATTTAAAACCTCTGCAGGAGTTTTTCAGTAGATGTGACAGGCTGGCATGTATGTCATACTTTCAATTCTGTGAAACTCTCGGTGGGTCATCAATCTCTTTCTGGATGGTCTGGCAAAACTGCAACAGTTTAAACCCTAGTTATCACATTTGTTTTTGAAGATACCCTTGGAACAAACATAAGGATGTTGTTACTGATTTGCTTTTATAATTACTTCCATTGATAAACTTTCAGAATGCACTGGGAACTCTTATATATTGTTATCTGGAACCTAGAGAGCTTTCTACTCTGCAGACTGGAAAATAGTTTCTTAGGTTTTATATATTACATCTTCAAATCCTAGAAAACATTGAAGTTCTTTAATTTTTGTAGGTGTGAAACGTTCCTGCTTCTCACTTTTAAACTAGGGCATTGTCATGGTTTAACCCTCTCCAGCAACCAAGCAACACACGGCCACTCGCTCAGTCCCCACTGTGCAGTGGGATGGTGGAAGAATTGGAATGGTAAAAGTGAGAAAGAAACTTCTGGGTTGAGATAAAAGCAGTTTGGCAATTAAAAAGAAATAATAATTTTTTTTTTAAATGCCAGGAAGGGGTGGGGGTGGGGGGTGGAAAACAAACACCAAGAAAGGCAAGTGATGCAAATGAAAACAATTGCTCACCACCAGCTGACCAACAGCCAGTCAGTCCCTGAGCAGTGGACCCCCCACCAACTCCTCCTCAGTTTTACTGCAAGCATGTTGTCATATGTTTTGGGATATGCCTTTGGTCTGTTGGGATCAGCTGTCCCAGGTGAGTCCCTTCTCAGCTTTTTGTGCACCTTGAACCTACTTGCTGGCAGGGCAGTGTAAGAGGCACAAAAGACCATGACGGTGTAAGCACTGCTCAGCCGTAATGAAAACTCGCCTGTCTTATCAACACCATTTTAAGCACAAATCCAAATCACAGTCCCATACAAGCTACTATGGAGAAATGTAACCATCCCAGCCAAAACCAGTACAGTCATAAATATAAATGTCTTCCTAGAAATCGTTGACAATGTAACAGTCATGTAATAACTCTCACAAAATTTTCCTTCTTCACAATTTTAATTTTTTTTTTTTTTTAAATCTTTCTTCTGGAAATGAAAATATTTAATTTGGGAAAGAAATGTTAGTTAACTGTCATTCATTGGAAGCAGGAAAATGAGATTGACAGGCTAAGATTCATTACAAGATATTTCAGGTGGTGAATATTGTACATCCCATTGCAACTACAACAGTGGCTATTTCACTGAATTATTATCTTGTCACTATGTTTCATAGAACTGGGAAAGTTTCCACCAGTAGTTTGAAATGCCTGTTTCATTTCCACAGAGATAATGCTATTGATCCTGAGAATTCATGCTGTTACAATTATTTTTTTTTTGCCTTTTTAGAAATCCAAATATGTCCTTACCAGTTTTTTATGAGAAACATAAACTTAAAAGAGACAGAATTATGAAATATCTGTATATTTTAAAAGGCCAAAATATTTGATTACTTGCCTTGGGAATGGCAACACTAAGTTCTATTCATTGCAGATGAAACAAAATAGTCAATGGTCCCATTATGACAATGAAGGTCATGTAAAGAGTTGAAACCTACTTGAATCTTCTTTACATGTGAGTGTATTTAATTCATAAACTCGTTACAGAAGTGTTAGTTTAATTCAATAGCATGAAGAATGTGTTTGGCAACTGTACACTTTCATGCTAGTACTCTGCAAGCTTCAAATTGAGAAGTAAGCTGAAAATTTAGAGATTTTTTTCAAAGTTTTGTGGGTTCCTAAGAAAGTTATATTTTCATTAGGACATTGTTCTAAGCAAATGTAACTGTTCAAACTGGATGATAATCTTTTGTTGGCTAAACAAGCAACTTTCACATTCTAGCCCTCCTGTGAAATTGAAAAACTTTATCTGGGAGTATATGGCCCTGGTTTCCTTCCTTAAATGGAACCTTGAAACCTTTACTTTTCACCTGATTTCTTTATTTCTTCCCTCCCCCCACTTTTTTTTTAAAAAACTTTTACATATTAGAGTGTCAAAAATCGTCAGAAATGGATTGGCTTTTCCAGACAAATGCCTCTAAGTTTCCAGAGTAGTTGTATTATATCACTAAGAGCAATTTTTGTAAATGGTCTGTCATCCAAAGTTTGAGACATCCATTGCATCTTTAAAGTGTAAGACAGCTATTACTGTAGACAGCTTTGGAAATTTATGGGCTTCATGTGAAAGAAAAATACAGTAGCTGCAGACCTTAGACAGATAGTATTACAGGCTTGTATATATTCTGCCCTTTACTTCTCATGCACTCATCTGGCTTGGGAAGAAAATAGTCTTGTCAGTGCTTGAAATTAGATATACTAGTCTAAGAAAAGTGTTTCCTCTATTGCTGATGGCATCCCTGTATACTTGCCCTCTGAAATCATCAGTGATCTATGTAGGGCTTTGTGCCTTCAAAAGTTGTCTTCATCTACTGCAAATAAATCCTATTAAACCAATCAAATTTTCCTGGGAACACTTCTTCATTGATGATATGATTTTAAAACAGCTGACTACTATTAAAAAGATAATATTGCCAGCAGAGGAAGTGACATTATGGGTGGATTAACTAGATTCTGAAATCTGAAAGTACTGTGGTGTTGTACTATTATATATTACAGACACACAGTTAAACCATTTTGAGATTTAGGTTAACTAAGCCTAGTAAATGTCTCCACATCATAGGTTTCATGAAAAACAGTGAGGTAAGACTTGGGCACAAAACCAAATAAGACCCCAGAAAAACTTGTATGTGTGCAAAGAAGAATTAATTGTTCTAATATCAGTTGCACTTTGTAAGTTGTTCTGGTAGTCACCAATAACTAGAGAAACCTATACCACATTTCCAGTTCACAAAATAGAAGGTAAGAAGGTACCTGAGAAATGTGTAAAATTCCTCCATTTCCCTTTGCCTCATTGCTGAGAGTCAAAGCAACCATGAGAGATATTCTTATTTTGGTGATCCAAGAGAAGCAGGGACAGATAAGCTGCTTTCCCTCTGGTCTCCCCTGTTGCCCTTTAAAAGCCATTACTAAAGTGTAACTTTGCCCCTGGTTTCTCTCACCCATATGGAGGAAGATGAGATACTGCCTTTCCTTGACTCAAGACAAGGAGTAGGAGAAAGCTTCATGCTTCTCATTTTTCCCTTGATGGTGGAAGAATTTGAATGTAACCTAGAGGTGAGCAATTTGCAGCCTTGGGAGGGCTGAAAGTAAAGAAATAAAATAAAAAAATCAGACAACACTTTTTCATGTAAGAAAGGAAAGGAAATTTCTTTGACAGATCTTGCAGTCTGTCCGTATTCTCTGAAGATAACAATAAGTGGAGCTCAGAGGTTTTCTGGAGCCAACAGAAATGAAGTGTATTGTGCAAAGATTCTAAGTTTATTCTAAACCGTAACTCTGTAATTCTCACATGATTTATATTGTCTCTTCATATTGGCAATGTTGTGGGGAGAATGTCCATGCTTTTTTATAACCTCTGTATAAGGAGTCTGAGCATGCTTGATTTATTTATTGTAAAGCTGATATTTAATGGGGGGTTTTGTTTATATACTTAGATTTGCATTGTGCTTTAATGCTGCTATCCTGGCCAGTGCATACTGCTATATATGAGAGAAAGTAGTAGTGAATATTAGTGTGTTTTAACCAACTATTATTATTTTGAGCTTGTAAGTCTACAAACTAAACAAAATTACTGGGGTTTTTTATTATTTTATGTGAGAGGAAAGATGGGTTCCAATTCAGTATCTGTCAGTGCCTGAAGAAATAACAACCTAAATATTCCAAATAGAATCCATAGGAGGAATTTTTTACAAATAGGTTTAATTTTCCTATCAAAGTAAAATGTGACACAAACAGGAATTGAACTCATGATCATGAATCCCAGTGTAATTCTTCAGCCATAGGACCATCCATCAAATCATTTAATTGCCAATTTGGGAAAACTAATATTTGCCCTGCTTTGCTATGACTTGTGTCCTAAAAGCAACATAAAGGATGTGAAATGGTGAGTTCCTTTCCTGTGCTCTGGTTCCTAAAACTACTCTCAGTATCTTACTTGTGTTCTTTCATATTATTTTACAATCTCAGTGCTGTATAATTATACTTTTGGATATTTGCATTAGTAGTTCTAGAGCAGGAAGGTTATATGAAGGCCTGAAAAGGTATTATTTAGGGAGTCATAAGCAAGGAGAGAGGATAGGAAATAATTGATAGATAAACAAATCAGACTCTTTTTCTTAATAATCAATGTACTTCTGCTTTTAACCAACTGATCTCGTAACACAAATAATAGACTACTCTAATGATTAGTGTTTTAGCAACTGATACAATGGGATTTCTTGAAATAAGCATGCTGTAATATAGATATAGAGATAGCTTCTGCATACTACACTTACCTGAACAGTCAAAAAGTAGTACAGTGGTAGACAGTTTTTTCTGATCGTAAGAAGCTTGCGGGAGTGAGGGGAAAGAGAAAATAACCTTCATTCAAATTATGTTGCTCAACATTAAAGTCTTCTGAAAATTGTCCTTTCATTTTCACACTTTCATTCTTAGAAGAGAGAAAATTGCTAAACATCTCTGGTGTGATTCAAACACAACATATTTTGCAAAATATATTTGCCTGCAAGTATTGGCTTTTAATTTTCATCATATTTATTTCACTCTTCTTCCTTCTAAAATCCCTTTGGTGCAGGCACCTCATTTATCTATATTGTGAAACACTTTACGTGGTTACAGGGCCCTAATTCTGAGTATATTAACAGAGACATAATAGGCACACTTAACGTGAGCACTGTATGTCAAATATATTTTTAGTACTGAGTGAAATAATGGTCTGTAGTATCTGTGAGTTCCATTGTTCACAGATAATTATGATCTATGAAACACCGTATGGTCTCAATATCACAGAGGATACATACATATTTTGGAAACAGAGTGCTTTGTGGCAATATTGCCATTTTGATCATTAGGGAAAATTTTATGTAGTACCTGGAGAAAAAAACCCAACATGTATGTTCTTTCTGCTTGGATGAATACTCTTACATGGTAGGCTTTACTGTTGAGAACTTTTTAAAATTAGGAAAAATAGTGCTATTACCTAGTTCAGTAAAAGTTTATAACTGGAGCAATAGTCTTCAGTCATGCTCTTTCCTAGCAAACAATCAGATGAGATTTGCAAGTTTTTTAACACTTAGGCAGAAAAGATTTATGGAAAATATGAGGGTAATCAAAAATATTTTATATTGAAGAAGATGGCTTGAAATAGAAGCTTAATGGCCAGAGAGTTTGGGATGGCATTTTTATAGAAGCACCCAAATTCCATTGAAGATCAGTGACATTTTAATGCCTAATGATTTGAGGTTTCTCTAAAACTTAGAGCCATTTTGCATATCAGCAATTTACCAGCCCGTCTGCTTTTCTAGTAGGTATTTTGTTTGTTTGTATTCCAGAAAATAGCATAATCTCACTCTTGTACATAATTTCTGAAGTGCAGGTTTTATTATATCCTTCTCCTGCTTGATTTAAATTCCTTTAAGTAGGTGATACCAATCATAGTTTTTTGATAGAACATATTTTGCCACAAAGTTACTGATTATGAAATTACTGTAGTATTTTAGTTTTGATGCATGTCTATAAAACAAAACCTGAAAAATTTTTAAAGTTTGAAATTGTTTAATTTAAATGAGAATGCTATGAATGCATCACATAATTTCTGAATCTTGATTTCTTTAGTTCAATCCTGAAGCTTAAGACATTGAAATCAAAATAAAAAAATAATATCTTAGTTTTTCTGTTTGTTTATTTTAAATCATTATACACAGCAAGGGTTTTGCCTGAATATTTATTTAAGTTTTCATTATCAGTTTGTATCCTAAGCTTTGGAAAGGCTTGTGGGGTACTTGTTCTTTAACCTTTCAATATGCATAAACTAAAGAATCTCTTTTCTTAGATTTTAGGTCAATACCCTTTTTGTTTCTGTCTTACAGCTGCCATTAAAACAAAAAAAAACAAAACCAACCAAACAAAAACACCTAGCATGGATTCTTGCTTCAGAACACTTGGAGGTGTCCCTGGTGTTCATGAAAGATTCCTGAATACTCAGTTCCTGCCACCAAGTTTTCATTGGGAATTGGAGACTGTAAAAAACTAAATATATACAGTGGCATATTAAACTATGAAGAATCTCCAACATTTATTAGCTGTGGACACCCTTTATAATCAACAGGTAAATTTATAATAGTAAGAAAAGCAAATTTCGTATCTATTTTAATAGATCAGTCTGTAAATATTCTAGAAAAAAATATTTTACTGAATTTTTATAGTATAAGTAAATATCTGAATGAGTTTTCTTTCAAGACCTGTTATGTGATCTGAAATCTGAGTGTGGACTTGTTGGGACTTGACAGGTCAAAGTACCTTATAGTACTATCAGATGGGATCCCAGACCCACACATCTTTGCTGTTTCTGTAAGTTCCTTATTTGCTGTATACAATGGAAACAGCTTAGCTCATTTGTTAGGAGCAACCTGTGAAATTGAAACAAATCACAGAGACTTAGAATACTGAAAGAGCTTGAAAGGCTGGTCTACAGTTTTACTTATGGCTTTACCCAAATACAAGGGGTGTGTTAATGAGACGGGCCATCCTTGCACCATAGATGTCTCCTGTCTAGACTATTCAAATATCAGAGATTTCTGGTACTGTGTTTGATTAGTAATCTAGCTAAATCAATAAAGTTCCATGAAAATTTTTTAATCATATGTAATATTCCATCACTTTTTATTATAATGCAAACTTGTCTTTGAATTAATGAGACAGGGAAATAAAGTTGCTGTATTAGGCAAGAAACATCATAGTTAAAACTGCTTTAGGATGCTGTTTCTGTCTTTTGTAAGAGTTACAGGCATATCTTCATATGAACTGTAGGTAATAAAATCAGTCCATGGTGAAATGTTCATGTTGAAGCCATATATCATTAAAATCGAGCTGCATACACCAAAGAATTAATGCAACCTTCCATGTATTTTTTGTACCGTGTGGAACTATCTGATAAGGTAATGTCTGATGATAAATTGAGTTTATGGTGAACTGCTAGATTCAATCTTTGGCTGTAAATCTCGAAAGCTAGCTTCTTTCAACAGCGAAGCTAAAGTCACTGCAGTGTATACCAACTGTCACTTGAATCAAATTCATCATGACTAAGATAGTATCTCTTGCAAAATCTTCCTTAAATGGGGTCACAAACAGTTCATAATGAAAAAGCTGGATGGATAAATTTCTCCTACAGTAATAGAAAATTTCCTTCAAATATATGTCCTAAATTCTTGTTGCATCTCAGAATTTCCCAAATTTTCTCCTATGTGATTTTATATATAGTTTAATATTACCAAATTAAATTAAATTTCATCGTAATGACTTTCTGAAGGAGAAATGGTTTGACCTTCTTTGAGAAATCTTTTCACTCTCAGTCCTCTTGAGCACTTAACCCCACTTGCTGTTTCATGAATATTTGTTTGATATAGGTATAAATGAAAATAGCAACTGATAATTAAAACTGCTATGATTGATTCATTATGGCCTTAAGCTCTTACTAAGAAGTTTCCTGTATATTTTTGTTTAGGATTTATAAAGCAGACATCTGTTAAATATGCTTCTCATTTCTTTGTCACATTCAAATTCTTATTTAGGGTTTGACTCCTGTATGTTTGTCCTCACTGTGACCTACTGCTGAGAATATAGAAATGCTTGTTAATAAAGAATGATAAGTAGAGATTTTGGCTGTAAATAGTTAAAGCTACTACAAATATTGTGCTGGCATGGAGGTTGTGTAACTTTTGTCTTGAAACAGACGGAGAAGTGTTGTTCTTCTAAACCCGCTTCAGTGACAGCATCGTTAATCATAGAGGAAAGCACATAGGAAGAGATGGGTCGTTCCAAAGATATTATGTAAAGTACGACTGAAGTACACATTGGCATAGTTTTGGGGTGAAGCATAAAATTTATTTTTCAGTTGTATATTCCTTGCAAATTTGGATTAAAGCAACAGAATAAGCAAAGGTAATTAACAAAACTAAGCTGAATAATGGATTTTCTAAGCATGAACTTTAAATTAAAATTGAAATTTCAGTGCTTTAGTAAATAATCTTGCTATTGAGAAAATGCAGAAGGCAAAAATCAGAATCACATTACATTTCCTGTTGGGATATCAAAGGTGAATGGGCTGAAATACTTGTGTCCTTTTCTGGTAACCAGAGATGAAAATTAGCAATAATTGGATGTTCGAGTTGACAAGAAATTAACAGAAGTATAGAAAGGTTTAAAAGACAGCTGGCTCAGAAAGAAATGAAAGCTTTAAGTTTAGAAACCAATTAATAGTAAAGAGAAGGTAGGTCGGCGCTTACTGTTCAGGCTTTTTCATGCTAGCAGACTTGAAAGAGGGCATGCAAAATAGTTAAGTGAAATACTGTTTTTAAAAGAGGAAGTAATTAATCCATGGGACTGATTACTGAAAGACCGACAAGTTAGCACAGACTGAGCAGCTATTTTAATCTTATACAATTGCTATAGACTGCTGCTTTTTGGAGGATGGGAAGGAGTTAAGTAAAAAGTTATCTGAGGCCTTAAGACATGAGATAACTACTAAGAGCTAACATTGTCAGCTACTGTATTCATCTTCTCCCAAAGTGTTTCTTCCTGGACAGTGTCAGAAACACAGTGGTGAAATAAATGAATTATTAATGCCCAATAGTGCAGAAGATCTGGTGATCCACCTTAATAAAAAATGAGAAGCGTTAGTTTTGACAGCATCAGTGTGGACCTTCATCCATATTGACTGATGCAGGGAAGACACAGGGGGACAGATATTCAGGCAAATTGGAGGGGGGAGTTACCTGCCTCTGCAGGGAAGACAGAGACTTGCACTAATACGCAGGAGCCTTTCCAGGCCACAAAGTTACAGTGGGAGACTTTTGATTTACACAAGAAGTTAAAAGTTTAATTTCCTAGCAATTAGCTCCGCTTAATGATGGAAGGGAAGTTTGTGAATTGATTTGTTCCTTTGGTTCTGCACCGTATTTTCTTGCTAGTGTTGCCATGAATGATTTATTGAGAATGCTGATAATAATTAATTGCTTTGGGAAAGCCAACAACAGATTTGTTTTTATATGCTGTAATCAACAACAATTATGTTAGAAGTGTAAGCCTGGAAGATGCTGACTGTCTCCTGCTCCTGTTGTGTCTTCCCAGTGTGTCTTCTGCACCTTTCAATTTTGAACCTTTATTCCTACACAAGTAAGCCAAATATTTCAAAACTTCATTAATAAGAACAAACAGAACAAGCCCAGAATTACAGGCCTTATTGAACGTATGCGAGTTCTTTACTGGATTGTATTTATTGTATATTACCCCATTTTATATGTAAACACAGAGAAGTGTGAAAAAGAAAAAAAAGAAAGAACACCACGAAAGAGACCAAAACAAAAACCCCAAAAATTTAGAAACAAAGAAGTTTCTCTTCAGAGTTAGTTTGTAATGCTTTCTGCTTTTATTAAGGCCATCCAAACCAAAGAATAACTTATTTTGTTAGTCTTACTTTCAAGACTGTTGCAAACTACATTGCTGTGAAGGTTGTGATTCCATTTTAACAAAGTGTATGAACTGTAAATTGTCACCTAAAGGGAGCTGTATCTTACTGGCAACAGTGATTAAATACGAGAACATAGGAAGTTTGTATATGCAATAGGGAAAATGCCCAAGCAATACAGACAGCGAAGGTTAACATACTACCATCAGTAATCTGTTAATATTTGATGTGAATGACTTGATGGAAATATGTATTTATAGGCTAGTTGTCACTTTTTCAAAAGAGACATACGGGATTTGCAAGGAAATATACTGAACATACACTTAGACATGTAGAAAACTACACAGCATAATTGTTCAGAGGAGGCAAATGAATCTCCTACTGTATGTACAGAAAGTAAAAATTATAAGTTGATTTTGATGAATTCCATTCCAGTGACAAATAATGATATAAATGCAGTTTTGACAAGATGTGCAAATAACTTAAGTCCACTGATATTTCTGAAGTTACTTTTTGAATGTGCTTTACTTAAGTAAGTCTGTTGATTTTTACCACATAGAAATCTAGTCAAAATAGGAAATTTTTAAATCAGGAATGCAGCATCATATGAGGTAAAATAACAAATGAAGTTATTAGCTATACAGCTTTGTAGACGTAAAAACCACTTAATTTGGTCCTAATTACTTTCAACAAAAATGCTATCCTAATCAATCTGGGAATTACATGTTCAGGTAGCATCTTTTTTCAGCTATGTCTTGAATAAGAATGAAAATATATTAGCAGAATATTCCAGTTATAAAATGTTTCAAATTCAGTAATCTCCTTCTAATGATGACATTCAACTACATTAAATAGTTATTTTTATATGATACATGAGCAAATTCATACCGTGTTCAAGCTCTAAGACTAAAGGTTTTTTTGAGTTATGTAGTATATTCACACATGAATAGTAACCTTGCATAAAATGTTACGGTAATGCTCACAGTTTAGCTGTTGTGTCTATTTTAGGTATCTTTGAAATATCATGAAGCTTTTAAAAATGTTTTGCTGCAGTATATAAAAGCTGCGTAAAAGAGAAATGGCAAACCTGTCATCAAGATTTGACCCTGTTTTATTATTAGTTAGGGTAATGTATATTTTAAATTACTTGAAGTTTTGCTGGATTACCCTGTTGTGAGTCATTTCTGAAAACTGTTTTTTTCAGTGACTAAAATGCACTCTCATAACTGTACAGCACATCTGTGTGTCTTTCAGCAGTGTCTCTGTCTCCTGAAACAGATAGTTTCTCATCTAAAAGATTTCTTATAATTAAATAAATATGATGCTGAAAAATTCTCTGGTCCATATGATATTGCTGCTGAAGTAGTAAGTGGGCTTGTGTGATTTTGATGTCAAAGTACTTGATGTCATTTTGTAATCAAATTCAGTGCCATTTCACTAAACTATGTTGCTAATAGTTAAAGGCCTGAAATATCATAATGCAGCCTATATGTTTAGGTGTGCCTTCTTCTGAAGCTTTTTTCTATTTCAGTTCATTATTTTCTTTAAAAATGCATGTGTCCCTTTCAACATATTTTGTGGAGTTGGTAATGTAAATTCCTTCCTTTAAAAAAAATAAAATAAAATATTCAATTTAAAAAATGAAAATAAATTGAGAAAGATGTATCCACAGAATTTATTAATTTTAAGAATTTTGGATAACAAAAGTTATTGAAGTGTTGTTTTTCTCTTCTTCTAAAGGAGTATGGAAGTTTCAAAATCAAAAACTCCCCAGGACAGGAAAATCACTTTCTGTCTACCCTTAAGCACAATGTGACTCTGTATAGCCTCATAAATGTTTTGTTATGCTCATCCATTACACTTTTGTTATAATAAAGAACTAACATATGGGGTCTTTTTCAGATGAATACGCACTTTTAGTGAATTTTCACTTAAAAATATTATTAATCAAGTTACATGTACAGTACAGCCAAGTAAATTTTGCCTATACTAACTTTTTCTTGCATAACAGACCATGCTGCATTCCTTATTTTATATGGATATATATTGAAGAATATGAACTAAATATAAGAAGAATAACCTTTCCTTTAAAAATAAAAAATTAAAAATTGCTCATGACAAATGTTTATTTAAAAGCCATCTTATAATTAGAAAATTATGAGATTTTTGATTTTTTAGCTGTCATTTCAGTAAGAGAGTAAAAATGTTAGGTATAGCATGGAATTAATTCTCCTTATCAGACACAAAGATCATCCATAGTTTGGAATTCTTTTACACTTAACGAACACTGAGTCCTATTTGCTCTAGTCATCCAATTTATCAGGTATCTATGATGAATTTTGGGAAGAGGGTTAGGGAGAGGAACCTGCTTCCATGGTGCTGGTGGTGTATTCATGCACATTTACCTCTCTATTTTTAAAAAGTAAAAGTCTGTGTTGTCATGGTTAATATGTCATGAAAACAATATTACGTAGCTATTTGTTTGCATTATTCTAAGGACATGTATTTGAAAAATTAGGAAAGCCTTACTTGAATTTGTTAGCTTTGAAACTTCTCTGGATTTCTACATGCTTGGAAACGAATGCTATAGCAATGTCGGTATGAAATAATGCTATCAGTAATTAGGTCTATCAGTAAATTTGGCTGTAATTAATTATGACCTATGAATAAGTGAAATACATTGTATCACCTGTGACACTGAAATGGTCAACACATAAAAGAAAGTTATATTTTCTGTATATAGTAGCAATACTTAATGTAAGACCACAGAGTTCTCTCTTACACTAGCCCCAGAAGTGGATGACATGGTATATTCATCGTTATATTGATATGACTACTCCAATGCATAAGCCGTACAACAGGCATTAATTCTTACATCATGGAAAGTATACAATATGGATGAAATTCCAGAGCTGGCGTTCCAAAGTGAGGCATATGGACCTCACCAAGAGGGACAATCTAAGTGATGCACTTGCTTTTTAATGCCTTTTTTTTTCTCTAATTACCATTGATATTGATTGAGCTGACTAATAAGCAATAAAGCAACAATAAGAGTTTATCTACAAGCGGAAAACAGCCAAAGTGCAAACACATCTGGAGGCAGAATGAAGAATAAAATAGTCATCTTAGTTTGTGGCTTCAGTTTTGGAGTCAGCTTTCATAAACTGGGAGAACAAAAAAGAAGATAATTCACTTGGCTACAGTACTGATACTCAGGCTTCTTCACTGACATCTTTTGGTTTAATGCAGTGAAGGCAGAGACTAAAATGAACAGTGAAAAAGTCGTAACATTTGCTCATTGGAGGAAGAAATCCAAGTTCAGGAGTTCAGCATTTAATACCTTTTTCCTTCTCCATCAGCTTCATAACTCCTCCCAAATGCTTATATACCTAAGGGAAACTTAAGTTAGGTACCTCCATTTTGTTATTAATTTTATCTACGAATCTGATATTTTTTTCTTATTCATACTGAGGGGTACCACTATCAGTGGCACTTATAAATGCTTAATGTAGGTATATGGGTTTTGTTTCATTTTTGTCCTCTCAAGAGTGCTTAGAGACTAGTTGTGACAACACAATGTTTCTGTGCTTAACTTCCTTTCTTACATGTGTGTCTTGGGGCAGCTCCAGAGCGCTAATAGAGCACAAATAAAGGAGTTCTGTCAAGGTCTGATAGGGTTTTAATGTCTACGTGACTCAACAGAAAACCATATAGCAATACACGCCTGGGTCCCAAACGCAGTATAGCTGCATTTGAGAAGTAATAGCCACGACTAATTCAATCAAGCTTAGAGCTGTAGTGAGGCAGCTCACTACTTCTAGTTCAAAGGCTGGCTTGGACACAGTGAGCTTGAGTACCACTGCACCACAGTATATAACTTGGGTTATATCACATAGCATTGCTTTATGTCATAGAAGTGTGTTAAAATGAATTTATTCAAGATTGGGAAGTAGTCTGAAACCATCTGTAATAAAGTAATTTAGATAAGTGGGGGTGAGTACTCTAGTAAGCAAGCAGTTCAGTACCTGAGAAGCGTAGAGATTTCATGGATGCAAAAGCTGACCATTTTAGTGTTGTACTCTGTTAACGTTAATAAGCCCAATTTCTCAGCAAGGTATTTTAGTCTGAGCATACTATCATCCTAACAGTCATACTTCTTCTGGATGGGAAATAACTTCTGCTTTGGAGTGATGGAATGCAAGGAGAATAAAGTAATGTATTTTGGAAAAAGACTGTATAGACATATAACTTGGAGGGTAAAATCCAGTACTTTATGGATTAACACTATACTTCCAGCTTCGGCCCTAGACAAAAGGGTGACTGGATTACATGCAAATCGTGTCTCTTTTGCAACTACGGTCACAAACAAATCTGGTTCTGTGTGCGCAAAGTCCCCAAAGCCCCCAGTCTTACTTTTCATTCCCAAAGAAAACTGCTCGCAGAGACTTCTGTGGAAGTAAAGGAAAACAAAACATATTTGTATTTTTCCTTAGACTTGTGCAGTTATGAAGTATCAGTTTTATCTTTCTATGTCTTTATAATCTATAATCTTTTATATTCCTGGAACAAAAATTAATCTTTTATACATTCATCCTTCCCGTATATTGGAACCACAAAACAGATAAAAATCAGAAGTAAATGAAAATAAAAGAATGGGCTTAAATAGTCACTACATGCTATTAATTGGGCAGTGCATTTTAAATATCTTTAAAATGTAAGACACGTTTAAGTTTTTGTTTTTCTTCTTATCATGTTAAGTGTGTGAATATAAACACATTTTCATACTCCGTAATACACACTTACAGAGACCTTTTCATTTATTTGAAAAAAAAACAAACCAAACCAAACCCCATAATCAACTTCTTTGTCTTACTCTAATTCTTGTGGTATTCCTCTGGAAATAACTGGAGAAAAATACCTCCAATATCGGTTTAATAAACCTTACTTATTCTAACAACAATAAATAAAATATTTTAATTTTTAATACACATTTCCTAGTTTTCAATAATTTTTTTTCACATTGTAGAAAACAAAAGTATTAAACATGGTTCCCAGTTACAAATGTAAGAACATGTTTATCAAGTGGCATTTATCCTCACATGTGAGTAAACAAACTAACTTTCCAGCAGCATCAGTATAGTAAAAGGAGCTGTCTCTTTCAGTTGCTTCCTTTGAAGGCCAGTGAAAGAAAATGCTGAAACAAAGAGAAACTGTCTTTCAAATTCAAGAAAACAAATTTTGTTACATCTATGAAGTGTTCAAGTCAGAATATGCCCCAAATGCCTGAGTTATGTGTAGGATGTATGGGCTGATCTGTTGGTACAGTGTTACTGTTAGCATTTCACACTGAGTTGCGAACTTGATGAAGCTGAAATATGTCCTAAATTCAGGTAGCACTGCAAGTCACACTCAGTTAAAAAGGGTATATCGCAATGTTTTCTCTCAGCTTCTCTCTCCTCTGCTGTTGAGGATCTGGTGCAATCTACTTTAAACTCTCTGTAATTAATCTGGGTTTCTGTTGCTCATTTGTTTGTTTGTTTTCTCTTTTTGGGGGGCTGGGGTGTGGTGGGTTTTGTTTTTTGATAGAATTAAAGGTAGATTGTCTGCTCCCCAGCCCTGCCCCTGCAATGTACGACTTTTACACAAATAGCAGCTTTTTCTTGCTACTGATTTTCTGATGTCCTACCTAGGGATGAGTGGTTGTTACGGCAAAGAAAAGATACCTGGCAACACGAAGTGTAAAGAATTGTCTCCTTTATCTCCTTCCTAAGAAGCCCGGTGAAATAAGATGCTGAAGCAAAGGGCAATAAAAAGTGGTTGGAGTGTTTTTATTGCAGCAGGCACACAACTACTCAGAGGCTACACCAGCTGATATAAATTAGAGCATCTTTCAAACTGCTGTAATGTGGCTGAGACAGCCACGTCGTAACTGGCTTGGCTGCATCCTGTTCAGCCCTTTAAACAGAATGTGGATGTTGCAAAGAGTCATTTTGTAAGAGTGCATTAACAGTCATTGTAGCCTACATAGATTAGAATAAACAACTACCTACATACTGTCTGTATTACTTGAAAACACGATAAATGGATATTAAATATGTCAGAAAGTAAATGTAAAAATGACGTTTTATTAAAAACAAGGGAAAGTTCTTCAGAGGCAATTTAGTGATACAAAAAATTTCACACCATCTTCAGAGAAATAATTCAAAATAGCTGTTAGCTGGGTCCTATTCATAAGTATTTCAAAGAAGATAATCATGAGGACAGGAAATTAATTTTTAAATGGAACAATTAAAATCAATTGTAACAGTCACAGAAAAGCATCCAAGGCTCTAGAGGTATCATTCATTCCTTGTTATTATTAATTAGAGATAATCAACTATTATGGTATTTAATTAGTTGTAGACCTACTTTGTATTTTCTATCCATAAAAAAGGATACAAATGGGGAAGCATGAAATATTAACATATGCTATATGAAACATTATATTTGAAATCTAGCTGTTTAGCTGTGAACATGCTGCTGCTAGGCTGTATTTTAGTCTGATATGGGTATCTTTTGGTCAGAATTAATATATATAAATTAATATGAATAAATAAACAAACAAACAAATAAATAAATGACAGTATTTCAGAAAAAAAATGCACAACAAAACTCCTTAAATGGAAAATAATCACCAGGACTTTAAATTGACAAACCATTATGTTTTTGGGAAAGCAAAATTCAGACCTATGCCAAGTACCGCCCCTTGGCACAAATGGCCCAGAGAGCTGTAAGTAGGTGGAGATGTTATAATTGTAACTGGAGCCTGTTCTTCAGTGAGCTGCCAAGATTCTCAAGCATATTCTGAACACGAAAATTAAGGGCCATGAGAATGGTCAGGGGCAGGAGGACCTCTCCTGTGAAGGCAGGCTGAGAGAGTTGGGGTTGTTCAGCCTGGAGAAGGCTTCAGGAGACCTTATAGAAGCCTTCTGGTATCTGAAGGGGGCCTACAAAAAAGCTGGAGAGGGACTTTTTACAAAGGCATGTAGTGGTAGGACAAAGGGTAATGACTTTAAACTGAAAGAGTGTAGATTTAGATTAGATATAAAGAAATTTACAATGAGGGTTGCGAGAGACTAGAACAGGTTGCCCAGAGAAGCTGTGGATGTCCCATCACTGGAAATATTCAAGGCCAGGATGGATGGGGCTTTGAGCACCCTCGTCTAGTGGAAGATGTTGCTGCCAATGGCAGAGGGATTGCAACTAGATGATCTTTAAGGTCTCTTCCAACCCAAACCATTCTATGATTCAATGATTCAATGAAGTACTCAAAGGGCTTTGCTATGAATTCCTGTACTTGAATGAATCCCAGCTACAAGGAGTTTTAATCCTCAAAAATATAGTCTTGTGCTTCAATACTTCGAAATGATGGCATCAGTAAGTTGTTATTATTGCCTTGCTAAGGATAAGCTCTGCAAGGTGCTGAGCAAAGTGTCACCTATACAACAATCAAACAAAACAAAACAATTGCCTGATCAATTCAGGCAATCAATTCTGCAGCCAAGAAGGCCAACAGGATGCTGGGTTGCATCAAAAAGGGCATCGCCAGCAGAGAGAAAGAAGTAATTATCCCACTCTACTCAGCGCTTGTCAGGCCACACCTGGAGTACTGTGTACAGTTCTGGTCCCCGCTATACAAAAAGGATGTGGACAGGCTGGAAGGGGCCCAGAGAAGGGTCACCAAGATGATCAAAGGATTGGGAAGCCTGCCGTATGAGGATAGGCTGGGAGAACTAGGTTTGTTCAGCCTTGAGAAAAGGGGGCTTAGAGGGGATCTCATCACCATGTACCAGTACTTAAGGGGTAGCTACAAAGAAGATAGAGACTCCCTTTTTACAAGGAGTCACATGGAGAGGACCAGGGGGAATGGACACAAGTTGCTCTTGGGGAGATTCTGATTGGACACCAGAGGGAAATTTTTCACAGCGAGGACAGTCAACCATTGGAATAATCTCCCCAGGGAAGTGGTTGACTCGGCCATGTTGGACACCTTCAAGAGTCGCCTGGACAGGGTGCTGGGCCATCTTGTTTAGACTCTGCTCTTCCTGGAAAGGTTGGACTAGATGATCCCTGAGGTGCCTTCCAACCTGTGATTCTGTGATTCTGTGATTTAAAATTCAGGGCTGACCAAAAGTTAAAGCAAATTATTAAGGGCATTGTTCAAATGCCTCTTAAACACTGACAGGTTTGAGGCAGCCACCACCTCTCTAGGAAGCCTGAGCTGTGAAACCTCAGAAGGAGGAAAAAATACCCCAAACAACAAGGGATGCAGCTGGTCACCACACACCGACCAACACTGCCATTCCCTGACCTGCAATTGCCGCTTCCCCCAGCCAACTCAGCTAGTTAATATACTGGGCATGACATCATATGATATTGAATATTCCTTTGGCCGGTTTGGATCACCTCTCTTAGCTATGCCCCCTCCTCTCATGGCTTCCTGTGCACCCAGCAGAGCATGGGAAGCTGGAAAACTCCTTGACTAGTGTAAGCACTACCTAGCAACAACTAAAAGAGTTAACAGTTGAGCAGTTCTTACTCGTCACTCGTTGGCTCTCCAGTCGATGAATGAGCTCATGGGTGGGAATCAGGGAGTCTTTGTTGGTGCGATATTGCCACCGGTGCACTGTTGTGGTGGTGATCAGCACCTGTTGTTCTTTGACCTTCGGCAACCCCACAACAGAAGGGTCCTTCAGGAGACTGGGAAAGGTAGACAGCTGTTTAATTTCCTCCGTCTCCAAGGCATCTATACCAAAAGCCCACCTGTACCCTTTTCGGTCCTTGAAGTACCCTCTCCTGAGGCAGTCTATGCCAAGGATGCACGGAGCCTCTGGGCCAGTCACAATGGGGTGCTTTTGCCACTCATTCCTGGTTAGGCTCACTTCGGCCTCCAATACAGTTAGCTCTTGGGATCCCCCTGTCACTCCAGCAATGCTGATGGGTTCTGCCCTTATATATCTTGATGGCATTAGGGTGCACTGTGCACCAGTGTCCACTAAAGCTTTATACTCCTGTGGGTCAGATGCACCAGGCCATCAGATCCACACAGTCCAGTAAACCAGAATATCCCTTTCCTCCACCTGTCTGGAGGCAGGGCCCCTCTTGTCTTGAGCATGGCATTCGCAACTCACTTCCTGTAAATGTGAATCAAGAGTCTCTCTATTAAGATCAGAAATAAAACCAGCGCTTCTACTCCTCTGTCTGGGGACCTGCTCACTGGAAATTGGAGCAGCGGCTTTCTTGGAAGAACCCCTTTGCATGATTTGTTTTTCCTTGCAATTCATGTACCCATGCCTCTAGGGCTAAGGTAGATTTTCCATCCCATTTTCTCATGCCCTTTCCATGGTCATGCAGGAAAAACCATAGGGTGAACTGTGGTGTGTATCATCTCTCTTGAGCAAAGGGATGCTTACTCCTAATGGCTGAGATACTGGTCTGTAGAGGTGGGGAGTAGGACATATCTTCTTTGAATTGCTGGACCTCCTGGGACAGTTTCTCCACAGCTGAGATGAGGGAGGAAGAAATACTTGCTTTGTAATCCCAGAGTTTATCAATCACATCCCCCACTGTTGATGCCTCTTCATCTTTCCAGGCAAGTACTGCCAAAGAGTTTGCATGCAACGATGGTGTACTCTGTACAACATTCTGGACATGGGTCGTGTGCACTGGACTTCATCTGGACCTTTGTGTGACTGTTGCCTATCCATAAATCACCTCAAGCGTGGCTAATTCCCTCAAATACTGTATACCATTCTCCATGGTCGTCCATTTTCCTGGGTAATATATAACATCTTCCTTGAAGGGATACCTTTCTTTCTCACTGGACAGGAGTCACATCCAGAGGCTGAGGGCTTGTGCCCCTTTTCCAATTGCTTTGTCAATGCCCCCTTCCCTAGAAAGGGACCCCAGTTGTTTGGCTTCTTTACCCTCTAACTGCAGGCTACTGGCCCTGTTATCCCAGCATTGGAGCAGCCAGGTGACAATGGGCTCACCTGAATGACAGCCAAAATCTTTTCGCATATCTTGCAACTCTCTCAACGATAGTGGTCAGGTGGTCTTCATCTTGTTTATGAGTTCTTCCTCTTCCTCCTCCTATCCTCTTGCTGGTCCTGTTCTTCCATCATCTCTTTCTAAACTAGTTGGCTTTCACTGCCAGGATTTCTTCTTGTGTATAGGGGTGATGGATACTGGCATGGTTTGATTCTTTGATTCAGCTTCAGCTCCTGTCAGTGGGGTTTGAGTGGCTACAGTGCTTTTTGCGTTCCTTTTCTTTGTCTTTTAGATCCAGAGGCCTTCTATTCCCCTTGGGGGTACTGAATAGTGTTAAACAGGGTTTGGTAGGCATGGGCCAGGCCCCAGCACATTGCAATGACTTTTATCTCTCTGGAATTGCCTGGGTGACAACATACTTCCCCCAAATATTCTACTAATTTTTCAGAATTCTGCACTTGTTCAGGGGTGAAGTCCCAAAACATTGAGGGTGCCCACCGTCTTAGGCATTTGCCCATACTGTGCCACATACCCTTCCACACATAGCTATTGAGCCTTGGGGCAGCTCTCTGAGTAATATTGTTAAGTTGCTTATTAACCTTAGACAAAACCAAAACAGTCTGCCAAAGAGATGCCAACAGATGTATCTTAACTGCCCAAGGATGTTCAATATACTGAAAAGTTGTAATGAAGGAGGAGACATTATATAAGATGGAAGCTAAGGTGCCATTCTGTATTTCCTCTATAAAAAACCTCTCAGAGGGGGAGGTATAATTGCTAATTGTCTCCATGAGGTGGTACTCAAAGTACAGTAATGGTTTCCATGCAAAACTCAAATAACCGATAAAGCTCAAGTCCAATGTTTTAATAACAAATCTCTTAGGCAAAACATCTCTAATCACTGCAGAGCACAGCAAACTACAAAACCCAACAGCAATTTTTAACATGTACTTTACAATCAGCATGGTGAGATTGGACAAACTAATATTGAGAACAGATGAATCAATGCTGTGACCAGGAACAGTTATTATCTCAAACCCTTTGTGCCCCATGTTGGGTGTCAAAAAGGACTGTTGTGGTTTAGCTCCAGTCAGCAACTAAATACCACGCAGCTGCTCGCTCACTGTCCCCACCCCTGTGGGATGGGGGAGGGAATCAGAAGAGCAAAAGTAAGAAAACTAGTGGGTTGAGATAAAAACAGTATAATAAGTAAACAGTAATAGTATTATTAATAACAGTAATAATAATATAATGAAAATTAAAATAACAAGAGAGAAAGAGAGAGGTGAAACTTTGTGAGGAGGGAGAAAACTAAACAAGAAGTGATGCAACTACTCACCATCCACCAACTGACAACGCCAGTCCCTGAGCCGCAGTCTCTGCTTCCTCTGGCCAACTTCCCCCCATTATTATACTAAGCATGACATTATATGCTATGGAATATCCCTTTGACCGCTTTGGATCAGCTGTCTTGGCTGTGTCACCTCCCCTCCCAGCTACTTGTGCACCCAGCAGAGCATGGGGAGCTGGAAAAGTCCTTGACTAGTGTAAGCACTACCTAGCAACAATTAAAACATCATTGTGTTATCAACATTATTCTCATACTAAGTCCAAAACACAGCACTATACCAGCCACAGTGAAGAAAAGTAACTCTATCCCAGCTAAAACATGACACTCAGCAAGTTTGCAGTACCTGCCAAACTGATAGGAGAGGCTTGTATGCCATATGAGTATATTACCCTTCAGAGTGACCTTGGTGAACTGGAGAAACAGGCTGACAATAATGTAGTGATGTTCAAGAAGAGGAAGTACCAAGTCCTTCTCCTGGGGACAAATAACCCCATGCAGCAGCACAGGCTGGGAGATGACAAGCTGGAAAGCAGCTTTGCAGAAAAGATCTTGAGGGTCTTGAGGGTTCTAATGGACACCAGGTTAACCATAAGCCAGCAGTACACCGTTGTGGCAAAGGCAACCGACAGCTTCCTGGGCAGAGTTAGGCAGAGCACCACCTGCAACAGGTCATCTTTCTTCTCTTTTCAGCACTGATGAGACACATCTGGAGTGCTGGATCCAGCACTGCGCTCCCCAGTAGAAACGAGAAACACAGATACCCTGAAGTAATTATAGTGAAGGGCCACAAGGATGATCAAGGGACTAGATCATCTGACATCTGGGTGGAGTCTGAGAGACCTGGGGATGTTTAGCTTGGAGAATGGAAGGCTCAGGGGGATCTTATCTATGTGTTTGAATACCTGGGTACAGTAAAGTGATGGGGTGCAGTAAAGAAGATGGAGCCAGAAACTTGAATTGTTACTCAGTAATGGGGCTAGCAGCCTCAGGAATTATCCAAACCCTTCTGGGCAATCTTCTGTGTCTGACCCTCCTCTGCACTAGGGTTGACTGGGCGATCTCCAGAGGTGTGGGCTAGCTGTGATTGGGTAATTTGTCTTTCAAGAAAGGTGAAATGCACGTCAGTATGGGAGGGAAATACAAGACATGTTATAAATTCCTAAACCTGAGATTGGTTTTGTATTGAGTGAACACATTGTACCTACAGTACAGCAGAGGTTTGCTGACATATATTGTAGGTATTAATTATTTAATGATTATACAGGGTTCTGAAGATGTAAGTGCTAATTATATACTATTTGCTTTTGAATGTGAGTTGGTAATACTAGTTATAATGCTTCGGCTGGTAAAAGACTTGAAAGCTTGCAAACATACCATTATTATGCTCTTTTCACATATTCTGTAATAAAAGCTGTGTAAAATAGCTAATGCACCATATTCTACGTTGTCTCCTAATTTGAGTGAAAAACAACCCTATTACTTAATCATCTCTTCTTTTCTCCTTTAGAATATGTCGTTAATGAATGTCTCAAACTGCATGAATAAGTAAAACTATATATTCAGAGTGTAAATGTTTTAAAACTCTAAGAATGTATCTAGAATAATTTAATTGAGTCCTGAAGATATGTGGAAAATGAAAACTGCTCCTGGCAAATTAACAGTAGCTCTGAATATTCAAATAGCAAAGAGAGGAAAGTGCTGTTATAATTAGGATTAAATGAATGTAAGCTGCATTTATAGCTGTTATTCTTAGCTTTTTGTGATATTTCTTTTAGGAGCATGGTGCTGTGTTCTTATTGTATTTTTCTAATGAATGAGTGATGCTGTGCCTGTTAATTCAAAGAATACTTTCTCCTAACATTAAGATTGATAGTAACTATGCAGAAATGGTATCTTAAAAATCTAGTTTAAAAATGCATGCTTTATCAGCCACAGTTCTTTTTCTTTTCTGAGTTTTTGCTTATTTTCTGTTATTGAGCATAGAAGTAGCTGCAGCCATATGAACTAACACAGGTCTTTAAAGAGTATGGTTTTTTTTTTTCTGAAGTGCATTAACAGTGAAAGCACTGCACAGAAGATACAACTAGTAAATTATATTTTGTCAACACTATAAAACAAGTTATTAAACTAATATGAATTATATTCAGCTAGGACAGTGTAGGATTCACAGGGCTTTCAATAATCAAATGAAAAACTGCAACATTCAGTATAGAATGGGGTAAATTCCTGTTTAAGGTTATTCAAAAAACAGCAGCCATTATTAGTATTCCAAAAGAAAATGCTAATAGAATTTTCTTTTTACTGTTTTAAGTGATATTAATACTTTAGTAGTGGGTTTGGGTGCATTTGCTGATGTAGCTGTCTAAATAAGTCTGTCTGTTAGTTCTTAAAAACAGTAATATATAATAATGACATATCTATTGCATATCCTGAAAGACTTAATCATAGTTTTCAGATCATGTTGCTGTGCTAAAACTATCATTTTTACAATGCAGAAAAGGACAAGTTGAAATGTCTTTGTCTTTCTGTAACACTGGGATTGTACACACTGGAAATCTGTGTTTAATTCACGCTTTGTTTCTCAATGATGTTCATCATTTAAGGTAGCTTATAATATAGTGAACTGTCAAGAATATTTACAAAAACAGATCTCCACTTCAAGCAGTAATAGATCTTTTTCCCTTATTCTTTTTTCTTTAAAAATAAATCGTTGAGATATAGGGGGTTTGTTTTAGTTTTTTATAGGTGTTGAATGAATTTAGGTCTCTAAGAAATATATTTATTTTTAGTAGAATATTATTTTAATTTCTAAGGAAAACATTGAAAATAATAATAAGTGTTATATAAAAAGCTTATTCATTGAAGTAGAGGAGATAAATGCATAAAAACGCATTCCTGGCAAATTCGTTATCTTTCAGGCAACCTTGATCGTAACTTGTCATACCCCAACCACATTCAAGAGGTAGCCCAAATTTAATTCTTTATAGTCTAATATACTCTATTTCCTGTTATGTGTTAATTCTAATACCTAACCCTTTTCTCTCCCTCTGTATGCCTCTCTGTCACCATCTCTCTGTCTCTCTTTGTAACTCTCTCTGTCTCTGTGTCTCTCTGTCTTTCTCTGTCCCTCCCTCCCCCGCCCCCTCTCTCATATATAAGCATCTATGGATTTGTGAATTTCAACTGGCAAGAGGCCTGACTGTGCTTCAGAAACTGAGGTTTTGTCCATATTGTACTGTTAGCACTGGGCTCTGAGAATTTTTGCATTATCGGGGGAAATGCATTTGCTTTCTCCCATAGCAACACTATGGGATTTGAAAGCCAGCTTTCACTTAAGACTTTCTAATGATTTAAATTAAAATTCACTGTAAAACAGGGCGAGAATTTCCAAAAATGTATTGAAAACTTTACTGTTGTTCTCTTAAAATCTCTGTCCAGAGAATATGAAAATCCATCAGGCAGCAATTCAAATCAGGGAAGGCAGAAGGAACTTTTGTTTCTTTCATAGAATTGCAGAATGGCTGAGCCTGGAAGAGACCTCTGGAGGTCTTTGGTCCCTTGCTCAAGCAGGGTCACCTATAGCCGATTGCCCAGTACCGTGTCCAGGCAGCTTTTGAATATCTCCAAGGATAGAGACTCCACAACATCTCTGCACAACCTGTGGTAGTGCTCCGTCACCATAAGAGTTTTCTGATGTCCAAAGGGAACCTGCTGTGTTTCAGCCTGTGCCCATTGCCTCTTGTCCTGTCACTGGGCACCACTGAAAACAGCCTGGCTCTGTTTTCTTTACAACTTCCCTCTAAGTATTTATATACGTTGATAAGATCACCCTCTGAGCCTTCTATTCTCCAGGCTAAACAGCGCCAGCTTTCTCAGCCTTTCCTCAGGGGAGAGATGGTCCAGTCCCTTCACCATCTTAGTGGCCCTTTGCTTGACTTGCTTCAGTAGCTTCATATCTCTCTTGTACTGGCAAGCCCAGAACAGGACACAGTACTCTAGGTGTGACCTCATCAGTGCTGAGTAGAGGGGAAGGATCATGCCTGTCAACTTAATGACAATACTTTGCCTAATGCATCCTAGGGTCCCATCAGCCTTCTTTGCAGCAAGGGCACATTGCTGGCTCATATTCAACTTGCTAGCCACCAAAACCCCCAGGGCGTTTTCTGTGAAGTTGCTTCCCAGCTGGGTGAACCTGAGAATGTGTTGGTTCCTGGGCTTGTTCCTCCCCAGGTGAAAGACTTTGTATGTCTCCTTGTTGAACTTCATGATGTTTGCTTGTTTTTTGTTCATGGGAAACACAGGTAATTTTGAACCAATAGTTCTTTCTATATGTGTAATATTTTAATGAGACTTTCTTTATGATAAGGTATTGATTCTTCTCCGATAAACAGAACAAATAACTTCAGTCTCTTCTACCTTATATTTACACATGTTCATGGTTCCCAAAATGCTCTTCTGTTTTATATTGCAAGTTCTCTAATTACTCTAAGAATAATTGTATTCATGGAGCATGTATTAAGGTTATAAACAAATGTGATATTTAAATTCTGATTATTTTTGATAATTTATTTGCATATGCTTAAACACCTGTTTAAATAATGAAAAAAATAGCCTTTAACAACCCAACAAAAAAGAGTAACTTAAAACCATACAGGGCAAGTGCAACAATAGCAATAACAAAAAAATCACACTTCCCATGAACCAACCCCCCTTAGGTGATATCGTTTTCCTCAGCATCCTTTCTAAAATGCAGGCTTTGCCTCATGTCCTGAAAGGTGACAGATCTGCATTACTGCAAACTAAGGGTGGCAAGAAGGTATTTCATGAACAAATGCATCCAGATTTAGGATGTAGTTCTCACTTGGAACTGGGAAAGTCCTTTTGGGATCATGTCATTGTTGAAGACAGGGAGATGGAAGCATTTGGTTATTTAAAGAAAGGAAGCAGAAGATAAATTTTAGGTTATGATTTTCTAGTATATTTGCTCTTAACTGTATCAGTTAGGCACAACTTAGAAGGAATCTTCATTAGCCAGAAACGAAAGATTAAAAAAGACATTCTGCTCTTTCATTTTTTTCTATTATAACTATTTTATAGTTCTTTTGCAGACTATTATTAGTTAAACTCTTGTCCTTTAATTATTACTTTTGAGCATTATGACAGCAAGTTTTAATTACCTTTACCAATGTATTCATTTAATCTCTATCCTCCATTGTACATGAAGCAAACCACAGTTGTAATGAAACCTCGTGAATGAGATGGGAAATGAAGTTCATCTTAAAGTAATATGTTAGATAACCATGACATGTTAGCAGTTGCTAAGCCTTGTTTACTTAGCTCATATTGTTGTCGCATTCACCTTTCTAGAAGTTTAATTTCAGCAATAGCTATCCTTCATTAAATGAGACTGTGCACTGAACATAAAGAGAAACATTGTTTGACTCACTGAGGAAGTTCTTCAGAGAAATATTTTCTAGTCCAGAAATGTTAGGGTTTTCTGGTACATTTCAAACTATCAACAAATTATACCACTTTGGCGTACTAGATATGCTAATGATTATTATATTATAGTGTGATAGTATTATAGTGTGACAGTGAAGACCATTTGAAATGTCTGGGTGGTACTTCTGAGAAATCTGGCATCTGCTGAACAATTTCAGCAAGAGGAAAAGAAGGTGGTGAATGGCCTGTAAATAGAAGAGTTGAACAGAAAAGACCACAAAAGGAGACAAAGAAGACATTCATCTGGTCTAAATATTGACAAGCACTATATGGAAAACTCCATATAGACACAAGAGCTGAAGATAAACTGAAGCATCTTTTCAGTTCCCTTATGCTAATGAGCAACAGGTCTCAGATCCAATACTGAAAAACTGCTATAGCTTTAAGTCTAGGTGGTGAAGAAAGTAGTGGCAAGAAGGCATAGTTTTCAGGGAGCAAAACTTCAGCCTGTTACTTCCTTTATGCTGGAATTAGGTTTCTTTATGTTTTCTTAGTGAAGGATCCAAGGCAACTACACTTTTTTTTTTTCCTTCTGATTGTTTTCTCATGGAAATACAGTGTCAACAGATGAGAAGAACAAGTTTGTGAACTGGTTCATTGACATGCAAGTAAAGCAATGCTTAAATGTCTATTTGGAAGCATTTTGATTATATGCTTTCTATTTGTTTTAACAGAATACACCTTTTTTCCCAAGAATCTGCTTCTGTGTTGCCCCATGCTATTGCCATTTTAAAGCTGCTGAAAGTGTCATGCGCAGATGCCAAGAATTCATCCAATGAGATCATATTAATAGTAAAAACAGTAGGTAAGGGTGTGGTTTATCAAAGATATTTGTCCCTTCATTTTCCTTCAGAGTGAGCAAAGGTGCTATCTGAAGCAGAGGAAAACTTGAACATTACTATTCAGATAGGTTTTCATATATAGAATAAACAGTCAAAACTTGTTCTGATTAGAGTTATGACCAAATGTTTAAATGGATCAGATTATTGGTAACAGAGATTTTCTAATTACACTTAAGTTTTAATACTCAGCTTTTTTTGGTGGATGAGCTGATTTCCTGTTGGTTCCTGGTAATTGGACAAAACCTAATGTCATAGCCATCTTCAGAAACAAGGAGGAAGACCCATGGAGCTACAGGGAATTCAGCCTCACATCAAGCCCCAAGAAAGCTGTGGAGCAAATCCTCCTGGAAAACATTTCCAAGCACATGAAGAACAAGATGAATTGGAAGAAGCTGGTAGGGATTTACTAAGGGCAAAATATACCCATCTGAATGCGTTGCCTGCTGGGGTGAGATGACTGGTTTGAATCTTTAAGGGGAGAGAGGTGGATCTCATTTACACACAAGACTTTTTGCGTGGTCTCTTATGGTCAAATTGGTGAAAACTAGAGTGGATAGAGGACTATAAGTAATGTTCAATGTTTTCATTAACAACTGGAATGACATGAAGTAAATGGACTCTAAACAAGTTTGTGGTCAACCTCAAATTTGGTGTCAACACCAGTTTGGGGAAAGTGGTTAATATGCTCAAAGGCAGAGCTAAATAACAATTTAGAGGAATGTGGAAAAGCCAGAGAAATGGGAAAACAGGTTCCTCATGAAATTCAACAAAGGAAAATGCCAAGCCCTGCACCTGTAGATTAGTAAAGCTCCCACACAGGTACGGACTTGGGGCTCACCAGCTGGAAGGCAACTTGGCAGAGTAAATGCTGGGGTCCTGGTGGACAAAAGCTAAACAAGAGCCAGCACTGCACCCTTCGGGCAGTGAGACTCTGTATGAGTGAGTGAGTGAGACTCTACCTGGAGTGCTGTGTCCAGTTCTGGGCTCCCCAGTGCAAGACACATGTGGACATACTTGAGTGGGTCCAGTTAAGTATTACAAAGATGATAAGGGACTGGAGCATATGGTGTACAAACAAAGGCTGAGGGAACTTAGTTCCTGGGGAGGAGAAGGTTTTGGGAAGATCTTATTGCGGTCTTCATAATGGGAAAGTGTAGAGAAGACACAGCCAGCTTCTTACAGCTATACAGCAAAAGGCCAAGGGAAATAGTCACAAGTTGCAACCAAGAAAGTTCTCGCTGTGTGTAGGGAAGAAGCTTTTGCGATGTACTGAACAAACATAGGGGCAGGTAGTCAAGAAGTTGTGGAACTGTTGGTGGAGATATAAGAATATCTACTAATTATTTGACTTGACAGAACCTGAGCTACCAGGTCTAATTTACTGTGCTGCAAGGAGGGAGTCAGACTACATGACCACCAGAGGTCTCTTCTATCCTGAACTATGCTATGATTCTACCAATTTAACATTTAAGGAATAAATGAAACAACTATGTATTACTGTCAAGGTTTCATTTCCTAATACAGATCTGCAAGTTTTAGAAAGCTACTGTTTTCCTTAAGTTACAGATGAAAACTGAAATTTTGACTATGCCAACAGTCTCACAGAGTATCTGCTAGAGGCTCTGCTATACATTACTTTTATTTTGTGTGATTTCAAATCCACCATAACTTACTTAGCTGTGTTAACTGAAGTGTATGTCAAGCAAAGTTAAAATAAGCCAGTCAGACCACTGATTTTCAAGAGGAAAAAGTGGATTTCTATCTTAGTCACATGCCTCGTAATTAAAATGTTAAAAAAGATAAGAGATATGGGATGATTGGTCTTAACTAGGCTGATTAATATTGTTTTGGGTATCCCAGAATAATCAAGTTAAGTGCAGTTTTAATTTAATTATAAAATTTTAAATAAAGATGATATATGTTACTCTATCAGTGCTGTCAAAATCTCTGCACTCTCTCAAAAAATTATAATGATGTTTAACAACTAGGGCCACAGCTAAATCAAACAGTGTTTTTGTTTTTTATCTTGTACATTACCTTCTATGATTTGTAATAGCTCAAAAACCAGCAAGTGCTCAGGAGTTGTGTAACCCTCTTAGCCTCAATTGGTTTAGGTACTACATATGAAATGTAACTTTATATCCACTGGTACCCAGGAAGAAAACAGCTCTCTGGCATTCTGTTATTTACAAAAATAAAGGGCAATAATATCTTATTTTTATTTCATATGTCAGATAATTATTATTGTAAAAAGCAGGAATATTTGATTTATAAAATACTGCTTTTTATTTAGCCTTTTTGGTGATAGCTACTTGGAGAATGTCAGCCATATTTGGCATAATTTGATATACATACTATTTTCTTTTAAATCAAACAAAATGCTCATGATATTCTGTCACGCATGGGTTCTCAAAAATAGCTTTTGTGCCACTGAAACTGAAACTGCTGAAGACGTTGATCTTATTAAAACACTCTTAGTGATCTGCATCTAACTGTTACGGAAAATTTAAATTATTGAGTTAATATGAAATTAATTAGTCAACCTGTTTTTGAATATTTTTTCAACCTCCTGAGAATGTTGGTTTTTCAACACAATGGTATCTCATTACCTTCTCAACCTAAATCACTCTTTTTTGTTTTGTTTCATATACTCATGAGGGAAAGGTAGGGAATTCCATTTAAACTTATCATCAATAATTTTTAATTCTGCCTCAATATCAGAATATTGACTTTCATGGAATATTCATTATTAAATTAATTTATGTATTTGGAAAAAGTTAATACAATAGCAAACACTTTATTTGGTGCTGCTCCATTTCTTAGCTGTAATCACAGCTATGGAAAAAAAAAAAGAGCAAATATGGTTTAGTTTGTTGAAATGAAGTTTTGCTGAAAATATTTTAATGAAAATCTATTAGAAATAAGGCTAATATTTTTGGCTTTGAAAAGAAATCAGGGCATTACTTAAAAATATGATGTTGAGTTTGGAGGTCTTCATTATTTTAAAAAAAAAGTAATTTTGGCAGCATCAACTCTGGATGGTCAGCCTTTTTCACTAGTTCATAGTTCCACTGATGTTAATGAGAATCCATGCCATTAGCAGTCCACGCAAGCTTAGGTAGCTTGACTGCAATACTAGGATAGCATTAATTTTGGAACTGTACAGAGAAATAGCTAACTTCTGAATACAGTGGAAAACACTGCATATTACAATTGCAAGTGAGTGTAGGTGTTTAAAAGACTGAGTCTTCTTAGCAGGTTGTGAAGACGTACTAAGATTTCACATGCCTAACTGGGCTGGTTTATTCTGTATTTGAAATGCTAGTAAAAATATTCAACACAAGCTTTCTTTTCTTCTGTTCATGATTTTTCACAGGATCTGTTCATTATGTAGTGAACTTCAATTTCAATATTCAGGACCCATGCTATATTTCACAAATAGACTTTTTGAAAGAATTGATAGAGGATTTGGGGGGGACTGGGTTTGACAGGGTGGGGGGTTGTGGTTTTCTTTTTTTTTTTGCTTTGTTTTGTTTTTCTTGTTTTCTGTTTTCTGGTTTGTTTTTGTTTTTGTTTTGGGTTTGGTTTGGTTTGGTTTTTTTTCATTTTCCCTGATGTGAAATACGCACACAGCCTCAAACAGTTGGCAGGGATTATCCTAGATAATGGAATATGTGTTTTACTTGTCAAGTGGTGTTTTAGGGAAAACAATCACTTATGGTTTTGTAGATAAACTTAAGTTTTGCCAATGCAGACTTGACCTTTTTAAAGAAGATCCAGTTCATTGTAAGCAATATGTTTCACAGTAGCAGTTTTGAAACAAAATTTACTCATCGAATGCATGGAATTTATTCTGTCAGAGAGAGAGGCCTAATAGGGACCATCGAGTGGAATTTGAATTCCTGAGTACACCTGATGTTTACTGAATGACTGTAATTATCAGGTTGGCCTCAGGGAGTATCATGGATTCTCTGCTCAGAGTTAGGAAAGTTCTGGCTCAAGTTCTGTACTGGAAAGAGCAAAGATGGAAAAGATGATAGACTGCCCCTCTCTTTGTACTGGGCCCAGGGGAGTGATTTTTCCTACCTAACATTCCTGAAGTGTAGTTTAAGAGGGACTGAAATTGTATGCCTGGATTTGCAGATGTCAGTTATATCTGGTTTATTTGTAGTTCTCTTGAAGGGATTGCTACTGAGCAACCCGAGGGAGAAGGGTGTAACTCAGAGTGAAGGAATCAAAATATAGCATTGAGAAACTATAATGGGCTGTGTAATACTTGTCTGGGATTTCTTGGGGACCAGGAAAGAAGCTGGAAAATTCTAGGCACACCTGAAAAATATATGATTCATTTTAGTGATGGTAATGAATCATAGAAGACAACCAACAGCAAAAACTAGAGTTCTAGGTTACAGTGAGGTGCCAGATAAAGTTGAAAGTGAGATGCAAAAGGTACTCATTAGATGATGATGACCTATGCCAACATATCTATTCACAGGTTGTAACACAGTACAGTTTCTGGGTATTATATAGCACAACCATACATTTTTATATTTACAGAATGGTCTGTGACTTTCTAATGTTCCACATTCTGTAGAATTATTTATTTAGAAAAATTAGAACATTTTTCAGTTATTAAGATATTTAATGTCTGTAGGTATCTTTTCCTTTTTAAGGAAACTTTGTGTGGTGTAGAGAGAGACTGTAAGTTTTCCAAGAGGTATGGTATATATCCTCAAAATACTAAGCTGAATTAATTCAGTTGCTGCCTATTAGATGAAAAATCATTCTTTTTGTGCATTTCCATTTGTCTGATAATCCTGTGCTACAATCTGCAGCATTTTTATAAGAAAGAATGGGATCTGGTCTAAGATTAGTATTGAGAAAAAAAGGCATCAAAAAAAGTCTTCCAGTTTATTAGGGTAAGTAAAGGTCCTAGTTCTTTACCAAAACCAAAACCAATATACCTTCCTGTGAATTCACTGACACAGCGTAGGTAGTAAATAGAAAACACTTTCAGTTCGTTTAGATAGGAGATTCCACACTCATGTCTCCCAGTCTGCCACTTTTTTATGGTTTATATATTGGTTTTGATACACTTGTTAATAGCTTCATTAGTCACCATGTATGATGCCATGGTTTCATCACTCACTCTCAGTGACTTACTGAGACTGTCATGAACAGCGACTCCTCCAAAAAAGTTTCCTCTTTAGTTACACCACATTGGTGATAAAGAGGTGATGGACTAGACGGAGAGATTAATGGTCCAGAGATAATGCACAAAGGTTTAAATGGGAACCAGGTCTTTTGAAAGTCAGGAAGTTAGTTTCACCAGCGATCCTCTTCTGTCACAGAAGTTCATCTAAACATGATAAAATGCTGTGGTGCAATTAGCATACTGGTAGCTGACTTTTATTTGGGGAAGTCTTGGATACTCTTACACGGCAACTTTTATTGGTAACATGTTGTCCTACTTTTCTGTTCTGTAGAGTCTGAAAGAGATAACAATTTCCTGAAGAGACCAAATAAAAAAAAGACATCATAGTTCATAGAATCATAGAATGAATCATAGAATCATAGAATGGTTTAAGTTGGAAGACACCTTTAGAGGTTCATCTAGTCCAACCCCCCTGCAGTGAGCAGGGACATCTTCAACAGGATCAGGTTGCTCAGAGCCCTGTCCAACCTGATATTGAATGTTTCCAGGGATAGGGCATCTACCACCTCTCTGGGAAACCTGTTCCAGTGTTTTACCACCCTCATAGCAAACGTTTTTTGACCTATATCCAGTCCCAATCTACCCTACTTTAGTTTAAAACCATCACCCCTTGTTCTGTCACAACAGACCTTGCCAAAGAGGTTGCCCCCATCTTTCCTATAGTCTCCCTTTAAGTACTGGAAGGCCACAATAAGGTCTCCCCACAGCCTTCTCTTCTCCAGGTTGAACAGCCCCTACTCTTTCAGCCTGTCCTTGTAGAAGAGGTGCTCCAGCCCTTGGATCATTTTTGTGCCCCTCCTCTGGACCTGCTCCTAGAAGTCCATTTCCTTTCTATATTGGGGGCTCCAGAGCTGGACAAAATATTCCAGGTGGGGTCTCACCAGAACAGAGAACAGGGGCAGAATCACCTCCCTTGACCTGCTGGCCATGCTTCCTTTGTTGCAGCCCAGGATACAGTTGGCGTTCTCGGCTGCAAGTGGACATTGTTGGCTCATGTCCAGCTTTTCATCCACCAGTACCCCTAAGTCCTTCTCTGCAGGGCCGCTCTCAATCTCTTCATCCCCCAGCCTGTATTGATATTGGGGGTTGCCCTGACCCAGATGCAGGACCTTGTACTTGGCCTTGTTGAACCTCATGAGGTTCTCACAGGCCCACCTCTCCAGCTTGTCTAGGTCTCTCTGGATGACATCCCATCCTTCTGGTGTGCCAACTGCACCACTCAGCTTGGTGTCATCTGCAGGCTTGCTGAGGGTGCGCTTGATCCCACTGCCTATGTCATTGGTGAAGATATTAAATAGTACTGGTCCCAGTACGGACTGCTGAGGGACACCACTTGTCACAGGTCTTCATCTGGACATCAAGCCATTGACCGCTACCCTCTGGATATGACTATCCAGGCAGTTCCTTATCCACCGAGCAGCCCACCATCAAATATGTATCTCTCCAGTTTAGGGAGAAGGATGGTGTGGGGGACCATGTCAAAGGCCTTACAGAAGCCCAGACATATGACATCCATAGCTCTTCTCTTGTCCACTGGTGTAGTCACTCCATCATAGAAGGCCACTAGGTTGATCAGGGAGGACTTGTCCTTAGTGAAGCCATGCTGGCTGCCTCGGATAACCTCCCTGTTCTCCATGTGCCTTAGCATAGTTTCTAGGAGGTCCTGTTCCATGATCTTCCCAGGCACAGAGGTGAGGCTGACAGGATGGTAGTTCCCTGGGCCCTCCTTTCTACCCTTTTTAAAGATGGGCACAATGTTTCCCTTTTTCCAGTCACTGGGGACTTCACCTGACTGCCAAGACTTTTCAAGTATCAGGGAGAGTGGCTTAGTGACTACATCAGCCAATTGCCTCAGGACTATGGGATGCAGCTCATCAGGTCTCATAGACTTGTGTATATCCATGTTCCTCAGGTAGTCATGAACCTGATCTTCCCTTACAGCAGGAGGGGCTTTACCCCACCTGGTCCCCATCTTGTGGGCCATCGACTCAGAATGGTTGAGGAAAAATGTTACTAGTGAAGACTGAGGCAAAAAAGTTGTTGAGTACCTCAGTCTTCTCCTCATCTGTTGCAGTTCACTGATACAAATCGGTCAGGCTTTTTCCCTTGTTGTCTTCCAGAAGCTAAGTCTAAGATATCAAAGGCTTTTAGTACCACAGGCTCTTAAGTGTATGAAAAAGTTAGCATTTTATGGTCACATAATAGAAGTAACAATAGCTTTTCTAGAAACAACATACCTTCTCACAGAAGACATGCGAGTGTGTGAAGTATTTTATAATCTTTAAATGCAATCATATACCTGTTTATCTTGTATCTGCAGTCAAAATTGCACAGAGGTGCTTAAAGGAATGAAAACAAATTCCTCTTCCTATGAAATAATGGCTTTAAGATGTATCAGGGGAGGTTTAGAATGGAGATTAGGAAAAATTTCTTTACTGAAAGAGCGGTCAGGCATTGGAACAGGCTGCCCAGAGAGGTGGTAGAGTCACCATCCCTTAGGCATTCAGAATATGTGTAGACGTGGCACTTAGTGATATGGTTTAGGAAGCATAATGGTGTTGGGTTGACAGTTGGACTTGATGATCCTAGAGGTCTTTTCAAACCCAAATGATTCTATGATTCTAAAAAAGATGAAGAAGGAAGTGTGTACAAGCCATATTACCAGAACTGGTGCATATTAAATGAAGGCCTTCTAGTTCTCTTTTTTACAATAATGGCATCCAAAGGTGATATCATCAACTCACCAATTTGAGGATGCCTAAAACCCACATCTTCTTAAAAAAGGTAATATGTTTAGCTCCTGAATTTCTGTTGCCATAACAATCTGGGATTAAGTTTTCATGGAAAAGTACTTGACATCTTTTCCTAGTACTCAGCAATTGTTTATGAAAAAGTATTGTTACTGCCATGCCTTGTATAGCCTCTGTTGAAGGAGATATTGACAGTGAACAGGGGAACAGTGCATGACCTCTCTCTTATTGTTAGAGAAAAAATATACTGTTCCAGAAAAACTAAGTACCATTAGGATGGAAAACTGGTAGGAAGTGGTTAATTTATAAAGTTATTGATGGAAGAAGCAGGGCAGAGGAACACATTCTTGGTTATTTTTATGAGCACCCATAATCTTAGAGGACATGAACTTTGCACCTTCTCCAAGTGCAAATTCATAATGCTAAGCACTATATACGGTTATGTTGAACGCATGTGTAAGGCTCCTGTTAGTCTATAAATAGGCAGCCAAGTGACACATCTCATGGGATTCTGTAAATTATTACTCAAATTCTTTTTTTTCTGGTAGTTAATAAGCAATAACACCTAACTTTGAATTTGATTTCTAGAAACACACTTTATTTTTTAGCAATGCTATCTAAGATGGCCTAAATGAGAACAGCTCTTCAAAACTGTTTGAAATGATATGAATCTGTTCATCACATCAAAGTTATTTCTCTGACAGCTTATGAAATTATGTTTTTAGAAAACTTTACTGTAATTACGGTTCACCCTTTTGGCACAAAGCACATCTGCAGAAAACTTAATAAGAGGATAATCAAGGAAGCAGAATAAAAAAGGAAAAGAATGCAGGCAGTCAAAATCAATTACTTGATAAATCTCTTTAGAAGTAATGCATACAGTGTTTTAATTTGGAGTTTTTAAGCATATGCTGTCATTGGAAATTTGTTAATATTTGAGCACGGCATAAACTGGTTTGGCGGAAAAGTTGTAACTGTCCCCTTTAGGCACTCTGGAGATGAACATTTTGAGCCAAATCTACTTTGTTTGATGGAATAAATTACACTGAAAAATAATATATAGTGTCAATTTATTTCAATTGTCAAGACAGATACTATACAAAAATACTGTGTGTTATCCGCCCTGAAGGACAGAAATAATTTCTTAAACACTCTCTTCCCCTAGTGACTTTGCAGTTCAGTGTGTGTTGTAGTATGATTTTTGGGAAGTGTGAGATACTAACGGAAATTTTACTCTTAGATTTCTCCAAGGAGTCATGGAATCCCTTCTCAGGCGATATATAAATGCTTCTTTGAAAGTCAGTTAACGCTAAGCATTCTACCACAGAAGATTAATAAATTTAACAGGTCAATATTTGTCCCTAAATATGGAAGGGCATATCTGTCCCATTAGAGGAGTATATAGGAAAGCAGTGCATTGCTGTGCATTTCATATATGTTTTAGGATACGTGGAGAAAGATGATATTCATAAATCTTCTGTATACTATAGTAAACTAAAATTTTTAGTTGTGTGAAGGAGGCTGATGTGAACCCTTTCACTTCAGGAAAAACACATGTTCAGTAAGGAAAATAATTTGCTTTTTTAACCTAAATTCCTTAAAGAAAAGTAAGACATACATATGCATCAAACCAGAAACCACCCAAATGGCTCTTGTCTGCCACTTGTATTTATCAGACTAATCTCTTCATAAAATGGCATTTCACTTGCCAGATTTCAGCTTTACTCCCCTGTATGCTGGAGTGGCCTGATAATACAGTTTCGACAGACTATGTATGCACCCATTGATACTGAATTTACCTACAAATTTGCTGTGTTTAATGGAACTCTGATAAATGTCGCTGAAATACAATTTTATGTTAAACTCAGAACTTTTACATCTTAAATATAAAAACCAGTTTATTTTATTGTTATGTTTGTAGCGTATGCTTTAGAATTATTTGAAATTACAACTCAAAGTAAATCTCTCTCCTTTCTTCCTCACCCCTATTCCCCAGCTGCAATATGCATACCTTCAAACAGTAAGAGGTGTCTAGTTTATCACATGCCCAAGATGGCCAAAGAACAATTATTTTTAAAATACGTTGCAAACGCATACTGTGCGCATGTCATTTTTTAATATACTTTATTCAAAAAACAATAAAAGGGATGGAGGAGCAAAACTAAGTCTTTTACCCTTTAAGTTAAGTAAGGACTTGAGCATTGGTTCCACTGGTTCAGAATTTACATATAAGAGGACACAGCCTGTGCTGAATATAAGCCTTCTTTTTTTTCTAGTTGTTACAGACGCTGTCATTGCCTAGGTAATAAAAAGAGCTTATATTCTTGTCTCGAAAAGTTTTTTTGAGTGGACTTCCACTGCAGTTACTTTTTGCTCTTTACAGAGTGCAGTGCTCTTTCCAGGGGTTTCTAGGATATGAAGACAGATTGAACATGTTGCAGCTATTCATCTCAATGCATGTCCTGTTTGCAGACAGACACTTGTTAGAGTAGGTGTGAGAACTAATCCATAGGAGATTAAAAGCATCAGATCAAGGTCTTAAGTATAAGTTTTCAGTATTCCTTCCTTTTATGATAAATAAAATTAATCTTTGTGTTTATAAGTATGGACCATAGTCTCTATTTACTGAGGGTTAGTTTCTACTTCTTTTGATAAGACTCATAAATTAGGCCTTAATTTCAATTTCCTTTGAAAAAATCTTTTTGCTTCTGCTTTTAGTGTGAATTGATTAGAAGGAGGCCTTTAGGGTAGTATAGCGGAAAATGAGATACAGCTTTGTGCCGTCTGAGAAAAATGAATAATAATCAGTTATATCTAACAGATTCTCTCTCTCATATCCTATTCTATGATAATATTTCTTTTGGCATCCTTAAGAGGGGGAAAGCTTAATGTGTAACTTTTCTAACATTATTATTGCTTGTAGCTGTTCATTATTCCATCTGACTTTTGGTATATAACAGAGTCTAAAACTGGAGAAAAATAAAACCAACCAAAAATCTACAATCCTAAGGTACAATCCAAAGAAATGCAGAAGCACTGTCTTGTGCTATGACAGTACATTACAGCTAGACTCGCCTTTCTCACAAATGTATCTAATAGTCAAAATGCAGTAACAAAATTCTAGATACCAATCTTATCTTTCATTGGTTTGGTTTATTTATTTGAAATATGTGATAAGTTGTTTTGGGGAGATGATAAATATTGTTATGCAATGCGTCCTATAAGTTTTAGCTTAAACAATTTAAAATACAGTGAATTTAGCTCCAGAAAACTTTCAATGTGTCCTCACTAGTGAAGACTTGGGGCTAAGTGTCGCACATATGATAAAAAAGAAACTCTGTTGAGAAAAACATAAGAATTGTTGCTGAGATTTTTTATATTTATGCTTGTAAGAGTACCAGGAAAAATATTTATTCTTAATGCTGAAAAAGAAGACTCATGAAATGCTGTTTTGGTTACAATTTTTAAAATTTTTTAAATTATTCTGTTCCAGACCTATAACTGTACATTTTTCTTTCATGACTCCCAAGAAAATAAATAGCAATGATGTAAGAGCTGTGCTTGTAAAGTAAATATCACCAAATATTTCTAAAGTATGTTAACTTATATTTTTGTACTGTACTGCTGGAAAGGATATGGGAAGAATTAATGTTTATTTTATTGTTATCAAATTAGGTCACCTTATATTCCCATTTTATTACAGATCTCAAATGTGTTCCTCTGTTAAACATATCTACATAAATTTAACAGGAAAACTGTTAAAAAGGAAAATTAGCTGGCAGGCTTATATTCTGTAGAAGATTATGTCATACTAATTAGTATTCAAGATATTTATAAGAAATCAACTACTCTTTTATTTTTCAAACTGTTTTCTCTTGTCTCATGAGTCAATGGCTGCCAGAAATGCTCATGATATTTGGATGTGACTTCGAAAAATGGGGTTTGAAATAACAGCTATATGACTAAATGGGGGGAAAAGGGCCAATATTATGAGATCACCTTTATATAGCACTTAACGTGCTATGTTAACAGGCAAAGTAAACTCATGAGTTAGTTCCTATAGAAACTTTTAGTTATAGGAGGAACAAACTCAGATGTTAATCATACACTGTATATGTTTCTGAAAAGACTTTTAATACCTTAAGAATCTAGACTAAATTTCAGTTATTATGTAGAGCTACACAGTACTTCTTAGTTCTCACAGTGTAACTGGAGCTGCTCAAACAATGCACAATTACAAATAAATGCAAATGTATCCCAGTGTTGTACAATTTAAACACAAATAAAATAGCTTATGTATGCTCAACAAGTTCTTATACTGACCTTTTAAGATGTCAGAATATCATTTCTGTAGAATATTAGAATAACCTTTTGTTTTACAGATGTCCAGGTGTATTTCAGAGAATGTAATCTGTAGAAAGGCAGGATTGCATTTCTGTAACTGCATTTCTTTGAGACCGCTCTTTTTTTTTTTTTCTTTTTTTGTTAATGCTAATGTACATAAAAGAATGCATTTGTAGAGCAGTAGATTTGCTATAAATGGGATCTGTTTGAAGTAATTGTAAAGGCATGGCCTTGACAAGTAAAACCTCTCACGAGGAATGTTTGAAATATATATGTGCATTGCAGTGGTTAAACAGAACTTTACCCTGAGACACAAGTAAACTGGAAAACTTCTTATGGAAAACCTCTTCATTGTCTGCTGTTGGTGTTGAGCAGGTTTTTGGGGAATGGCACAAAGGATTATGTCATATTTTACTATGCCAACATGAATAAAATTGCTTTTAGTGCCCCAAAGACTGAACTACTAGTATGAAGGTCAAAGAACATTGGCATTTGCTCTTTGGCATTGAGTTGTGAAGGATGAAGAAGATGGTGTTAAGTGTAGCACAGCTTCTTTACTCTGTTATTATCCTGAAATAGTGAGATGAAAGGATAGTGATAACTGAATGTGTACAGTAAAAGGAGAACAAGGTGCAAGTGTAGTAACTCTTGAAGCAATTAAGATAACCGAGAACATCAAGAGTAAGTTGTTTTTGCCTTAGTCATGTGATTATAAAAAGCTTTCCAGAAAGGTTCTTTTGTCCTGTTGACTACAGAACAAACATGTAGTATGCAAATGTTGTTGAAGTTCTCTAATTTCCATGTATGTCTTATATTATTTGTATAAAAAGTTCCTTAAATATTTTAGAAATATATACTGGTGTACACTTAGCTGACTCTAAAATATGAGCTTAAATGTAACTCCCTGAATTCAAATTTAGTGCATAACTGGATTTATTTTATTTTATTTATTTTATTTTGTTATTTCTTAAGAATAAGAGGAATCAAACATGACATCAGGGATTAGTGAATAGAAAAGTCTATTTATATACCATATTCTGGGGTAATTGATAAAGAACAGTGATCCTTGTGAATCTAATTAACTTAATTGTCTGACTTTCCAAGAAGTTTATCTTACATCATGTTCTTAAGTTATCAAGTAACAGTGACATAGGTCAAGCAATATTTTGCTGAATAAACTATTCATGTCACAAGAGCTAGAATAAAGACAAAGGAAAAAAACTTGTATTTCTAAAAGCTTCTCTTTAACAGGCTGAGTTGCACAAGGGAGATAATAAATTACTTTAAAAAGCAGTGTGGAATGAGCCTTTTAGTACTTCAAATTGTTTATAACTTACTTATGTACCAAAACATAATATTACATTTGAATGTAACAATACCAACAATTAGTAAACAATTTGTACCCCAGGGTGTTAGCAGGCTGTTTCTACTCCTGGTAGTAACAAAGAGAAGTGTGTGTGTGTGATTTAATTTATCCTTTTTTTTTTTTTTTAAATCTATCCTTTCTGAAAGGGTCGTATATAATTGCTAGTTTTGAACTTCAGTGGTGTTTACAAAAAATTCCTGTTCATGAATGCAAACCTTCAAGACCTACAAAGTTATCTTATAAATTATATAGCTAGAGTTCAGCTTAGTTTGTGATCTACTCTTTCACATTGCAAGATGTAGTGTGTTTAATGTGTACAGTAAAAGTTCACCTGTTTGATTTTTTTCTGAAGCGCACTGCAATGTACATGTAAACTGTACTGTTGCTATGAGATGCTGTTTAGCTTTAACGTGTCTTTGTACCAATTGCCTGATACCAAAGAAAGGGGAAATGATGTATGAACTCCAACTTAATGGCAACTTTCAAAATTTTTGTCTATATCAAACCCTACTAAAACACTATTTTCTTAATTACAGAAGTATTTCTATGGGTTTGACCTGACCAGATTTCTTCAATGCATATCTGTATAAGACTTTTTTGTGTCATAATAAATGCTTGTATAATCAAAAGCTTATTTTTAGCTTAAAATTATTTTAATTTCAGTTGAATTTGTTTTTTAAAACTTTTTTATTTAAATGGAATCTCTCTTTTCAGGTAAACTACAAAAACCTTTTTGGGGGGGAGGGAAGTAAAAGTGTTTGAAAAGAAAGCAACCTTTAAAGTATTACAGAAATTAACATCCAGATAAGTTCACTAACTCTGTTCATTTAGTACCATGAAAAAACAACTTGTTTGTACACCACACAGGAAAAATGAAATCCCTACAATGAGCAGATCCAGAAGTAGCGAAGGTTTGAATAGGAAAGGAATGTTCTTTTCTCAGCAACAAGAGGTTTCAAGTGAGAGTAGCTGAGGAGAATTTTTCATTCTGTTTTTTAACAATGTAATTGTTGGACTTTCTTTTCGGCCCCAGTACAGTTAATTCAACTCTGCTATATATCTTTTCCTGGGATTCAAAGGTGATACACCCAAGATAGTTGCTATTTTTTCATGTACTCTAAGGAGCTAAAGACAAAGAAGAAAATTAGCATATTAATGTACTTCTTTGTGAATCTTAAATATTTTATTTTCTGTATTCACTAAGATCAGAGTAAAGAACCCCTTCTTGCTCAGCTGTTTTAACACTAAACCTGCAGCAACTGAAATGCAGCATTTTTTATTTTCAGGGGTAGGTTGACAGGATTTTAAGAATCTTGCTTTATTACTTTTCATTAACTCTGTCAAACAAGTGCTACTGGTTTCCTTCATTTGAGATTTGCCTGCTAAGTGGAACTTCCAAACTAATCATAAATACCAGTGCTTTAGGCTGAATAGTAATGATCTTATCTGCATTGTAACTACAACCATTTCGTTAATGTATTACATGCTTAGTGCTGTTTTGTGAAATTCTGAGTTGTACGTATTATTTGTCAGACTATCTCTTCAAGAGAGAAATCCTACATGGACTTCATTGTCTCCTCCAAGAACTAACTTTTGAGGCTATGCTCCTTACATTGTTTACAAATCTCAAACGTGTACCTGTAGAAGATAAGGTTAGTCTGACTGAAATTCGGACATATCGAGCCCATAGTCTTTAAGGCACAGCAACAGGAAGCAAGCCTTACAATTCATACCATTTCTAATAAATTATTTTAAAACAGCTCTGTGATTAAATGGCCAATATCAGAAAGTGAGAATTTACATCTTCATGTTCTTATTTAAATTTTAAATTTACTCTAGTGTAAGCAATACAGTTGATGTTTTATTGTCAGAAGGATAAGGAAGAAATTATTTCTTTGCAAACTTCATTAATGATTAATTTCTCTGTAGCTTTCTGGTAGCATCATTACTGGTTAAGGCTACAATTGCAAGGAGAAGATGTTAGTTCATAAATTGGAATTTTGTATTCCTCCACCTAGGAATGAATTAGAAGTTTCTTTTTCAGTTAACTAGGTAAATGGGTATTATGTTGTAGTATACCATACTGCAATATTGCATACTATGCTGTAAAATTTGGGTACGCTATAGACATAGTCTACTAACTTATGATTTATAACTTCCAGAATAGGAGAAGATATTCATGGTTATTAATATGTTTGCATATATAATACCTGCATACCTTTTTGTTGTTGTTCTGTCTCAGAACTAGCACAGAATGTAATTGCAAATAAATTCTTTCTGGCTGGAGTAGTATCTTTTGATATCTCTAAACTGTTTTGCATAGAATGGATTTCTAGAGGTTCTCGTTTTACTTCTCAAACATAATTGAGAATGCTAATGTTCATCATTATTCAGAATCTGCTTCTATTTTCAGAACCATAGCACTTGAGAAGAGATCCTTGCCTTTTCTTAGAATGGGCAAAACCTGTGATATTTCAGTGACTGAATTAGGCTTAGTGCCTTGTTAAATGGAATTCTGCTGGCTCTAACTGCAATTATTGGCAGGGAAAATACTTTGGAGAAATTTTTCCACAGTGATGGAATTGCTGGATTTTTCACATCTTGCACACAAACTGTTCTCAGATAAATACATAGAACTAAATGTCTTTCTCCTTAGAAATCAAAAGTTCATTAAATTAGTTTATTAATTCAGAACTTTGTATGTAAATTATGTAAGCTTATACATAATCCTACAACAACGTTCTTCATTGCTTTCTAATTGCTGGAAAACTGTGGGGAAAAAAATCCACTGGTTTCTTTTCCTAGAAGATGCTGGCTTATTGGAGGATAAATTAAAAGAACACCCAAATGCTATGTCATGACCATAAAAGTGTATTGCTTTTTAGAGAGTATTTCCTTGAATCCATGCTTCTGCAGGGTAGCAATGTAATTGTACTAGGATTCTAATTCAGACATGTATTGCTTATCTATATTTTAAAAATGTCTTTTGAAAGTCTACTCAGGTGCTTCATAGTCTTTATGAAATAAACTTCCTAGTTCTAAGGCAAAATAATAATTTTATTGAAAATGTAAGAAATTTTCTTCTTATTTTGTCTTTCAGAAGTAGAATGGCATTAACTGATCTGTGTGTGAAGGACAATGAACTACCGAGCACTGCCTGGTCCTTTAGCTTCCAGATTACACAAAATCAGTTCCTTTAGCCTATACTAAGAGGCTAGATATTCCATACCCCCTATCATTCAGCCCTGCTCTGTTTTTATTTGAAAACTCTTTCTTAAAAAATGATACAGGAAAAATTTTGTATGATTTTTTTTCCAGTACAGAACAACGTCGAATAGATATTGTCTGTTTTTCACATAAAGGACACTTGCTGGAGGACACTGTCAGAAAGTAATTTGACATTTTGAGTAGTGAGGCATTCAGACTGTGATCCACTATAACAAATTTTTTCATAGAGCTGCAATGTAATTGTTGATCTTCCAATTTGCTTCTGACTTCTTGCTAAATATAGTACTTTTGATTCGTGTCTTTGCACTCATTTTGGTGGGATTACAACCTTTCCCCCAGTATATTATGGTCATGATATTTTCAGAGACTGTACTCAAATATCTGATTTCAGTACCTCCTACATTTTTTAACTAAAGTTAAGATGTCCATAGAAGTGAACAAAACCTAGGATTTTGCTTTTTAGCTTGTTTTTCACTTTCCTTCATAGGGATTTAATTTATCTGTTATTGAAGTAGTTGCCATATGGAACAATTCATAAAGTCTTGCTGAAGTCAAACTTTATCATCCGAATAATGAATTTATTTTTTTATTTTTAGTTATGCAATAGGCCAGATAGCCTATCAAGAAGGTGATAAATGTGATGTTATTAATTCTTGTATATCTCATTATATTCCTTGAACTGTTAGTAATAATTCTGCTTATTAATAATTGGATTTAGTATCTGGATATCCAAATCAGCCTTTCAGGCCTAAAATTCCTAGGTTCTTTTTAAAGAAATAAAACCAGCTAACTTTGTCCTGCCTCAGTTCTCTTTGGACTGGTTGGTGTTGAATTTTGTGCTGTCCTACTATTTGCTCTTCTACTTTGACCACAGGAACTTGTAGAGAGTTCCTTCTACACCATGGAGAATGAGGAGAGGTTGGTTATTCAAGCAGAATATTTAACAAAAAAGGAAGAGCAATATGTGTGTGGTCTTTCAGTTCCTACTGTCTTCAGAGGAGTAGAGCTCAGCTTAATACAGGCTCCATAAAAACCTGTGCAAGTTGAGATGCTACTGCAGAGCTTCAAAAGGGTGTTGCATTATCATAGAATCATAGAGTAGTTTCAGTTGGAAGGGAGCTTTAAAGGTCATCTTGTTCAACAGCCCTGCAATGAGCAGGGTCATCTTCAACTAGATCAGGATGCTCAGAGCTCCGTCTTACCTGATCTTGAATGTTTCCAGGGTTGGTCCATGTACCACTTCTCTGGGCAACCTGTTCTAGTGTTTCACCATCCTCATTGTAAAAAATTTCTTCCTTGTATGTTGTCTGAATCTATCCTGTTTCAATTTAAAACCATTACCCCTTCTCCTGTCTCTACAGGCCCTACTAAAAAATTTGTCCCCATCTTTCTTCTATGCCCTTTCAGTGTTCAAAGACGACAGTAGGTGTCCCTGGGGCCTTCCTTTCTTGAGGCTGAACAGCCCCAACTCTCTCAGCCTTTCCTCATAGCTGGAATAAGGAAACAGCTTGGAGAGGTGTTCCATCCCTTGGATCATTTCTGTGACACTCCTCTGGACCCGATCCAACAGGTCTTTCCTGGGCTAAGGACTCCAGAGCTGGACACAGTATTCCAGGTGGGGTCTCACTAGAGTGGAGTAGAGGAGCAGAATCACCTCCCTTGACCTGCTGGCCACACTTCTTTTGATGCAACCCAGGATACAGTTGGCTTTCTGGGCTGTGAGCTCACATGTCTGGCTCAATGGCCAGGTTTTCATCCACCAGCACCCCCAAGGCCTTCTTTGCACGGCTGCTTTCGACCCCTTCATCCCCCAGCCTGTATAGATACTGGAGGTTGCCCTGAGCCAGATGCAGGACCTTGTACTTGGCCTTGTTGAACCTCATGAAGTTCACTTGGGCCCACTTCTGAAGCTTGTCCAGGTCCCTCTGAATGGCATCCTATCCCTCAAGCATGTTAACTGCACCACTCAGCATAGTGTCACTTGCAAACCTGCTGAGGATGCACTCAATCCCACTGCCTGTGTCATTGATGAAGATATTAAACAGTTTTGGTCCCAATGCAGACCACTGAGGGACACCACTCATCACCGATCTCTATCTGGACATTGAGCTATTGACGACTATGCTCTTCATATGGCCACCCAGCCAATTCCTCATCCACCAAAAAGCCCATAGCTACAGCTATACTTAGCTACAGTTACAGCTACAGGTAGTTTCACTGGTGTGAGGGCCTTTCTGTGTTAAAGATACCTTCTCAACCAGGTGAGATTGTCAAAGGAAAATTTGTCAGTGATGCATGACTGGTTAATTTTTGTACCGTGTTTCTCTAAGAGTCCTGTTACTGAGTATTTTATGTTGATTTTAACCCCTAAGGATAGAGCACATTGAGGGAACAGGGGTACCAGAGGAATTTTGAAGTCTATGCTAGTAAAGGGAGAGCTAGAATTCAATATAACCTTCATACGGGAGAAATGGTAAGGGCAAAACTAGCCCATATCATTACAAGGCATTGAATATTTCTGACAATTAAGGTATGGGAAAAACAGTGAATAAGATGAAGTTTCAGATTTGCATGGAAACCGAAAACAGCTGTTTTTAATTAAATCTATTTTATACAGAGTCAGGGTTCTGTGTTACACATGACATAAAGATTTTTAATCTTTGAAAAGCAGAGAATGAAGACAACTGTGAAATCTGTAGGGTGGAATGCTTTAGATTGCTTTATAGCTTACTGGATGTCCTTGAGAGGGTGAACTGGAAGTTTGTGGGCTTTGCAGAAGTGTGCTGTTTTGTTTGGCTGGGTTTTTTCAAGGCAGTTGATTTTATCATTGGCTGTAATATGCCAACCATTGTTAGCATATTTATTTGCAAGACATTTCATATTTAAGATAGTATCCTACTAAGCCTAACAAGCTGCCAGTGGAGTAGCTATTCTAGCATGATACCGAATTTTGAAGAAGATAGTGTCTGTACACTTGTCAGCTGAACAGCTGATGTGAAACCACTGTTAAGCATTCTAAAATACTGAGTTTCATGTTTCTCTAAGAGGTATAGAAAGACCTATTTTCCTGTGACAGATGCAGTACAACATAACATTAAGCTTACTTTAAGGATAAGATACCCGCCCCACTGAGGTTTATTGTCATGCCTATGTATAAAGGTTAGAAATATCTGAAACAGTCATGGCTTTTTAAATCTCCTGGTAGACATACATTGATAACCAGTGATCACAAAATTGTTCTTATGAAGGCTGTGTTTAAGTAGTACTCAGTAACAGTGCTACCTGCCTATTCACGACTATATAATTTACAGTATTTACTTTTTTTTAATAGCCTCTAATCTGCCTTTTATGTTTAAGCTATTTCAACATCCTTCAAAAAATTTCCTTAAAACTAATTTACACTTCATAAAGATAAAATTGTCATTTTTCCTCAAGGACTGATTAATTTGATACATTAATGAAAAAGTAAAAGGGCTTTCTATGTATTGCTGCATCTTGTGTCAGTATTTCTCAGATAGTAATATAGTCTATGTTACCTTAATGACTATCACTGTATGTTATCTTAGGAAGTGAAGGTGATGCACAGTAGGAACTGCTGGCCTTGTATTTTGCTTCCTCTGTGAGAACGCTCAAATGTTCAGCATTTGCATCAGTGAGAGAAAGGGGGCCACTATTGATACATAGATGGGCAGATGATGAAAATGGTAAAGCGAGATCAGAGCAAATACAAATTATATTCTTACATGGTAAACCAGAAAGGCTTAAAGAATAACTAAATTTTAGAACAGAATTTTTCCTTGATACAAGTTTTTGCATAGCGAGTGAATGTGTGTGATATTGTATAGGACAGTTTTGGCTAGCCTGTGCACAGACACTGAACAAACATATTAAGACAAACTTATTATGGACTTTTCATCTTCAAAACACAAATTACTTATAAGACACATAATCTAGCTTTCATACATGAGATTTTTCTTATCATTGCATCAAATAACCAAACTGTCCCTTTGCTGGAGAAAGGAACATTGTAATTGCACATGACTCCATAGATAATGGGTTACTACCACTGCTGATTTCCATCAACTAAGGAAAAATTATTCTTTCGTATTGTTCTGGATTGAGTTGATGTTCAATCCTGAAAAAATCAATTGCTAAAAAATTTAATATAAAACAATGGGGAAATGTCATCATCCAGACATATGTTTGAATAGACAGAGTAGTAACAACTCACAACTTCAGACTAACAGGGTAATCACTTACATGAGTGAAGTTTCCACTTGTATACTTTGAGGTAGACTCTTCAGAATTAACTCCAAAGCTGAAGTACATCTTTTGAAGCATTTCTGTCATATGAAAAAGAGAAAAGTGTGCAAGCAGGAAGGAGGATGAGAAGAAAATTGTTCAAGCTTTCTTTTAATTTCTAAATCAAGTTTTGTACAGACTTTGATCATGTTTTGTTTAGACAATTTCTTACAGTCCTGCCAGCTACTTAATTCATCTTTGTAGACCTTTCATAGCAAACTACAGTTGAGACTTATTTTTATTAATCGATAATTAGTCACACTACAGTATTAACTTATTACTTGTAGGTAACCACATATTTTCTAAACTGAACTGAAGAAATGGATCTTTCAGGTAGATTAAGGATGATGCTAGAATATTTAACTATAGGCTGCAATAGAAAACAATTGAATTTCATAGAAGAGGAGACACAGAGGAGTATAAGTGGAACAGACTAAACTTAAAGCAAACTTAAGAATTTTGTTGTCTTCAAATCATGCAAGCATCTGGCCTAATATTAAATAAACATAGAGAAAAAAAAGTTAGAACTGAATAGTTATTTGAAACTTTTTGAATGAAATTGAGATATCCAAGGTTTTCATATCTTGAGTTCAATAAGCATTTTTTTCTGTACTTGGACACAGGTTGAATAAATCATTGAGAAATATCTGGCATTTATACATTAACATTGCCCCTTTTATTTTCATTCAACGCTGGACGGATAATTTGCAATTTATTTGTCTGCATTTGCTTATGTTATATGGTACATCTAGAGTGAGTTGCAATAGATTCAGTAGGCCTATGCGGTTATGAAATTGTGACAGTTACAGGCTTAAACAAAACTTGGAAAGAATAAACAAAATGAACAGTGGAAAATATAATTTCCTTTGTAACTATTGTTTTGGGTTTGTTGTTTTTTGTTGGGTTTTTTTTTGCTGTTATATATGCCTTCAGCATGTGCCTAGGCATTTTTCCCTTGCTGAAGTTTTCTTATCTTGTGTGGCTGCTGTTAACAGTTTGAAAAATATAAATAAGCATTACATTGTGGAATCAGAATTTTTTTTTTTTTTGTGTGTGTGTGTGTGGTAAGGATAAAATGCTAGGAAAATGAAACGTACCACTAGATCATTCCTAAAAGCCACCCAGAATCCCAAGAAAAACTTTGATTCTTTATCACCTCCTGAAACAGATAATTTATGTTCCTGGAACAGTAGGCCCCACCACAGAAGACCATAGCCATGCACAATTTTAACCGAGAAACAGAAAAGCTGCAAAATGCGGGGACAGAACTGCAGTTTTTAATGGATGGTACTATGAAGTGTTCACTAAACAGGATTATTATTTGATTAATTTGGAAAATTCTTCCTCTCTACCACACTTCCTCAATTCTGTAGACATCATAACTGTCCATTGGTTAGCACAGAGAAAATATTAATGAGCCATGAGCCATGAGAGAAAAAGAGGAACATTACACCTGGACTGCTTCTTGCTAAAGGTCCAACAGGATGGTCCCAGTCAGCAGGAATGCACTGGGTATTCTGGGTGGTTGCAATTTAAAGATAGAATTTGTTCATCAGAAAAACAGTTTTCTGGTTCTAAGACACTACACATTAATTAGATAAAACCAATATATATGAAGTTTTCTGCTACACTCATCTTGCAGTTTTTGTGACAATTTAAATAAAAGTTGCTGTGTGCTGTTAGTGAATTTATCTCAAGTACATTTCTGAAAGCTTACTATGCCATAATAATCTTCTTCCATCTGTTCTTACACTAAAGAACTATGTTTTTATTGTTACTACCCCTGTTGTGGTAATAATTTCAAAAGGTTGGGGTTTTTAAATCTAATAAACCTAATTCAAGATTTTAACACTATTAAGATGAACAGAAATGACATTATTATTTCAGTGCTGATGACAGAGACAGCCTAGACCTACAAGAACAGTACTGCAAATTTTTTTTTCCCAAAAGAGAACCTTATTTGTTCATGAGTCAGTAATTTGGTTTTGACACAGATTAGTAGTCCATAATTAAGACTAATAGTCTGTTTATTCACAGGACTTTCTAATCGCACAAATACAAATGTAATGAATATTTCCAACCAACATCGAATACTCTCTGAGCTAATCTTATTATAATGTGAATTGGAGTTGGGAAGTATAAACTAAAGCCATCTTGAAAAAGAAATTCATGTAGGTATACAAAGATGGGTAAGAATCTGGATGGGTAAAAAATGTCAAGGGATACTGAGTGAGAAGAAGCAGATGTAGTTATCTAACTAGTTCTTGTTTAGATTGAACAGCTTATTTTGAAAATATTGAAAGGAAAAAAATTTACAGTGTGCTAGTATATGAGAAATTAATATTTGTTCCAAAAACAATGGAACAAACTCCTGCCTGTCCATGAATTACCAGAGAAATGTTTTGCTACGGATCAAGAATCAACTGAATTGGAATCAACTAATGTTAATTTTATTTCCAGTGGTACCGTTGGTAGGCTGAAAGCTTCTAGTATTTGAAAATATACTCAGTTATCCCAAGTAGCACATTCTAAAATTCATACTTTTTTAGCCAAGAATTATATGCTTTTTGAGTCAGAGTATTGAGAACGTGGTTTATTTTTAAGCCACACTTACTCTCCATTTAGCCTTGAAGATGACAGAACAATGCCAGAGACTTAGTGATGGTTCTTTTGAGCATGTAGGTGGCGTAAAATGAATGGAAAGCCCTTTTATAGACAAAAATAAGTTCTTAATTCTAGGAAAGAAGGTGAAATATTTTTCACACATTTTAAAGATAAAGGGAGAATTTGGAGCAAGGAATCAGGGCTTCCATTTTGATACTTATTCTCTGAACCGCTATTATCATGTCACATTTATATTACACTTAAGACTTGGTACAATTTGTAGAGCTACCCTCAACTGAATTAGTCTCAGCTATATCATAGTCTGGGGCATGATAATAGCATTAATATTACAAGCCTTATCCGTGTGTATTGAGCACATTAAGATTTTTATGAAATAACCATGTGTCTGTCCCTGGAGTACACTGAAATTGCTTAACAGCACCGTTTATGCAAATAAGTTATACAGTTAATTTATGTTAAAGACATTTAATTACTCTACAAAACTACTTCAATATAATATGCCCATTTATTTTAAATTATAAGACAGAGATTTTTGAGATTTCTTTGACAGCAGTTAGGAAGAAAGATATTTTCTTTTGGTACAAGTTTTTAAAAATAACTTGTTTAATAAAACAGACAAATGGACAATTTTTCAGTTCCAAGGTTTTCTTAGGTTACGAGAGGTAAAAATTACTGACTGTTTTGTATGGTTATGTGCAATTTATGTAAAAGTTTATGTAGTTGAAAACCTGTGTGAGCATGTAAATTTAAGGTGTTGAATGGCCTCTTTACATGACTGTAAACTTTGTCACTGTTTCATGCTCTAAGGCACATATCTTAGTTTCTGCAAGTTATAATTTATTTTCATTTAATTCTTTTGCATTTAAAATCTGGTAAAATTTATAGTTAAGCTGATATTAGAATTGCCGATACCCAACTACTGTCATGTTCCTTCTGCCTTCATTAATTAATAGCAGCAAACAATAATATTAATTGTAAATATTTTTATCTTGAGACTGTAGCTAAATTTGAATTTGAGTGGTATTGTAGAAATATGTGTCAAAAAATTAGAACAATCTACAGAAACTCAAATACTGGTGGTCCATACACATATGTTGTGCAGGTTGCAGTCCTTATTATTTCATCTGAAGTCAATACTTTAAGATATCCCAGGAGAGTAAAGGTGAAATGAATGGCAGCAAAGGCAGTAGAGTAGAGTTTGGTAAAGCATCAAAATGAGAAAATAGATTTCTGAAAAATAAAGGATTTCTAGTTTTGCTGGATGTGTGACCAGGTAAAAAAGAAAGCAGACTCTTGAACAGGCAGATTGAGCTTTATTACCGTGCATGAAATAGACCAACTGTACTTGGTTTTTTGTTTGTTTGTTTTGGAATGGGAGAAGCATACATAACTAGAGGACAAAAAAACCTGCTATAACATTAATTTTGCATATCTGTCAGCAAAAAGTATGTATACTGGCTGTTAACTCATGTAGTATCTTGCCTTCATTGTATCCAGATGCTCATAGCAAAAGTGAAATTGTCTGGAAGGAATAGGAAAAGACACAGCAATCACTTCCTATAAATTTACTTCATTATATGTTTAATATAGTGCAAGGTCTTTGAGGTCCACAACATAGTGTTAATGTTCCCATAAGCTTTATGGAGTTACTTTAAAATTATTAATTTAAAATGTGTTATTCGCTTACCTTTGTATCACTTACGTGATGAACTTCCTTGCCTGTTATATTATGTATGAGAAGACCAAGCATCAAGTGCATAAAACTCAAAATATTAAATAGTACATGAACTAGTCATGGATATTCATACTGTTTTGATTAGTCATGCAAATCACATGATGCTATATTCCCTGATTAAATGATGCAAGGCATTCATATGCAAGTGTAAAAATTCCAAATTCAGTGTCCATGAAATGTTCACATAAAATCAATGAAATTATCTGTCAGAAATTATTTATAGTGAAGATTAATTTAGCACCACCAGTCAAACCAGGGTAGACTTCAGGATCTTCTCCCTGGACTCAGCAAGAAACCTTTGTTTATTAGCAGAAGCAATTTAATACTTTGCAACGAAGTGTTAGACCTTTGGAAGAAAAATGAATGGTAAAAATAAGGCTTCATCACAGATGTAAGTGCCATGCATATTAAAGGATGTCTTTGTCCTTTGCAGTGAAATGATCATAATGAAATCCATAGGATTGACTGGAGCATCTCTGAAGACCAGTTTCTTTCTGAAACCTCTGAAATCTCTGAAAGTGCATATGGAAGGTGCAAATCCCATAATAAATAATTGTTAAAAAAAAAAAAAAAAGATAAAAAGATAAAAACCTGATGTCAAACCTTCTGCACTTCATTTCTTTTTGGTGATGGATATAAGGCTAAAAGAACCTCCAACAGTGTAATTCAAATACCCCATGGCTGATAAAGAGCTAATACTGATTTTAGAAGAAAAAGTCCCAAAGTTTGTGCACCAGTGGTCCTTGAGAACAGTGTATCTGCTATTGTCTTTTATTGTACCAAAACTATATGGAATCATTTTTGGGACAAAATGCTTACACTTGTATGCTTGTATGAAAAACAAAATCCAAATCCAACTATCTCAGCATTTCTAGGTGAAAAAAATATATTTGATCTCTGGGACTGAGTATATTTCACTTTTTTTTTTCTTTTTTTTTAATTGCTTTAATTCCACCTCTTCAAAGAATTGAAATACTCATAATGACTTTTTGCTTTACTGGAGTAGTTTAGAAAGCACACAAAACTATAGACTAGGTCCCATGTCCTACACAGAAATTCTGACTTTCTGCTGAGTATTAAACATTTGAAAAGTTTGTTAAAGGCTATATTTACATTCATCACTGGGTGACCTGAGTTGTTTTCTGACAGGGGGAAGAATAGACAGTGTTTATCTCTAGGTTTTCAAGGGTTGCTTCTCAGAGTAGTTTCAATGATATCTGTGCATATGAAATTTGCTTATGGTAATCTTAATCGCATTTTAATCCTGTATTTTACTTACATTTGAATGTAATTATTAACATGAAAATAGGACTGCAGATTAATGTGATTCTCCTTTATATTTTCATTGATAGTTTTAAGGCATCACATCTTTAGCAGGCACTTTTTGTAGAATGAATTCTAGGTCTTTTCTTACTTTTTTGAAATGATCCTCTAAGTTCTCCAGTTGATGCAGTGTTCAGTGCTATTTTTCTTTTTTCTTATTTGTAAATTGTGTAATTCTGTATTCTATATATATCAATTCTGAAATATTACAGTTGTTCCTGGTCTTTTGTGGAACAAAGTCTTTCACAAAATCATAGAATCATAGAATCATTAAGGTTGGATAAAACCTCTAAGATTATTAAGTCCACCTGTCAACCCAGCAATACCATGCCTCCTAAACGATATCCTAAAGTGCCACTTCTACATATGTTTTTGAACACGTCCAGGGACGGTGAGTCCACCACCTCTCCGGGCAGCCTGTTCCAGTGACTGACCACTCTTTCGGTAAAGAATTTCTTCCTAATCTCCAATCTAAACCTCCCCTGATGCAACTTGAGGCCATTTTCTCTTGTCCTATCACTAGTTACCTGGGAGAAGAGACAGACCTCCACCTCACTATAACCTCCTTTCAGGTAGTTGTAGAGAGCAATAATGTCTCCCCTCAGCCTCCTTTTCTTCAGACTAAACAATCCCAGTTCCCTCAGCTGCTCCTCATAAGACTTGTTCTCCTGACCCTTCACCAGCTTTGTTGCCCTTCTCTGGACACGCTCCAGCAACTCGATGTCCCTCTTGTAGTGAGGGGCCCAAAACTGAACACAGTCTTTGAGGTGCAGCCTCGCTAGTGTCCAGTACATGGGCGTCAAGCCTACTCCTGCTGGCCACACTATTCCTGATACAAGCCAGGCTGCCATTGGCCTTCTTGACCACCTGGTCACACTGCTGGCTCACGTTCAGCCGGCTGTCAACCAGCACCCCCAGGTCCTTTTCTGCTGGGCAGCTTTGTAGCCACTCTTCCCCAAGCCTAGAGCATTGCATGGGGTTGTTGTGACTGAAGTGCACGACCCGGCACTTGGCCTTGTTAAACCTCATACAGTTGACCCCGGCCCATTGATCCAGCCTGTCCAGGTCCCTCTGCAGAGCCTTCCTACCCTTGAGCAGATCATACTGCTGCCCAACTTGGTGTTATCTGCAAACTTACTGAGGGTGCACTCAATCCCCTCACCCAGGTCATTGATAAAGATATTAAACAAGACGGGCTCCAAAACTGAGCCCTGGGGAACATCGCTTGTGACCAGCCACCAACTCTTGGTCATGATTTAGCTCTGTTCTGTGTCTTGATTTAGCTCCGTTCACCACAACTCTCTGGGCTCGGCCATCCAGCAAGTTTTTACCCAGCAAAGAGTACACCTGTCTCAGCCATGAGCCGCCAGCTTCTCTAGGAGGATGCTGTGTGAGATAGTGTCAAAGGCTTTGCTAAAGTCCAGGTAGGCAACATCCATAGCCTGTCCCTTGTCCACTAGGTGGGTCACCTGGTCATAGAAGGAGATCAGGTTGGTCAGGCAGGACCTGCCTTTCATGAAGCCATGCTGGCTGGGCCTGATCTCCTAGTTGCCATGCACGTGCCTGGTGAGTGCACTGAAGACGAACCGCTCCGTATTCTTCCCCCGTACTGAGGTCAGGCTGACTGGCCTGTATTTCCCTGGATCCTCCTTCCAGCCCTTCTTGTAAATGGGCATCACATTGGCAAGCCTCCAGTCATCTGGCACTTCCCTTTTTAACTTTTGCTTAGGATTTTTTTTCTACAGAATCAAGAACATTCAAATAATGAGAATTCTATTAAAAAGCATGATAGACTGGACTGGATGTGAATTTGGCACAGCATTTTTCTGAATCAAAACATAAATATTATAAAACATAAAAAAACCCAAAAATACTGTTATATGCTAGATACATGAAATCTTCCATCACTTAATAACTGTAGCAGTTGTATATTTTAATATACTATTCATTTGCTGGTAGGTAAAAATATGTTTGTTAGAGTTGATAAAATAATGTTAATCAAGTAAAAAAAAATACAAATCAGTGAAATATTTAGGATCATCATACTTAAGGGAAAAGGTAATTACACTCAATATATTCCTCTAAAAGAGGTGGATTTTGACAATATTTGGCAGAAAACTTCTATAAATGTTTTTGATCAGTTCTAATTCATATATTTTAAGAGGTGGGTGAAGATTTTTGTGTAATTTTCTGATTTAGAAAAGGTACATATTTCAAAGATGCTATAAAGAGAATTCACCTTCCTTTTATCTCCCTGCTTAGGCTGACCATATCTCTTTCATCATAGCTCCTTTTTTAAAGGGCAGAGTGTTGTGCAATAGAATCCTATCAATAAGGTGGCCATAAAACAAAATGCATGTTTTATTGTGAATGTATTCAGATTAATTGATTTTTATAAAAAGAACACTTCAGGAACATAAATAAAAGTATGGTGAAATAGAGCTTTTTTTTTTTTCTTTGAATAATCTTTTTACAGGAAAATGTAATCACAATGAAGACAGTAAAAACTAATATAGGAATCTTGGTAAGACTAATTGATAAAGGGGAGAAACAGAACAAATCTTCTTAAGATATTTGCTAAATTCATATAAAACACTTGTTGCGTCGTTAGGCACTATCTTATAATAAAGCCGTTTTAGTGTCACTGAATCAGAGCAGTAAAAGTGATGCCAGTCCTCTGTAGTAAATTAAAGGTACAAGAATTTACTATATGTCATGGGTCATTATACATTTGTTTACGGAGTACCTAAAGCAAGCACAGCATTTCACAGGCAAAATCTGTGCTTTAAGAAGTTTTGTTAAGTTTTGTTACGTTAAAATTTGCAAACAGTAAAGCATGAAAAAAACTAGTCATAAGAGTAATTTCATCCATTAGGAAGTCTAGGCATAGTGCAATAGTTAATAGTCCTTAACAACGAGTGAATTTAAGGAAACAAGGTGCAGTTAATCTGTGTGTTCAGTTCTGTGGCATCTTCTGCAGTTCTACAGCTGAAATATAAACTAGATATAAATGTAATGTACTCATTTTTTTCTAACTCTTTTATATCAGCAGAAGTTTTGCTTGGATGAACCAATTCCTTATTGCTTATGCAACATTATTCACTTTTATTTCAGCTTCTAAATTCTGCCATCTACTTCCTTCATATACATTTCTACAGACTGTGTAAAGTTTTATTTGAAACTTACTTCTAGCATCTATTGTGTCATTCATTTAGCACCATTGTTTATTTCATTCATTATTGGTGGCAAACTGACACCAAGAATTTTGATATTGCTCTGTCATTTCTCCGGTGGAAGATGAGAGTCCTTTCTTTCCTCTCCTCCAGACCTCTGGCTTTCTTCCTGCATGTCAGGTCTTGTGTTTCTCCACATGGATGCTCAAGTCTGGCTAAGATAGTTACATGAGTCTAAAATATCCAACTTGCTGTGAAAATTTGGGAGGGGGTCCTCTGATTTTGGTTTTTTTTTTCCAGATTATGCTCTACCTGATATTCAGCTTTTGCTTTGTTATTATTTTTGGTTGATTGGTTAATTGTTTTTTTCTTGGTTTACTTACTGAAAAAAGACCTTGATGACTGTAGAACTTTTAAAGCATTTCCGAGCATTTGGGTCATCTCCCCATTAGCGTTTGGTTAAAAAGTTAAATCAATTTAGAAAGTGTTTAATATCTTATTTGAGACAAGAAGGGAGTAGAAGGCAAATAGGAGTGATGCACCCTTATATTCATACAACTATTTTATTACATGTGAGAGTGTAAATTTTATTTTGAAAGTGTTTTAAAAGTTTTGCTGATGCTCTGCTGTTTATTATTATCTGCTAGTGTAGTTTTTTTGCTTATGTCCTATGAAAGGCCTTTTGGAGGGCCTGTCTGATGACGAGGAAGACATGAGAAAGTCCCCCTCACTTGGGAGGAAAGGGAAGGAGTACTTACATATACTAAATATGGACACCAAGTGTTTGTAATTTACTTTTTAAACTGTATTTTTCATGGAACTTGTTGCTCAGAGAAAATATTTTGTTTTGAAGATATTTTTTCCTCTCAGTGCTCTACAGTTTCTTTGTTGGAATCAAGACGTGAAGTCAGCTACCACCACACATAACTTTCGATCAGCCAACTGCCTGATCTGCTAGAGCAACTTAAGTTCTCTGTGAGATTGGTCATAGGCTTTCATTATTCTTTTTTTGTGTGCCACTCCTTTTATTTTACAGAAGGTATGCTGGTGGAGGTTTTGTTTGTTTGTTTGTTTGCTTGCTTGGTTTTTTTAAGAAGAATTATGATTGAGAAGGCCATTTTCTGAACACATAATTCATGAAAAAGCAAATGTGATGTCAACCAAATTTTTCAGTCAGATGTTAAATAATTTTCATTGGTGACAATAAAGTTATGAACTGTAAAATTACCAAAGACTGGTTAAGGATAATTTTGCAATTTAGAAAGAAGAGATACTAATTTCTTCAAGTAACTAAACAAATTCCTAGTAACTAACACTTAATGGTCAAGAGTAAGGAATATTTTTGCCTTGCATATTTTGAGATGGTCCAAAGGACATGGTTATGTAGGGGTTTCTTTTCATGGTCTTTGGTGAAGGACAGGCACGCACTTTATTATGGCTTAAGAAGGTCATTCTCTTGAAAAGTTTTTTATTTGCTTATATTTGGGATATCTATGAACTTTTTCTGGGATATGTAATCAAGTAATCAAACTTAGGTGTTCTCTGCTGCCAGATTGCTTTTATACCACAGTTATCCCACCTTTACATTGTTACATGTATGCTTCACACACAAGGGGTTATATTAGTGATGGAACCCTGTTAATTCCACTGGCAAATTCACCCATGACCAAGTAAGGATGCTTTCAAGAAAAGATTGAAAATTGTCATGAACATTTAATGGTATGTGGGAAAAATAGCTTTTTCTTGCTTTGGAAGTGTTCCTAAAAGATCATTCAGACCTTTGCAGCTATGCAAAAGGTATGGTGTCATGGTAAACACCGTGAAAGACAGAGTCAGCATTATAAGTCTGTGTAACAGCATTACTGAAATGGGAAAATCTATTGTTAGCATCAAGTATAGTTTCTAGCATTATGGACTCCCTTCTGAAAATAAATCTTTTAATTGCATCTTAAAAATCCTGAAGAAACGGAAATAATGACAGGACCAAAACACAGAGTCTATGTAATTTTCTTCAGTGGTTGTAGGGAGGTAGAAGAGGTATTGTTTTCTGCAAAACCTTTCTCCACTTTGCCAACATCTGCTTTTTTCTGTTGGAAGAAAAACAGGGCAGGTCTGTTAGGGTGTTGGCAACTCCGGATATTTTCTCTTCTCCCATGTGAATTGAGCTCATAGGTTGGGGTTCTGTGTAGTCTGTGATGCACTGTGACTGCATATATATCTACATAAACAGAAATACATCACAAGAAAAAAACATATATTGCTACTCAGGAAGCAGTCAGGCAGTTGGACTAGATGATTGTTGTAAGTCACTTCCAACTAAAAAGTCTATTCTATCGCTGATGCCCTGCTAAGGGTTGCTGCCTCATTTATTTTTCAGACAGTCATTTATGTTTGCAGGATTAATTTTATGGGACACTGCAACAAAAACTTATTGTGTGATCCATATCCTATGCATTTGTGTTGACCAAAAGGCATCATATTATTGAAAAAACAAAACAAAACAAAACAAAACACAACACCCAAAACACACATACACAAAAAACAAACCAACAAATAAAACACTAACACAAAAAACCTTAGAAAAAATGTATTATTTTAGTAAAAATTTGTACATAATGAGTTAAAATATCTAGAAAAATTTACAGCTGATCATTTCTGGACCTGCTTGGATTTTAGCCCTGCAAAGGAGTGAAAGTGCTGGAGTTGTTTTATCCTATATGTTTTTCAACGTATGATGGATAACTGAATGGAAATTTATAAACACAAAACTTAGGCATGAAATTTATATTTTTCTCAAAGTTTTTAATCTCCAAAAATTAATTAATGAATTGATCCAACCACAATTTACTGTATCTGCATTTTGTATATACCATATATTTTAGACTAGTACATACATACAGTCAGACATAAAATGAAAAACATACTGCTTTCTTCAGTCCAAGATTCAATATTTCAGACAATTTAATCACTGTAAGCTGGCATTATTATCTTGTAATTTCATAAATGTATAATATCTATAAAATAGAAATATAAATATTTTAAATTATAAAATATATGTCAATATAAATTTTATAGGTTTATATGAAATATCTAAATCTGTTTCTGTATTTATGGCTTCAAAAAGTAATTAGGATGATTTGCTAGTGCCTTTTTAATAGCTGTTTTTCTTAAGATCTTCCTTTAAACCCATTAGAGAGACTGATAATACATAGACAGTAGTTACTGTTGAATATGCTAATTTCCTCAGTACTATCCTTTTTTTCTTATGTGGAGAATGAACTACTGGTACCTGGTAGTCTTATGACACTGATTGTTTCCCAAACAGATTTTCAGAAGATAATGTAGAAACTGGCTTTACAGTGACTGGATAGGTAATTATGGCAGCATTTATCTCTCCAACAGTATCATAAACATAATCATATCATGTCATAAAATTGAATGCAATATAACACAATACTATACAATAAGCAATGATGATCTTCATATTAGCATTTTGTGTTGAAATGGTTAATGCTCGTGTCTTTATTATGTTGAGGTCAACAAGTGATATTTTAAATTTCATATTTAAATGTCATAAAAGTAGAAGTCAAATACTGAAATATTTTTAGAGTGACAGAGGTTGCATATTTCACTAGTGAAATATGTCTTCTTGCAAAATAAATGTCTGTTTTACAAAGATAGGTTTGCCTGTTTTGTCTCCATAGGTGATGTAAAATTTCAACTTTCTGTGGAAGATATTGTACAAACTTAGTAGCAGTCAAATGAAATATAATTCTTAACAGAAGCATGAAAATGTATATGACATTCAGTGAGATAAAGGAAGGTATCGTCATTTGCCTCTGTGTAACACTATTGTATTGTGTTGGACTCCATGAGATTTTAATACGAAAGATAATTACAATAGTTGGAAGGATGTTGCTGTGCTGCCCTAAACATTTTGCCTGTACTGAAAATTTGAAAAACTGAGAATTCTGTATATCTTCTGTAGATTAAAAAGTGTGAATGTTTCCCAGTGTTAGTGTGGTTAGCAACCTAAGCACCTGACTATCTAGCCAGGTAAAACACCCTTTTTTTGAGTTTGTACTGAAAGACTTTTAACATTGTTCAAGGTGTTTATGAGAAAAATTATTTTTTCTTCAGCAGCAATATATGTTTTTTCTTGTGATGTATTTCTGTTTATGTACATATATATACATTCATATATATCTGTACGAATGTATGTGTATGTAAGCAGCTGTGTATATTTATCTGAGACATGGCTACTTTTATTTTACTAAGGATTTCTCTTTGATGCAATAGATGGCATTACTGAAATGGGAAAATCTGTTGTTAGCATCAAGTATAGTTTCTAGCATTATGGACTCCCTTCTGAAAATAAATCTTTTAACTGCATCACAAAAATCCTGAAGAAACGGAAATAATGACAGGACCAAAACGCATGAATTCTGATATGCTTTAGCTATATTGTTTTTCCTCATACCTTGATTCTAATATCTGTTCCACTTTTCCTGTGCAGGAAATTTCATTTACATATTATAGGAAGGAGATTTCACTTGCTTTTTAAAGTAGAAATAATGTTTCCTACCTGAAACTCACAAATAATGATTACTTAAAAATGCACCCATGACAGAAAAGTTGCATATCTAAACTCTGTAATTTTCTTTTAACATGTCATATTTAGAGTTGGGCTTTCTCATACACTTTCCTGCACTTGCACTTGCCAAAATGTGAAAGGTTTGCATAAACCCTCTGAGGAAAAGAGAGATCCTTGTGTCATGCTTTGCTTGTGATAAAAAGATCAGAAGGTAGGTGAAAGCACAAATTTTCAAACTATGTAAAGCAGCCATTCTTGAGTGATAAAACAATGTTACTGACCTCTTTAGGCAGCTTCATAATGGGGGAATGTCACCCTAATTTCCCCCCATGGGTGCATCTTTCATGTGTACAGCCCTTTCTATCACTTACCTTCAAAAAGTTGTCATGAAACATTTCCATTAGTCCCAGGAATAACTCCAGGTTCCAGTTAATGCTAGTTTTTTGTCTTTTATCTCTCGAATCTTCTTCATCCCAAGGAGGTATCAGGTACATTTCTTGAAGTGAGATAGGCCATTAAATATCTCCCCAGGACAGAATACTTGTTCTTTATTAAGTCCATAAAAAAAAGTAATAAAATAAAGATGTGGAAGACTACTTTCTCCCTGATAGGTCAGGACGACCATCAAAGAACCAGACATTGTATCTAACATCTTTCTTCCCTGGGGTGCATTCCTGTTCACTCTACAAAAGTCGTAATATTAGGGCAGAAAGAATTCTGGCCTCATTTGATAAATTTTGAAGACTCTAAATAGAACTGTTCTGTGCGAAGTGGATATTTTGACATCAAGATACACAATAGCATATTCTGTTAGAATTTTTTTTTAAGTACTTTAAAAACTGAATCCTTGCTTGCATACTTTTTTTTGATATACCTCCAGATACTTAAAGCAATGTTATGCATTCTTAAGCAAATGTAGAGTTAATTAAATCACCTGTGATTTAAAAGCATGCATTTTTAATGAAAAGACATAATAGGGTTTTCAAGTAATTTCTAAAAAAAGATTAGATTAAAAAAAATTTATCTGTCTGGAATCAAACTTACTCAGATCATCTACGTGTTGTATATTCTCTTATGCTTTATATGATAATAGGCTACATCAAGGTAGCAATAGGATATTTGCACAGCTTCATCTCTCTGTAATCTCCTAATGGAAATTGAAACTTTTGGGCTATACCAGTAACTCTTTAACCAAGGTGTCAAAATGCTAGTTCTTTGTTCAAAAATCAGAACGTTATTTTGAAGGGGGCTGTAACAGTAAGAGAGCACATACAGAACTAGGAAACTTGTAAAAGTGGAAATAGTCCCCTCTTTTTATGCATGGGAAACTTATGAGGGGTAGAGAGAATGGAGGAGTACAGATAGACAATAGCAAGGATTGGCTGAACCTTGGAGAAATTATACATAATATAATGAAATAAAGGAAAAATATTGTATTAAATTCTACAGGCTCACAGCTGGAAATAAGAGCTCAGTATTAAGTGACTACATGCATTTATTTTTAGTAAAGCTACTAAGAGAAAGGAAAGGAGAAAAGTTAGGTTTATAGTTATGTATAAATATATAGTGGACAGTAAATGAGTGGGATGATAGTACCACAGTGATAACACAAATTGAATTATTTTCATTACATTTATGAAAGAAACCTGGGAGAGGTGGCAAGAATCAAACAGGCTGCACAGCTGCAGAAGGTGATTATATACCCATTTTCATGTGGAAGCAAGCAGCTGGGAAAACACAAAACTAGCAAAGAGGAAAAGGACTTTGATAACAGAGCTGTATTTTCTTGTGATACATTTTGAATGGCAATGAACCTGAGAATAAACTTGGCAAAAAATTGTGCAGAATCCCTAAACCAAGATGCCCTCAGGGCATACAAAAATGGGTGATATGTAACAGTAACTATAGTGCAATAACTATGCAGGATACTTGATAAGTGACAGGTATATTACATACATTAATTAAATGAGCAGGAGTTAAATCTTGCCAGCTACTGAGCATTTGATATGGCCTAATAGCAACAAATCCTTCTTACTCACTTTTTAACAACAACAACAGCAAAGTTCAAGATGTGTTTCTAGCTTCATCAGAGGCACCAATTAGCTGTTTGTGGTGTCTGTTTCTCTGCAGTTTTCAAGAACAATTGTATCATTAGAGCATTTAAAGTGCAGTGTCGGCAGGAAATAGAACAATAGCATACAAAGCATTACAAAGCGTAGAGCCATTAGGTAGTTTTTGTCCTCATTGTGATATGTCTTGGACAGCATTGTTTTTTTTTTTACTGCAAGGAAGAAATGGAAGATAATTTGTCAGAAAAACCCAAGATTTAGGAAGGCCCGTCTAAGTTGTCTGAGAAGTCCGGTGCCATTTTTTTACTGTTACTCAACTGTTTGCTTTTAATATTTTTTTAAAAAATTAAATTAGACCCCCTTAAATTCTCTTGAGAGAATTTATGAAGAGTAGAAAGTCTCACAAAAATATAGTGAAACAGTAGTTATTCTGTTCCATTTCCAGATGACTGGAGCACAGCAGGAGTTGGCTCTGTTTGGATATTTGAAACACCTGACGGTATGATTTTTTTTTTTTTCCAGCAAACTTAACATAGTGTAACAGCCCTAAAATCCTCATTTTGCTTAGGTTAATAACTCCTTTCTCACATTTTCTAGGTTATATGAGCACACACATTTGTCTAAGGCCTAAATCAGATTCTCTCAGCTTCCTATTTCAAATTCCTTTATTCTGTGTAGGGCCAATAGTAGTGAGCATGGAAATGGTGAATCCTCAACAGGTCTTAAGTACATTTATGCTAGGACCCTATCTTTCACTTTTGGAAGTAAAAGATACTTAGGTAAAAGAATACAAGAAATAAGACAAGTATGGAGTGATACACTGTTCCAGATAGTAAGCAATGTGAGGACTTCGTAAAGATCAGTTTCATCTACAGCATCATATTTAATGGTTGTTGCAGCACCTACATCTATATATTCCTTACCTGAATTGTTTTATGCTTTTCCAGTATCCTAAGGCAAAGAAGTCCACAATTGCATTACTCATACTATGGAAAAGGTCCTTCCTTTTGTTGCTGTACTGGTTCATAACTTTATTGAGCACCTTCCACTCTTGAGTAACAAACCATAGTCAGTAATTATTTCCTTTTTTACCTCTCCTTGCTACTCATAAGTTAATTCCATTTTGTCACATCACCCTTCTATTTTCTATTTTCGAAAATGAATAATAGCAGAAATCTCAAAGGGAATTTTGTATGATGGCTGTGACAAAGAATCTCTGCTTACTCAGAAGTTGTTTTGTACCTCTGATTACATTTGCCACCTTTTTATCTGTAGTTTTGTGTTCAGTAGCGGGACACACCAGAACTATTGCAGTATTCAAGGTAGAGGATACTATAAAATTGTCTTCCATTTGGTCTGCCATCGCTGAACCCTGAACACACTTTAAGAAACTGTTGCTCAAATCATCCTTGTGTGATTACGTACACCACATAAAATCCATGACTGTGTATGTATTCTTGCACTGTCTTTTCCCATATACTTTTTTGCTGTGTACTGACAGTGAATTCCATTTAGCATTTTTTCACTCCATTACTAGTACAATATTGGGTCATTGTGAGAGTCTTCTTAATTGTTTCTTTTTTTTTTTTTTACCCTCTATTTGTATCACCAGCACTCTTGGACGGCTTCTTTCCACTTCCTTTCCCTAATCCTTTAAAAATACCACAGGACAAGTTAAATCACAGTACAAACACTTTCTCTGTGTAATCTCCTACCTCTTCTGGAACTGACCAAGTCCATGCCCACACAAAATGCAGACTTTGGCCTAACAAAAGCATACTTGCACGTACTACTTTTCAGCTAATTCCTGTATTTTGGGACTACTGATGAATACAGTTCTGACTGGGGAAGAGATGGAATAACCTTTTAGTGCTGTCATAAGAGGATATATACCACACTCCAGCTGAAAAGCAGAGCCACTATTATGTTGAGAAATTAATTTAAGACACTGAGTTGGTTCAAGTGAAATGTATTTTCCTAAGCATTCTGAGGATGGATTTTTGCATCCGAATGTACCAAACAGTGCACAAGACAGCATTTAAAAAATAAAATTCATCTGTAATGCACTAAGAGTCTGCTAACTCTGTGCTCTAGAATTTAATTAATCCATCATGAATTCAGGATTAAATTACAATGAAACAGAGCCATTGAATCTATCAGGCAAACAGTATCTTTAATTTGTCGTGTTCCCTTTAGGTTTCTGTGAAGCATGTTTAGAGTATTCCAGAAGGTGGAAATATTTTTGGGGCACAAATTGCAGAAATTATGATAATTTTGTACTGTGGATTCAGAAAAATTTTCTTATTCTGATCTGAATGAGGTAACACAAATGAGGTACAACTGATTGTGTGTGTAAGAAATGAGGGTACAGAGGTAAGCTGGAGGCAGTTAATAGGCAGATATTAAAATTATGTCTGTCTTGTATTATTATTTCATGGTTCATATTTTAATGATACACATTTCTAGTTTGTGTTCTTCAGGATGGAAATCTGTTACATTCCCCTCCAACCTGAAGTTAGAAAGAGCATAAATTCAGAAACTGGGATGCTAAATGGGACGCTAGATGCTAAAATACTTAATTGCTGGAAGAATCTATTTTCACAAGCCATGTGCTACCAGGGTAAGGCAACAGGCTTTCTAAAGAGTTGTAAAAGAAAATAAAAAAGCTATCAAAGAATAATGAGAGACTCATTAAGGTATATTGATTCCAGGAAACTAGTAGATGGGAGTGGAGAGACTTCAGCAATTAAGTTGGACTGATGGCATCTTACTTAATTGTACTACTGTTTGCAGTGACCAGATAACCAAAAACATTAATTCCTGTAGGAATTTTGATAATAATGTTTACGGTAATTAAAAAATCTTCTGTGTCCCAGTAGGTGTTAATGATCACTTCATAAATAGGGACAAGTACTTTCAGCAGTAATTTAAGGTGCAGGAATTACTTGAGCAGCAAATTCTGAGTGAAAAGAAGTGCTTTTTGCCTTTGATAAGGTATCTTTCCAATAAGGGTATGAAATACATAGCATATAACTGACCAATGGACACCATGACTAGCAAACATCCTTCAGTTATTACTGTCATATATTGTAAATTATAGAGTATACATTTCAGCTGTACTTTTAGAAATACATGATGTTCTACTAAAAAGTAACAGGTTTTGGGTTGGGTTTTTTTTGGTCTCAAGCAAGAATGTGATACAGTGTGACTATTAGTGTGACTCACCAGTCTTTGAAATGTAAAGTTGCAAACTGAAAATATTAGAAGTTCACTGTAAGACAATATTCTCATTAAAAAAATCTTAAAATAGGTTAATCTGGCCTGTATATGCGATTTGCTAACAGAAAACATAGGGGTGTGTGTTTGTTTAAGCTCATTTAGGATTCTTTCCACTGCAGTTCCTGGCTCATTTGTTTGCTTTCAGCCCTCTTAGGGTAGAAACATGGTTTCAAAGACCTTTTCAAAACAGCTATTTGGTTATAAACAGATACCTGGTAGTCCTACGAATCCTGTCTAGAGGACCAATTATCTCAGCGGGCAAGTTCTCTTTGCAGTGAAATTCTTCTACAGTTATCTAGACTCCACTGTCATCAGTATTCTTAGTTTTCCAAGACCATTCCATCAGTGAAGTTCATCACCGGCAGTTCTCGGTGGATGTGTGTTGTGTTTATGCTTGATTTCAGAAGCTTGGAAAAGGTTTTGTGTGGTTGGTTTGGGGTTTTTATATTTTTTTTTTCCCCTGAGACTGACATCTCTGATCCAACAGCAATATTTGTCAGTTCTGTAAAATCCACAGACTCTGATATTAATTTCAAAAGTACTGTCAAATAGGTTCACATTTAATTAGGTAGTAAGGAAATGGAATTCCAGCATGTAGTCTGAGTGCTATAATAATAACTCCTGTTCCTCAGTCATGTTCAGAATACAGCAGTGCGGGTGAGATTAAACTAACCAATAGCTTTTGTACCAAGAAAATTAATTTGGGACTTAAATTTCTAAAATATAGTTCATGTCTAGAAGTTATGGCACTACTCATACTGAAACATTCCAGGGCTTTGTCAGCTTCAGTGTGCAAAGTGCAGAAAACGTTGTCTGAAAGCATAGTATCTTTATCAATTCTGCATTCTCAGTGGAGTTGTGGCTGGCTGTAGGGTTATTTTGCTTGGCTGTATTTCAGGATATGAATATACCTGAACTCAATTCTTCCCTATTCCAAAATGTCTTTTTTTGGGGCTATTTTAATCTTATAAGTAGATATTTCACTATCTTAGTAGGAGGGCTGGAAAAGACTGTAAATATATCTAGTTCTTTCATGAGCTGTCATGTTTGCCCTTCTCTAAAAGAGCAAGACTCCAACAAAGAGAAGTATCAGAAACGTATATGGCTTGAAAGAGTTGCTTTCTGAAGGAAATAACCAAAAGATTAAATTAATGGATAGCACATATGCACATTCTTTACAGTAGCACGGTGCTCTGAAAGCTAATGAGGAGAGATTTACAGGCCCACCAAAAGTCCTGTAACTATTTTCTTAGAGTGTGCTTACCAATCTGTTCTCTCTGAATGTCTAGACAAGTGAATTTTGAACCTGTTTGTAATTCCACAGAGATCTGGCAGCTTTTGTGTGGTGATCAGCAAAATATTAAATTTAAGGAATAAAAATTGATTTTTTAAACCTAATATCTGCTTTCCAAATAATTTCCTTTCATTTACAATGTCCAATTTTGACAATTATGTCTGGACTGAAATGGCTATTACTAGCAGGGCAGTTCAGAATAGTATCATTTTTCTATGGAATTCCTCTAAGACTTCTGTTGTGTTCTCAAGTTTGCATACTGTACTTACAGGAATATGTATTCTTTTTTGTCTTCCAAACAAGCTGAATGGACTGATTTTTACCCTTTATTTCAGCCCTGCTTTTGTTGACATATTTTAAGTGGACAGTCACCACTGTGCTGGTTAGAATCTTCAAGCTAAGCCCAAGTAAGGAGGTACACAAAGCATTGGTATAGTATATTATTTTAAAGGAGTCATCATTTTAAAGACAGAATTATGTGCAGTATTTTAATTCAATTCAGGGACTTCACTCAGCTTTGCTTTATTTTTCAACTTTAACTTAAGTGTTGACTCTGATAGTATACTATTTATGAGAATGTCATGACTTTTTTAAAAACAGTTTTTGACTCTAGAACTTTACTCTTGCCTGAAAACTAGGATGTTAAATTCCTTATTTTTAGCTATTTTGCTTGTGCTGGGAACTTTAACCTGGCTCCAATGTTGCTTTGAAGGCTGGATTTCAAATGCAATTATTTTTCATAATACTGTAGGTGGGAACTGAATTTACTCCAAATATGGAATTTTTATAGATATTGGTGGTGTTACATAGCCCTGCTTTGCTTTCATATACACTAGTTGGTTTTATTTTTCGCTGGAAGCTGCTGGCTATTCTGTGGAAATGAACTGTGTACTCCAGCTCATTTAGTTAAAAAGTGTGGCCTTTTCACTCTGTCACATCTCTTTTTATACAAAAAGTCTTACGTAGTGTGAATGTTTCTTCTTGGTGCTCCAGATTTCCTTTGCTGATTCTAAACCAGGGACCTTCTACAGACCTGAGACACTGGCAAAAACTATATAATCATTTTTCTAGATTCTGTTACTATACAAAGCTAGATGCTTGGAACTTAGATCCTTAATGAAAGAATAAGTTTTTGGAGGAGGAAACAGCTGGAAAAGCAATTAATAAATGAGCAAGGTTAAGCCACAAATAGAGGGTGGGATTTTTCAGAGTCCCCTGAGCTAGCTGCAGTGGACTTTTTAGTAGTAGGTGCTGTTGAGTTAAGCAATAGTGAGTGAGACCTAATTATCTATATTAAAATAATCCTGTTCACATGCTACCCCACTCTAATGTGATATAATGGTTATTTATATAGTCTTTGAATCTTGGAGAGATTCTGAAAAATATCTATATTAAATAATCTTATATTATTTCTTTTACGTAGTGTTCCAGGAGAAATTGAGTGAGTAGGATTTCTTGGGAAAAATAGCATGCTTTACCAAAAAGTAAAAAAAAATTTAAACACAAACACTTCTTAACCTTCAGTAGGATATTTCCAGAAATAATCCATATGCTACAAATGCAATAGGGTGGCACTGAACTGTTAGAAACACAGAATCATAGAATTATGTAGATTGGAAAAGACCCTTACGATCTTTGAGTCCAACTGTTACCCTAACACTACCAAGTCCACCACTAACCCATGTCCCTAAGCTATACATTGAACATTATCTTTTTCCTGATCTGGATTTTAATTATGTGCCAGAAACTGGTTCCTCCAATGTAAATGGCTCTTGACTAATATGTTTAAAATGCTGTTATGCAGCAGGCAAAGCAATGGCATCAAAACATCATTGCTAGAGAAAATGCAATGGGGTAAATATTTACAAATATATTTTTTTTACCCAATGTACAAGTATATCTGTACACCTTTTTTCTTTTAATCAGGGATTAGTTTTACACACTAAATCAATACAAGCCATATCAGACTGTGGAACACTTTGAAATACTTAATTTAATATGAATATTCTATGGTTTTGATAGATTGTTTTATACAGTTGTGAAATTTATATAGATGGTGAAAATTTCTGGTAAAGTCAAGCAGCCAAGGTGGGGTCTCAAAGCTGGATAACATTTTTATAGAAGATACTTGGACTGAAGTGTGCCTGTAGTCTGTGAAGCTACATCATGATTACAGTAGCTCTGAGGGTGAAAATACTAGGTGTGGTAGTGCCCACATTCAATATCGTATAGAAAATTCAACTCTCCAAAACTATGTTTCTTCAGCTTAGAAATTCATCAAATTATTTATTTGTGATTTGGAGAACACTTACCAACATCTGAAGGACAAATGTGGCATAAAGTATTCAAAGACATGAACTACAGACTTCTATTACTGTACTTGGAATATTTGCTATAATTTTCATGAAAATGTTACATATAAATTGGGTACAATCTTAAAAAGTTTAGATAGATACTGTAATGCAGGGAACACTTGACAGAAAAGTAAATGGTTTAAAGATTAAGTAATTTCTAAATTTTCAGAGTGCAGCAATGAAAGAGCTGGAACCAAAACTTAAGAATAAAGTGATGCAGAAATACGTGTCCGAAGGAGCGGGAAAACAGTTTTTGATAATAAAATATACCAGGATATTACCATGAAAACTGCAAAACTTTTTTCTCTTGTCCTGTTGTCTTGTTATACTGTTAAGTCCATGCCAGAGGACTGGGATTTTTTTCTGGTTTTGTTTCTGTGTACAGTTCTGGTCCCCTCTGTACAAAAAGGATGTGGACAGGCTGGAAGGGGTCCAGAGAAGGGCCACCAAGATTATCAGGGGACTGGGAAGCCTGCCATATGAGGAAAGGTTGGGACAATGAGGTTTGTTTAGCCTTGAGAAAAGGGGGCTTAGAGGGGATCTCATCACCATGTACCAGTACTTAAGGGGTAGCTACAAAGAAGGTGGAGACTCCCTTTTTACAAGGAGTCACATGGAGAGGACCAGGGGGAATGGACACAAGTTGCTCTTGGGGAGATTCTGATTGGACACCAGAGGGAAATTTTTCACAGTGAGGACAGTCAACCATTGGAATAATCTTCCCAGGGAAGTGGTTGACTCGGCCATGTTGGATACCTTCAAGTGTCGTCTGGACAGGGTGCTAGGCCATCTTGTCTAGACTGTGGTCTTCCTGGAAAGGTTGGACTAGATGATCCCTGAGATGCCTTCCAACCTGTGATCTGTGATTCCAGTCCTTTAATGGTTTGTTTTTTGGTTTGTTTTTTTTTTTTGAGATTAGATGGAAGTTGGAAATTCAAAATAGATTGTTGAAGTAAATTTTTAATCAGTGCTATTTGGAGGTTTTTGTCTTTTGTTTCCCGTTGAACAAGAATGCATAATTAGGGTTTACAAAAGTTTCCTGTATGTCCTTTTCATTGTTTCAGGTAAGATAATTAAGAACTTACTGAGTAATCTTTCTACAAACCTAAGTAATCATGCATGAACATAGATACCTTTTGTCCAAAGAAGCAATTACTTGCAAGATAGGGATATGCCAATACTCTTTTATCATGCCTTTTTTGCTACTTACTTCAGTGCACTTAGGGATGATTATGGCGGTGAATTTAATACTACCCCAGAAAGAATCTGAATATCCAGAAGAAACATGCATGAAGTGGAACCAACAATATGCAGTGCACTGTGTCCCAGAAGTTTAACTGTGTAGTGTTTTGAGAAGACGACAACTTGATTCATCAGGTTAGGCTGAACCACCTAGGAAATAACATTTGTTGAGCAAAATTACTATTACATCTTCAGCTATAAATAGTCTAAGTCAGTGATAAGTGCAAAATACAGTAAGTGTCCACAGCTATTAACTATATAGTAGCTCAGGTAATATGTGGCCATAAATCATTCCAAGATAATGTTGTCTTCAAACCAATTTATTGTTTGAAAATTGTTTGTTATTACTGTGCTCACCTGTAGAGGGGTTTCAGGTGGTAATATTGCTATGACAAAAATTTCAGTAACCGTTTCTTGCCACCTTTTGAATAGAAAGCTCTGTTTCCCAATACGAGAAAAACACCTGAACTTTTAATTACATCTTCATCTTTAAGTTAACGGTGAAGATGCCCTTGCATCCAAATTGCACAGTGATGATTGTTTTCTTACTTAGGTGAAATCATTTTTGGGCTTACCTCCTTTGAAAAAGCGTTATTTTACTTTGGTCTTAGTCCTTTTCCTGACATATTTTTACTATGGATTGCACATGTAACTTTTACCAATTTTATTTTTTTTTTTAACCAAGCTTTTTTTTCTTTCTTCTTCCCCGTTACTGAGCAAACAAATTTAGTTCTTGTTGGCAAGATAAAGCATGCCAAATTTGTCTGTGGAATTGACTCCTCCCTTCCCTGAAATGTTGACTCATAGAAATGCATAACATATATTTACTGCCACAGAACCAGTTATTCTATATGATTATAAAAATTGGTGATTTTGTCTATGACACTTAAAGCTCTATTAGAAAACTGGAACAAAGTAGGAAATGGAATAAAGTATTTGGAAGACGAGACAAAGTTGTAGCAAATATTTGACTCCAGTTTCATAAGTGCATTTTGTGACTTATTAAACTTAGGTAGATTTTGCTCTGCCAGTTTTGTTAAATCATAAACACAGTTCACTAGTAGACACAAAGGACCAGTTTTCAAAATTGTCTGTCTAAAGTACACATACAAAAGTGCTCTTAAGTGTGAAGACTGTAATGTGTTTGCCATTATAACAACACTTTGTATTGCCATACTACATTCCATTAGCAGATATCACTATATGTGCAGCTACTAATGGCTTGGGTTCCCCAGTGAAGAAATGTTGCTATTTCTGTTTCACAACACATGAAAGAGAGTGTAAATGTGGCAGAGGTTGCCTACTCTCTAATGACAGTTTAGGAGTTGGAGAAATGAATCAACTGGAGAGGAAAGTGTGTGATTTGAAGCACTTTTCTTTTTATTGATACTGATATTCAGCAGCTTTCTCATTGCCAGATAGCTGGACACACCAGGGAAATTGCTCATTCAAAGTTGCTTCTACTTTAAAACTATCTCTGTAGGTCCATTGTACCAAACTTGCAAGTATCCCTTTCCTTCCATGATGTATTCACATTCTTGCCAAACTCTGTAACCCTTTCCGGAAAATTGTTTCTAGGCTATATTTCTGCCTTAGCAAGCTTGTAAGTCTGGCAAGTTTTCCCATCTGTACTTGTATTATTCAGTATGTTGTGTAGCATCATTGAAGGTGGAAACTCAGTGTTTCCCCCCACTGCCTTCCAAAATTGTTACTAAATTTATATGAACCTTCCCAACCTTCCCTCCACAATAATTCAGACTTTTTCTGATGCTAACATGTTCAAATAGCTATTCCACTGAGCAATGATACTTTAAAGGCAAAGTAATACTGGCAGCATGCATTTTTTTGCTGTGCCTTTGAGAATGAACCAGAAGTCAGTGAAATTACTAGGTACCTGAACTGAAAACTGTAGTCTTGGAGAGTAAAGTGGACCCCAGCCACCAAGCCTAGTACCAAGGCAAAACCTTCTGTAAAAATTGTAAGGAAAAGCTGGGAGCCATCTTTCTTGCTTATTCCCTTTTCTTTCACCCAGCTAATTAAAAAAGTTGTGGATTTGGGAAAGAAATTATTTTGCAGGAACAGAAGACAAGGAGAGGACAGGGTTAAGAAAACCAGGACATGGAGCTGAAGACAAGGGAGCGGTACAAATACATAGTGTATAATATATGTATATAAAATTATTTCTACAAAAACATCAGCAGCAAAAAGAGAACCAAGGAGACTCTCCATCCTGTATTGGTCACGAAAGGGAACATTGTCACCATGGATGAGGAAAAGGATGAGGTACTTAATGCCTTCTTTGCCTCAGTATTTAACAGTAAGCCAGAGACAAGTTATCCAGAGGGCATTCAGCATCCTTAGCTACAGGAAGGGACAGAAAGCAGAATAATCCCCACATAATCCAGGAGAAAGCAGGTTCTGACCTGCTGAGCCACCTGGACACACACAAGCCTATGGGGCTGGGTGGAATCCACCTGAAGGTACTAAGAGAGCTGGCGGAGGAGCTCGCCAAGCCACTCTCTGTCATTTATCAACAATTCTGCTTAACAGGAAAGGTCCCAGATGACTGGAGGCTTGCCAATGTGATGCCCATTTACAAGAAGGGCTGGAAGGAGGATCCAGGGAAATACAGGCCAGTCAGCCTGACCTCAGTACGGGGGAAGAATACGGAGCGGTTCGTCTTCAGTGCACTCACCAGGCACGTGCATGGCAACTAGGAGATCAGGCCCAGCCAGCATGGCTTCATGAAAGGCAGGTCCTGCCTGACCAACCTGATCTCCTTCTATGACCAGGTGACCCACCTAGTGGACAAGGGACAGGCTATGGATGTTGCCTACCTGGACTTTAGCAAAGCCTTTGACACTATCTCACACAGCATCCTCCTAGAGAAGCTGGCGGCTCATGGCTGAGACAGGTGTACTCTTTGCTGGGTAAAAACTTGCTGGATGGCCGAGCCCAGAGAGTTGTGGTGAACGGAGCTAAATCAAGACACAGAACAGAGCTAAATCATGACCAAGAGTTGGTGGCTGGTCACAAGCGATGTTCCCCAGGGCTCAGTTTTGGAGCCCGTCTTGTTTAATATCTTTATCAATGACCTGGGTGAGGGGATTGAGTGCACCCTCAGTAAGTTTGCAGATAACACCAAGTTGGGCAGCAGTATGATCTGCTCAAGGGTAGGAAGGCTCTGCAGAGGGACCTGGACAGGCTGGATCAATGGGCCGGGGTCAACTGTATGAGGTTTAACAAGGCCAAGTGCCGGGTCGTGCACTTCAGTCACAACAACCCCATGCAATGCTCTAGGCTTGGGGAAGAGTGGCTACAAAGCTGCCCAGCAGAAAAGGACCTGGGGGTGCTGGTTGACAGCCGGCTGAACGTGAGCCAGCAGTGTGACCAGGTGGTCAAGAAGGCCAATGGCAGCCTGGCTTGTATCAGGAATAGTGTGGCCAGCAGGAGTAGGCTCGACGCCCCTGTACTGGACACTAGCGAGGCTGCACCTCAAAGACTGTGTTCAGTTTTGGGCCCCTCACTACAAGAGGGACATCGAGTTGCTGGAGCGTGTCCAGAGAAGGGCAACAAAGCTGGTGAAGGGTCAGGAGAACAAGTCTTATGAGGAGCAGCTGAGGGAACTGGGATTGTTTAGTCTGAAGAAAAGGAGGCTGAGGGGAGACATTATTGCTCTCTACAACTACCTGAAAGGAGGTTATAGTGAGGTGGAGGTCAGTCTCTTCTCCCAGGTAACTAGTGATAGGACAAGAGAAAATGGCCTCAAGTTGCATCAGGGGAGGTTTAGATTGGAGATTAGGAAGAAATTCTTTACCGAAAGAGTGGTCAGTCACTGGAACAGGCTGCCCGGAGAGGTGGTGGACTCACCGTCCCTGGACGTGTTCAAAAACATATGTAGAAGTGGCACTTTAGGATATCGTTTAGGAGGCATGGTATTGCTGGATTGACAGGTGGACTTAATAATCTTAGAGGTTTTATCCAACCCTAATGATTCTATGACTCTATTATATTGAATGTGTATGCTATCTGATAGGCAATAGTGGCATTCTAATTTGTGAATGTTTGAATGCTACCATAACACTCTTTAATACTTCAGATTTTCATATATAGTGATTGTATAATGCACTACTTCACTGTAGCTTAATTCTAAGATTTTTTTATCAATCATTAATATTCAAGGAACTTAATGCTCCTTTTCTGCGTTACCCAAAATAACTGACTCCTTTATATGGCAAACATCCTTTCTAATATGATAAATGCAATGCTATATGTGTCCTGCTGAAATTTTAAGTGGATTTTTTTCTATAATTAAATATTAGACCAGCATCCAACACAGTAAGCCTTAGAATGGGGCTTTTATGCATAATCTCTTTCAACTTATTTCCAAAAGTTATTAACCAGAAAGTATTTGTAATGAATGACACTGCTGGTTATATGCTGTATGCTAAGTTTTATAACAAACTAAGATGTCTTTTTATCACCAACTCATTTGAATAGTTCCCTTTATATATAAAGATGTAAAACTCTTCTATAATTTCACCTGAAAAAGAGATCCATTAGACATGGATTTTTTTTTCCAAATTATTTGAGTAAGGGTACATATATTCCCCTAGAAAAAACAGGTTTAAACCTGAGATTTTCCACAGAAGAGCGCACACATCTAGTGTTCAGAGAGAATATGTTCAAGGAGACATTAAAGGAATGTATTGATGGGGAATTTCAATCAGTGAGAAGGGGTGGGGAATTAAAGGGAATCTCTCCCTACTAATCTACAGTACAAAAATTCCTTTGCTAGAGAGCGTTATTTTGACAACAAAGGATATATTCCATCTGTATCCCTAAAATGGCTTTTGTATACTGAAGAAAATTTAAATATTTTGCTTCAGTGTGGTACATATTTCACTTATTTTTTAGGGCTAAAAAGATAATTGATTGGGAAAAATGAAAACATATAATTTGATGGTTTAAACTGGCATTTTATATAGTACTTCAGTTGAAACAAATACTTGTCACTGTTGTGAATTATAATGGTATTAAATATTTACCACATCAGGAATATAAACTCAGCAGTTAATAAAAAAAATCTTCACTGCTATGATACTACCATGAAATACTAAGGATGATGAGTGGAACATGAACTTACTCAATTGCTTGTTTCAGGCACTTGTCTTTTGACCTTAAGTTTGTGTGTTACACATTTTCTTTCAATACATTTACTGTCATGTTATGTAAAAATGTAGTCATATAAACACACAGCTGCATAAAACTATCACAAAATGGTTATCTAACAGAACGATTAAATGTTCTGATATGTCCAAGGATATCTATGGTGTGTTAGAAAGGAATGGAGATAAAAATGAAATTTGCAAATGTTGTGACAGTCTGACTGTAAATCAGATAGTTACTTTCACAACAAGTATGAGTAAACTCTCAGGAGGTGGAATTATTGGTGCCAGGAAACATTATTCATTCTCTTCCATGGTCATCTTTACCTTGCAGTACATGCAAGGTCATTTATTTTTTTTAAGTGTCTTCTCCAGTGGTATTCAGAGCTTGCTAAAGGACAGTCTCTGGACTACTTCTGTAGCATTAAATTAACATGTCATAATGAACATTAACCATTTGGGTTCTGTATGTCTGTACAGTAAATCAAAGAATGCTGTCAGTAATTTGTATCATATAATTAGCTCATACAGATGGATGACTATGTAGTCAGACGTTGCATCTAGAAGCCATTCGTTTGTAGGGCATGGATGTTATCAACAAAAATAAAGCAAAGAATTCTATTGAATTAATTCTAGAAGACTCAGTGACCTAGGCTATCTTAGTAACTGTGATACTGTATGTACAAGGTGCTGCTCATATAATTCGCAGAAGAAATGCCACGGAAGAATATCTGAAAATTTTCTGTTCACCCCAAAAGAGAAAGAAGGTCTGCCTTAGACTTGGAGATATCAAGGCAGCTCATTTGGAAGATCATTCAAGAGAAATTTCAATGATTTTTTTTCTTCTTTCCCTCTCTTTTCTCAATTCCTTCATTTGCACATTATTGTTTCTTCAAGGTGTGCTTTTTTTTTCACTCTTACTAGCTATCACTTGTTAATTGTTCTCATTTTCATCACTTTCCCCCAGTGTACCTTTTTACTCTGTGGCTACCAAATCCCCTGAACAGCAGAGTACTGTTCATAATTCTTATTGGCAAAGGGAAAATTGGCTTCATAGCAGAGTTTTCCAATAGGATGCTTCTTTCTATGGTAGTGAAGTACGTAATGAGGGAACACAGTGTGCTGAACACAGGGAACTGAAGGACCAGATGAAATTTTGCAGTGCCAGTCTAGTTGTCTTCACTGATGGGCCATGCAGTCATCCATGAGAATATTTATTATAGGGAACTGAAGTGTCATGAAAAGCAGTTGCATTGTGGGATTACTCACTCTTTCTGCAGCTTTTCATCCAGTTTTTCACTATCTGTTGCTTCCTATTTCCTCTGTTTAAATGTTGTTCATCTCACTTCCCTAGGGAACCTCTAAAACTGACACTTGTATTGTATGTATGTCCATCTATGTATTTATTTTTTTGCCATGTACCAAATTTTCATTTAAATTCTTACATTATTCATGAGGGAGACATTCTTTGCAGATTCATTCCTAATTTACTCTGATTTCCTACAGAACAAGTGAGTCTGTAGAGCCTTAAGGCCCCATACAGTTTTGTGGTTTTAAAAAAAAAGTGTTTATCCTTGACTAACGGGTATTTCAAACATGCATGCAATTTAAATGAATTTACAAATGTAGCTGTGTTGTTTCATCATTTCTCAACAATGGTAACAAAGAAATTCAGTGAACATACTGTCTGTTCTGTTGTCAGGGAGACCTCACCAAAATGTGTGTGGCAAATAAACTTCTCTACTAAGTAACAGGTCTTTCACCATCAACCCCTGTGAGCTTCAAAATATTAAATTGTACATTTCATAAGGCAAAAACTGATTTAAATCTTAGCGTATATTCAATCACATCTCCCACTTGTGATACAATATCTCTTAAGTAATAAAATATTTAAAATGAAGAAAAAAAGCTTGACATAGTAGTTATTGAATTGCAAAGAATGAGATAGATGGCAAAGGGTCATAAGCATTATTAGCTTGCAAGACTCAAAGAGTTGTGTTGTAATGAGAGTTTTGTTCACTGTCATCCTATTTTTATGCCTGGGATCTAGCTTTGTGATACTTTTTGCAAGCTTCTATCAAGTGAATTAATGTCTGCTTGCTTCTTATATATAGATATTTTCTGTTTATATCTTGTCATATTTGTGACCTCAGGTTTCATAATGTTTAAAATGTTGCAGTTTGCTAATGCTTGCATGTTTATAATGGAAATGATATAAAAATGAAAAAAAAAAGACAGATGAGATGACTGTTATCTGGTTAAATATTACAGAAAGAATCAGACAATGTACAGTTTTGGTTTTAGTGTCTTTTCTTAGATGAGGAAAATTTATGTTTTCTTAAATATTTCCCAGTGCATCTCTTATTCTTATGGTTAAGCAACATGAGGAAGAGGAGTGATTTAACAGCCTTCTAGAGATTGTGTCATCTGAAGTGTCTTACTAACATTAGTTCATTATTAACATCTTATTTTAGCACTTGTCATCCTTGTATTTTCAGTCTGGTATTAAAGTTTCTTTGTTGTTAGATTTAGGTTGGGGGTGAAGAAGGAATAGAAGAAAACTACAAAAGTATAATTATGGTCCCATTATCCAGACTAAAACTAGATATAACAAAACTGACTATAGTTAAGTAAATGGAAAACACAACCATAAAATGGTCACTTGGATTGTTTTACATAGCCAACGGTTGGATGCTTGCCTTCATATCAGTTGTTCTGTATGCAAGTTATTTTGTGTGTTTTATTAATTACTGAAAATTACTTTAATCTAAGATGCTATTAAATTGTTTTAGTGTGATTTGGGGGAAGGGGAATGTGTGTGTTTGGTGTTTTATCAGACTAATGTCTTTCATCTACATTTTGGTACAGATGGGAGATTAATCCATTAATCCCTACAATTCTCCCTTGTGATTTACAAAAGTGTCTTTATTATTCAACCTGCACATCTATACAGTAAAAAATATTCAAGTATTTTCTAGCTGTTGTTTATGAGTTTCCTATTCTCTGAACCTATTGCTTTACCACATTAAAAACTCCCCTGGAATTTTTTGTTAAAGAAACAGATCAACTACTTTGGTAACATCTTTCTGTTGCCTTCTGGACTTGCATATTAGCAGTTTGACTATGGAGAAAACTGAAATTAAGTTTTTGTGAGAATGGATGTTCTGAATTTTCAGTGTAGGTTTTGTAGAATCATTGTTACTTGTGTTTGAGTATTTGACAATTGCAGATTTAGGTTTGTTTGTTTTTGTTTTTCCTCTGCCAAGAAAAAAATTATGGTTATCTCTACAGATTTAGTTTTTTTAAATTTCACTGTTTGTATGTTTTTATATTTGTATCAGTCACTTTATCAAAGACTAAGTTAAGCTCACATGACATACATAGTAAAGGGAATTATTTGTACCATAATAGTGAAATGAAACAACTGACAGAAGAAAAGGGTTTTAAGAATGAGTAAAGATGGCTTCCATATATTTCTGGATTTTTTTTTTCAGATGTTGACCTAATGACTAACAAAATATATTTTAATATACCTCAGAAGCTACAGAGCTACAAATTCTCTTAGGCAGGTCTGTGTATAGAAACCTATGTGGACAGTTCAAGATAGATTACAACACTTTTAAAATCATGTTACTAGATTAAGATGGGGAGAAGATAAAATGGAAGGAGAAGTGCCAAAAACTGCATAAAGAACTCTTTCTTACTGTGAGAGTAACTTACAAGCAAAGAGGGCCCTACAAGAGGGCCCCGCAAATTTTTTCAGAGGGTAGTTTGCTTTTTTGTTTGTTTTTTAATCTGAAGCAACACCAGAATTATGTCAAAATAGAATAATAAATTAATATAATGACAAAGTATGGGGGGGAGGGAAAAACTTCTTTCTGGTAAGATTGAAAATTAATGTGATTTAGCTGGAAGGCATCTGAATGAATGGTGGTGTCATTTTTCAAGCATTTCAAGGTGTGATGATTAAAGAATGAGGAGAGTAGTGAGGAGAGCTTTGCAATTACTTAAATTTTAATTACCGGTAATATGATTCGACACTGCAAATTACAAATTTAAGCTCAACATTGGTAATACTTTTCTGTTGGCAAAATCTATTAGCGGTGGGAAAATCCCCTCATTGAAGATGTGGAAATACCTTCATTTGATTCATTTGATGTTACACTTGATGAAATGCTTGGAAATATGTAGAGAAAGAGGGTGTAAGCATCTAATAAATCTTAGTATTTTTATTCTGACCACAAAATAAAATGGTCACCTTATGAAAATACAGGCCAAGCTATTCAAACACCATTTTTCTTGATTAAAAGATTTAGTCCATTAATCATGTTAACAGAAAAAAAACTTCATTATTTTTCTATCTGAATTTTCCTGAAATTGTCACTGTGGTTTACTCTATTGCTGAATGTGGTTTTTAAGATTTAAGGGAGCTTGGTTTTGCTGTGACAGCTGCACTCATTTTAATGCACAATGTCATGAAAGGACAGCACAATGAAAATATAAAAAGCCAAGCTTGTTGCATATGTATGGCTTGTGAGTAGCTGAAACTAAATTTTGTCAATTTGTGAAGTCTAAAATCCAGTTGGGATTACATCAGATTTACCCTTCAACTATTGTAAGGAAAGAGAAATACATGTTAAATGAAACACTCTTTAAGAGACTTCATCTCTACACTCCCCCTTTAAAGCTATTTTTTTCTCAGTGGCCTACTTCTTAGCTGCAGTTTACAGTAACTGAGCCATGGTATTTAATTCCTATAAAATGTCGCAAATATTGTCATTCGTTAACTTCGACAAAAATGCTGGCATTGATTTGAACCAGTGGATTCAGTTGTGCCTATGTGACCCTGGTAGATTGAATCAGCATTGTTTTATTAGTCTCTCAAAAATTAAACATTTTGGAGATTTTTTTGACTATGTGAAATTTGCTAGTTATGTCTGAGCATAAAATCTTTGTGCAAGGAAGAAAGCTTCTTCCTGTATTGGAAAATTTCATCTAATTAAAAACCAGTCTCTGTTCCCTTTTATTTTCTGATATTTAATTTGGCAACAGCTAAGCAGTGTAATCTAGACTAAAACTGTATTTTTCAGTAAATGCCATTCTTTTGGCATACATAAAATTATTTTGTACACTTTATTTTAAATTAGTTGCATTAGCCTTAAATGTGAAAAGTGTTACAAATTGTTTTATTGCAATAGTTTTTAATACATAAATACAACTTGGAAAACAAAATCAAGCAGAAACCTCTATTTGCTGCTTGTCCTAATTCAGTTAGAAAGCAAAGAAAAAAAAGCTAGCACATTAAAAAAAAAATCAATGGAAGGTCAGCAAACAAAAATAGCATATGGAAATGATCTGCAACACTGAGAATATTGCTTTGTTAAATATCAGTGCATAGAGCTCACATCCCACAGTAAGATCTGGACATATGTGGGTGCTTGTTATATATGTTGCTATCTAGTCCAAAGTCAGTTTTCAAAGGGAGGCAGCAACTTCACTTATGGAAATACTAGACATCATCAGCATTCATTTACAACAGGCTTTTGAACTTGCTCCAGTAACAGTTATAAAGGTTTACAATTTACACCTGAATTTTTTGACTTAGTCCTTCATCCCTGACTATTTCTTTTCCTCTGTGAATTGGTGAGGGAAAGGGATAAAAGCAAAAAAGGAGTTATCTTTGCTCTCCCCTTCTACATAAGCCAATGGTTCAGAAGAGTCTGTATCTCTCTGGGAGCTGATCTTTTTATTCTTTCATCTGCGTTGAAATCTAGCCATAAGCTGCAACAATGCCATTTCTAATCTGATAGGGCAGTGCTAAACTTCAGTATAATGGAAATAACTTTACAAAGCTTAAATTGTAAGCGAAGTAATATATCCACAGGACTCATTTAGTCCAAAAGGAAAACTTACCAATGCCTTATAAGTAACTAGTGAAACCCACTTTGTTAGATCCACTAAGTACAATAGAAGGTAGGAATGCAGGACAGCTGAAAAGGGAAAGACACAATCACAAACATATGCAAGGTGGTGACACGGTGGACAGAGCTAATGAGCTGGGTCAGTCAGCCCCAGCCCAGAAAAGAGAAGAAATGGATATGTCTCCACTTTTGCAAGTGCTTTCTTACATATTCTTCCCTCCCTCACTCAGTCCTTCCGCCCATACTTATTTTTTCCTTGTACAAAAGTGGGCTCTGATGTTACTTGCCATCCGCTCTGAGTCTCTTAGTAGTGGAAGAGGTATGATCACTATTAAATATTTCATTTGACATTTTGGGACAGATCTTGGCTTTACATTATAAACTTAATTATTATAAACTCAATAAAGTTTCTACTTTGTCTGACCCACCTCTATCTGACCAAGCTCAGTCTCTGACTGTGGCAAAAGAAGATCTGAGGAAGATAACGCCTGATAATATCTGCAGTCCATACACCTTGTTACTGCCGTAACAGCCACAGGATTTCATGAGAGTTGTTAGAGGAATATCTCTGCCTATTCTGTTTAGCATCTACTTACAGATTGTCCATGAATTTCCCATCTTGTTAAACCTGCTGATCCTATCTGCGTACACAACTTCTTATGGCAACAGATTACAGAATTTCACTGCCTGCAGTGGCAGGGCTGCTGTGCAGGGTGAAAGGATTCAGCAATGATAAGTTTATCCATTGATATTCCATGTGAATCAAAGTAGTGAAAACCTGAAGAAGAAATGTTTTCTGACGTTATAGTTATGTTACATTCTGCACCACTAGAGCATGGTAGTTGGAGCAATGTGCATCTTTTAAATTTCAAATCACTCTGCCTCTATCAGGATTTCCTAAACAACTGCTTTTGATGAAATGTTCATCTATACCATCTGACAGCATTTGATCCTTTAAAAGCTATAATCTGATCTGCAGCAGTAAACTCTATATGACAAGGCAAATATTGGCATGCCTGACTTGGTATGAGACAATCCATCAGGCTTGTCCAAAAGAAATTGCACAAAAACAAAATACGGTCTGAGGGTTTTTTTTCAAGGCATCTGCAAAATATTTATTCTCATCCCCCTTCTCCATATCTTGAATTTCCAGGCGCAAAACTTAATTAGTAAAGCATCCCAAAACATGTCTCTAGAGATCTATCTTCGATGAAATAATGAAAAAAATTAATGTTTTATTTTCTTGAGGAATGGGAAGGTTGCACTGACAAATTTGGGTAAATTTTTGGACAAAATTTTTTAAATTTCTAGAGGTCTATTCATTGACATGTAATGTTTTGAAGTGTTGATGTATCTTAAGATAAGTTTTGAATTTTATATAGAAATAATGGTGTAAGAGTCATTACAAAAGCCTGGAAATTAGGAGCTATATTCTTCAGGATCTTAAGTAGCAGTTAGTATCACATGTCCTGTTGATTCAAGCACTTTTTACAGTACATATCTTTTCATCAGTGACATGTAAAAGCTCCTCCTTAGGAGTAAACCTATTTAATCAGCTTTTGTTATGTTTTCAATGTATAAAGTAATGGTGAAATTGCACATAGTGGAAGCCATATAAATTTTGCTGTGGAATGTCTTCCAGAGTGTATGAGCTTCATATTAGGTTCTAAAATTACATACATCAGCATGCAATTGTTAATCAAGAGAGTATCGAATAATTATTGGAATGGGAAGCAGATTACTTTGCTTAATTTGCCAGCGTTCTTTTTCGACTGAATTCCTGTCATTTCCCTTTTTCTTTTTTAGTTTGTTTTATTCCAGACTGGTAAAATTAGCTATAATTTCCAGCAGTTGCAGTGTTTACTCTTGAGAAAATTTGCTTTCTCTTTTTTGTCTTGTTATAATCCAGACAAATGTTTGGTTTTTTTTTTACCTTAGGCTCTAAAAATCTGTAACAGCCAAAGCAGTAAAAATGATAAGCAAAGATTTCTGTTTGAGGGTTTGTATAGAACAGTTATATTATTTCACTTTTTACATTCATATAAATAGCTTTATTTTGACCTTAAAGGGAACATTTCAAATGTAGACAGAATATCCATGTTAATGCATAGCCTAATTGCTTTTTGCTTTTGGGCCATTTTTTGTAGGTTTTAGTTATCCTTTATATGTAAAATTCATAATTTTGGTCTTCTGCCTGTCAAATCAATGACCCAGCACTGGCAGAACACAGGACCACCTTTGTAGCATGTGAATATTTCCACCTAGATTTTTTGATAAATCAACTATAGAACTTTACCTCTGAGAATGAACAAATTGAGGAGAAAGCTTTCCCATAAGGTGCCGTGCTCCCTTGAAGAAGTCTGGATTTAGAACTCCTTTATAGGACCCTCACTAAAATTTGCAGGTTGCATTCCGCATTGATCTGTAGTTCTGGGAGGATCATTTATGGCTGAAATTCTTCTAAAACTGATGTAAACTCTAGAGAAAACTTTCTGAAATTTAGCCATAAACAGTTGTCACAGGCTTTCTAGAACTGCTTTTTTCCTCTTTATTCCTCACCCCCTTTTTTTTTTCCTTTTTGTAATATACATTTACCAAATTTTCATCAAATTTGTCTCAAGTTCTATGAATGTCTGGGTTTTTTTTGTTTTGTTTTATTTTGTACTGTTTGATTATTTTTTTTACGAAGACAGTGAAATAATATTTATTTCCACAGAACAGATATATAAGTCTGATTTGTGAATATCTTTACAAAATGTAATCTTTTGTTTAGCCAACATAGCAAAGGTAAATTTCACGGAGATTAGTATGCAGAGGTAGGAGAAGTCATGTTTGGAATGTAATTCTTAGCCTTTATTGCTATTCAGCTGTCAAATGAAAAACTACTTTCTGTTTTCTAAAGATATAGAGATAAACAAAAATATATTTTGGTAACTAGTGATGAGGACAAGTCTGTTTTCTCCTCATTTTGCTAAAGTTATAGTACCTGTAAGTTGAAACATTCTTTCCTGATAGTTTTATTATGCCAAGAGATGAGAAAGCTGTCATCAGTAATTAATTCTTGCAAATGTCACAAGAATAAAATATATAAACTTGAAGAAAAAAAATCACAGATCTTTAGCTGTTCAGCTGAAATTGGAATGGTGTGAAGGAGATGCTGAAAGGGTAAAAAGCAGACTCCCAAAGAAAACTGTCTATAAATAGAGGTTGGCCTAATTCTTACTTATTCTATAGTTGGTTTGTACTGCTTCATAAAAGTACTACAGAAATTCACTCCCTATATCATACATTAGTTTAGTTAGGAATTTTAGGATAAAAACTAGTGGGGTGATCCTGTCTGACTGCACAGAAACGAGCTGGTTCCACTAGACTTTAGTATAGAGAAAACAATTTTTAAACCACCTTTTTATTTTCATTTCTTTTCTTCAAAGAGAAGCATTTTATTATGAAAAGTCAGTTTTTTTATGTTTATGTGAAAATATATGAACAGTCAGTTTAAAGTATATGATAGCTATTCCCCAATGAATTTAAGATCAAACAATAGGCTGTGTCTCATGTAAGTGAATTTCCTTGTTCAATTTTCACATGTTGTATCAGAAGGAAAGAAGTTACACCACCTGTGCTGCACTGTCTCCTAAACTCACCAGCAAAATAATAGAAAACTAAATACATATATTGAAATTCGTTTCATTCTCCTTAAAATTCTGTTTTGAAATACAACCTCAGGAATTGTATTTGCCTCAATTACAACTCACAACTTTAACTCAGCTATATATGTTCAGAACTTAAAATACATCACATTGTTCCCATTCTGTCTTTAATGGAAATGTAATGCACCACAATCTATTTCTATCTTTGAAAGGTATCTCAACCAATTATTTTTGGTTTAGATTAATATATATTAGTATTTCTCTGGCCAGTACTGTAAAAAAAGGAAAAAGATTCATTTATCCAAGTAATTAAAGGCAAACCTATTAAATTCAATAATATTGTTATGAAATAAAGTATAATTTTATATTATTTGTATCAGATAACTGTGGTCATGACAAGAAGAAAAGATTCATGGACCCTATATGTTTCAATAATTAACTGGTTTATTTTACATGTCTTTATATATAGCAGGTCTTCTCTTTAAGGTGTGAAACTGACCATGCTCAAGGGGCAGTTGTCTCACATGTTCAGCACTTAATTACCATAACAGTACAGTTAAAGTAGTTCAATAGCCATACGTGACCTTATAGAGTGACATGTATTTCACTTGGGAGAGCCATTACTTCGATAGCTTTAAAGAGTTTCTTATCATTCCTTGAGACTCTTTGACTCAATTTGCGGAAGAAAGGAATCTTACATATTTATTTTGTTCTCCCGATCCCCCTGGCCACCAATAAGTTTCAAGCTATGACGATTTCAACCAAATACAGCAGAAAATTAGATTCCTCCAGTATTAGTTTACGACAGGTTCCTAAGGTGTGGTGGAATGAGCAGGGGAGAGGTTTGCAATGCTAGCTCCTTCAGAAATTTCTGCAGCCGTCTATTTGGTGGATACAAGAAGAGCAGTACATCTGGCCAACAAAGCAACCTGGCACAGTCCTGGATGCTTCTTGCCCAGACTCTCCACAGCCTCCTGCTATCCACCTCCCTCCTTGTATGGTCTCGGAAGTGTGACAGGAGGCTACAATTGTGACAGGTGTTGTAAGATTGAGTACCAGAAAATATTACAGCATGCTTCTGAGATGGAGGTCACAACAGATGCATACTTGTTGAGAAATAAACAGATACAAGACCAGGTTTCTTTAGATCCTCTATTCAGAAGAATAATGCAAGTGTGGCCACTGGTGATCATTCTTTTGGTTTGAGTCTTTTCTAACAATTTACTCAAAAAATAGTTCCTCTTTATTTATTGCTCTTCATCCAAAATAATTGTTCAAAATTTAATAGTGAAAAATTAGGACCCTAAATTATCTAATGAATGGGATTACTATGAATAGTGAGCAATAGACTGTCTCTTCTATAATCATGCATTCAGGCACTTTCATGACTGGAGGCATAGCATGAAGAGGGTATTTGAGATTAAAGACCTCATTTACTTATTTCAGGCAGGGCGTCTTTACTAAATCTTGATGTGTATCTGCAAATTTGACAACAACTTTTTTTCTTTCGCAAACAACTCTTGACATTAACTGAAATATGGAGGATAAAACAAACAGCCTGCTAAATATATTGTTATAAACAATAAGTACCAGATTATTTCCCTTGAGAAGAGTCAAAGCTGTTGTTTCTGAAACAAAGGAAATTGGGTTAGTAATTTATTTGTCATTGTTTCACCTTTCAATATAACTGGTTTAGGTTCTACCTGCTACCTTCCCTGAACATATTTTAATACTGATTCTGCATTTCTTTATTGATGCTGAGATTTTGCATACACAGGCATACAAGAATTTATGGCTTAAATTGTCCCTTACATTACCTGTTGTATTTTACTCATCACTTTATGAAATAACATTGCGATATGCTTATTTATTTTATAAAAGATGAAAAGTGGGAATGTAGCTCATAAACATAGGCTTTTACACCCTGATGTCAGCATTTCTTAGTGAGTGCTAGAATCTTAGCCAGTCTTTTCCCACTGAGAAATCTGTGAGCAATTCTGAAAGCTGCCTACATGTTTAGGTTCTTATTCTCAAAGAATCACAGAATGGTAGTGGTTGGAAGGGACCTCTGGAGATCATCTCGTCCAACCCCCCTGCTTGAGTAGGTACAGCTAGAGCAGGGGGCACAGGACTGAGCCCAGACAGGTTGTGCATATTTCCAGAGGAGGACACTGCCCAACCTCTCTGGGCAGCCTGTTTCAGTGCTCATTCACCCTCACAGTAAAGAAGTTTTTCCTCATATTGAGGTGGAACTTCCTGTGTTCCAACTTGTGCCCACTGCCCCTTGTCCTGTCATTGGACACCACTGAAAAGAGTCTGGCCCCATCCTCTTGACACTCACCTTTCAGGTATTTGTAAGCACTGATAAAATCCTCCTTCAGTCTTCTCTTCTCCAGGCTGAACAAACCCAAGTCTCTCAGCCTTTTCTCATAAGGGCGATGATGCAGCCCCCTGATAATCTTGGTAGCTCTCTGCTGGATTCTCTCCAGTATTTCCCTGTCTTTCTTGAACTGGGGGGCCCAGAACTGGGCCCACTACTCCAGATGGAGCTTGGAGGAAGTGGTCCTTGAATACTGCCAGCTGTCTTGAGTCCCCCTGCCTTCTAAACCCCTAGCCCAGGGGATTCCTCCAAGCAGGTCTTTGAAGAGGCCAGAGTTAGCTCTCCTGAAGTTCAGGGTTGTAATCCTACTTTTTGCCCTGCTTCTACCACACAGGATCCCGAACTCCACCCTCTCATGGTCACTGCAGCCAATTATTATACATTATACATTGAATATCACAGAATCCCAGAATCCCAGGTTGGAAGGCACCTCAGGGATCATCTAGTCCAACCTTTCCAGGAAGACCACAGTCTAGACGAGATGGCGCAGCACCCTGTCCAGATGACTCTTGAAGGTGTCCAATGTGGCCGAGTCAACCACTTCCTTGGGGAGATTATTCCAATGGTTGACTGTCCTCACTGTGAAAAATTTCCCTCTGGTGTCCAATCAGAATCTCCCCAAGAGCAACTTGTGTCCATTCCCCCTGGTCCTCTCCATGTGACTCCTTGTAAAAAGGGAGTCTTCTTTGTAGCTACCCCTTAAGTACTGGTACATGGTGATGAGATCCCCTCTAAGCCCCCTTTTCTCAAGGCTAAACAAACCTCATTGTCCCAACCTTTCCTCATATGGCAGGCTTCCCAGTCCCCTGATCATCTTGGTGGCCCTTCTCTGGACCCCTTCCAGCCTGTCCACATCCTTTTTGTACAGAGGGGACCAGAACTGCACACAGTACTCCAGGTGTGGCCTGACAAGCGCTGAGTAGAGCAGGATAATGACTTCTTTCTCTCTGCTGGTGATGCCCTTTTTGATGCAACCAAGCATCCTGTTGGCCTTCTTGGCCGCAGCAGCCCACTGTTTGCTCATGTTGAGCTTCCCGTCCACCAGGACCCCCGGGTCCCTTTCCACAGAGCTGCTCTCCAGCCAGGTGCATCCCAGTCTGTGCTGCACTCCCGCATTATGTTTTCCCAGGTGCATGACCTTACTCTTCTCCTTGCTGAACTTCAGAAGGTTCTTGTTAACCCACTCTTCCAGCCTATCCAGAAATTCCTGCAAAGCAGCTCTCCCTTCTGGAGTGTCTACTTCCCCACTCAGTTTGTTGTCACTTGCAGATAATTTTCCTAGGGTAGTCTACATGTATATATTTGAACAGTGAGCCCTTGTTCAGGCAAATATTAATGTACTGGGAATTTTTCTATTGTTATGTTCCATACTTTGGGTAAAATTTTGGCAAAAATCTGTTTTGTTAGCTCATTTGGGACTGAAAAGCTCTTCAACACTTTGTATGACACAAGTTAACACATTTACAACCTTGTCATCTGGTTGCACTACAACCAAGTGAGAACTAGCACAACTGAACTAATTCGTTTGGATAACAGTGCATATTTTTGCTCCTCAAAATGGTTCTTAACAGCCCAGTTCTAAAAGAACCCGCATAAAGGTTAGGGCACTTAACAGGATTCAGATCTCTGATTTTCCTTGTCTATTACTCTGCTGGAGAAAGAGAGGCAGAAAAAGCCAGACACTTTACTGTAGAAGTCTTGACAATCAAGCGGATATTTGGAACAGATAGGAAGAAAGTGCTTCCGATCTTTTCTTGTGCAGTCAGGTAAGTGCATCCCTGAATTCAAGATCTGTAAAGGGGTGAATAATATTACCATGCAAGCTGTAATACAAAGACCTATGAGATTTCAGCTATCAGAAGAGCACAAAGAAATACTTTGCTCTGCTTTATGCTGCTTTTTCTTTTGACTGATTTTGTGCCATCACAGGTGTCACACATAGTCCAAGAACACTTGTTTTTCGATCGTATAAAATAAAGGCATTAATTTACTTTACCTATCCTAGACAACAAAATTTAACCAATTGTGGCTAATCAATAGCAGAGCTGTGAGGTGGTCACACTGTGCAGCCATGGAACAATGACTGGGATATGTTTATTATGTACCTTCATCAGATCACTTTTGTCTTTCTTCTAAAGATGAATGTACATGCAACATTGGAAGAGCCACTTAAATCCTTTCGCTGCCAGTCACTAGAAGAGTACATTTCCTGCTCCCAAAGCATGAGGGACTGCTGAGATTTAAATGTACACAACACAACTGATTCAGTGCCCATATTTTTTGTTTTGATTTTTTTTCCTAAGAGAAAGGAAATGTAGAATTCGGCTGTAGACGGGTTATTTTTGCTTACTGCTCTCCAACCCAGTTTTGCATTCCCAAACGAGTCAATCACAATTTAACTTATTGTTGTTTCTTTCAGTGAGAACATAATGTGTTTGCTAAACTTAGTTCAGATTCTTTATTCTTTTTGCCCAAATTTCTGTGGAAATATTTTGATATGTGCTATTCCTGCTGGGCTCATCTTATGAACTGTGTATGTCTTAACAATGAAAGTCAAGGTATTATAGATTTCATATTTCATTTGCCCATTTTCAGCAGTAGATGATGGAATGAAATGTTTTCTACTAGAACTGTGGCTAGCATAGTATGAGGGACACTGCTATATTACAAGCACTGATATTTCATGCAGTTTATTTAGCTTTAGCATTTTGTGAGGTTTCCCTATGTTTTTTGTATTCAGGCTCATAGAGTTACTGCTGCTACAAACTGGGAAAGCAGGCTATTACTCTTGCACTTAACAGATGGCTTACAAATGTCTTAGCCATATAAAAAGTGATTAGCCTTAAGGATGCTTTCTGTGATAATTATTTGAACATATTTTACCACTCTACCACCTTTTACCACTTCTGTTGAACTTAAGAATTATCTTAAGAACCTTCTCAAGAGCTTTTCCTCTTACTAACATCTAAAATTGCAGATACTGTATAATTTATACAATGAATGACTCTTGTCTCATGAGGGTCCCAGTTAGAAAAGCTATATAAAGAAAGAAGATACTAGGAGATAAGTGCTCTGATTATAGTTACTGCAGAAATCCTATCTTTATTTCTTTGATAATATGCAGAGCATTTTAGAGGGAGGAAACTTTTGAGACATCTTTTCTGTACATTATGAGATTTCTTTCATGGTGAGAACTGCATTCTTTACACTGCAAGAAGTCATTTTCTGTAACTGTAATTAAAGTAATTATTTGTGTATTTCAGTCTTATTCACCTCTTTTCTACCCTTTCTGTTATTTTAACTCCTCTACAATATTTTTTTCCTGTGTTCTATTTTCCCACTTTTTTCTGGTTTTGGTTTGGTTTGGTTGTTGTGTTTTGGTTTGTTTTACCAAAGGCAGCTTTTATCTACCAACTTGGTTTCATTCGGCAGTTCTGGCTTATATTGATAAGACTATGGATGATACTTTCTGTTATTTATAGCTATGCTAAAGCTTCATGAGATTTAAACAACCTGGACAGAGCTGTTTTTTCAAGTTCATGACAAAAAGTAGGTCAGTTACTTAATATTATTAGCTAAGTAAAAAAACAAAGAATGTTCTTATAGTGCTCTAATGCTTTTTGCTGAATAAAAATTAGAAATTCTTAATAAAAATAAAACTAAAAATTCTTAATAGAAATTTTTTGCTATTTAGCAAGAAATTTATGAACAGCCTGTCCAGAACAAGTGTATTTCAACCGAGATATTCAGCAGACTGTCATTTGTATTCTGTTGGCTCCTTCCCGTCATTCACAGAGCAGGAGAAACAGTAGAGACTGAGTGTCAAAGAGTAAGGAGCTGTGTGCAAGCATGCAAGGACACCACATGTAATACCATAGTAGATGAAAACTCAAGATGTCAGAGTCAGGCTTAAATTTATTACATGAACTGAGCAGAGGTGGGATGCCCCTGTAATCAAATTATCCCAAGATCAGTAGATGAGGTATTGTAGGTTTTAAAAGAGTGATTAAGACTTTCATTTCAGTTTCTGTACTCCTGATGAATTTCCCTAGTTGTTTATTTTAGTATAGTCTTAAGGGTCTGTTGTTTGCACCAAATTAATTGATAACTCATCATTAAAGCTTGATGAGCAGCAGAGATCCATTTCTTATTCAGCATTATTTTCAAAGTGCTTGACACTGCGATCTCAGCATCCTTTTGGGGGGACTTTTAATGTAACATCTACAACATATAAATTAATTTATTCTAGTTATAGTTTTCAATTTTACTGTGCTCTTGAAGCTAAGGAAAATATACACATATTTAGGGTGACTAATTTGCTTTTATAGAAGTAGCAGTCAGTGGAAAAAGTAGGTACATCTATACTAATTTTGTGTTTTAGATAAATGTCCACTTCCAATTCACTCAGCGGATTTAGAGTTTTAAAATAAATCATGTTTGCAGAAGAAGGATTTTAATAATTATAATTTTCAAATCTTCACCTTTTTCCCCTCACCACAAAAGAGTGCTGTTTGCTTTGAATGATTTATGTGATTTTTACTTACTTGTTTTTCTTAATCTCTCTTACTGTTCTTTGTATTTTTAGGCAGGTAGTTATTTTAACGTTCATCCTTAGGTGTCAAGACTTTCCAGTACAAAACAAATTCCAGTCCATCACTTTTTTCTTCTCCTTAATTTTGATTCTAGGATTTCCACTTGATTCCAAAACCTACATATCTTTGTGTTCCCTTATCCAAAGGCAGTATATATTAACTACAGTTTGAAATAAGATTTGTTTAGAGTATATGCGTGTGTGTTTGTGTATTCTTCTATTAATCCGTATTGTGTGTTATCTTCACCCACCCTCCCCTCCACCCATTTACTCAACTGTTTCATGAAAACAGTTATCATGGGATACGGCTATGCGCAGAAACCATCATATGTGTGCTTATTATTTTGATACTGCTGATACTGTAACTTTGTGGCTGAACACAGCTAAGACTCATCAAAAGGACATATATACTTTTACATTTCTTTGAATGTTCTTCATTTCAAACAATATTCAGACTGAAACAGAGAAAGAATAAAAAATTTAGGCTTTAGATTAAATTAGGAAAAACAGTCAAGGGTCCTGCGCATGGGATTTTTTTCAAATTTTCCAAACCCTTAGAAGCTGTGAAATTACATTTTGCATTTTCCATGGATCTTCATTTTCACATTTCAAGGGCTTTTAATTCTAATGCTGAATGACAAGTGATACTACAGAACTATCTTTGCACGATTTGATTTTAAATACTTACAGAAATACATTTGATTCTAAATAGATACTGAAATACATAAAAGGGCAACTAGAATACAATTCATAGTGACCATTAATAATGTTTTTTATTAAGTGCAATTTCCCTTAGTTAATATTTTAGCTAAAGAAATACTAAATTAATGAAATAGTATTTGTTGCTTACAAATACCCAGACAGTCAACAAGAGTCCAAAGTTGTTAATATTTATTTGAAGATAGTATGATATATATACAGAATGCAGCATTGGGGTCAGGTATATAAAGCTGACGTCCTCTTATTACGTGGCAAGGATTAACCACTGTAACATTTTCAGTTTTGATTCTTGTTTGGACAGTGATCCAATAGCCAACAGTATGACACTGGTGGTATCCCTAAACTTTCTGTCAGAAATATCAGAATAAGCTAGATGTCTTTACAATTAGTATGTACAAATACTTACTGATAGGCAATGTGCTCTTTAACAGTTTAGCAGTGGTTATTGGAGCAAACTGGGGTAATCAGTTCTTGCAGAACATCAGCATTTTTGGTATTGCCACAAGCAAAGACTGTAGATATATGCCCCTGTTTTAATTTCCATTTCTACCTGCCATTCTGCCTTGAAATATTTGCCAGCATCAGAGTCAGTGAAGACTGCATAATTAAGTCCTTTGAACAGTTGAGCTGCACACAAATGCCAGCAGTTTATTAACTATAAGAAACATAATTTTTGCTTTTGTCAAAAATATCAAATAATCTCCACCCCTACCTTACCACACAGAATTATTTTAGGCTGACCTAATTTCATGTTTGGCTAACAGCCCTGTGAGAGAACAAGGAATTAGACGTTTATGCACAGGTAAAAGAAAAATAGCATTTATTCAGAACCACAGACCATGTAACTTTGTAGGAGGCAATGGTTTGTGTGCCACTGTGGGTCCTGAAGGAATATGTGGAAGTTATTGAAAAAATGTTCTTACAAACGTTAGTGTAAGCATTATTTATAATGTCATAAAATGAAATCAGTAGACCCGGTAGAATAACACCCACTCTAAACATTAGTAATATAGTAATCATAATATTTTTACTCCAATTTTGAACAGATTGTTCAAGAGATTAGAAATTAGAGAATATCAGTGTTTATGTTGGTTTTTTTGAGTTTGTGTTTTGCAAATTTTTTAAATTACATTTTCATTTCTACTTCAAATGATACAGTGCTTTGTGGCTATACTTCTAATAGATTGGTAATCAACTTTTTCACCATTCAGAATTCTGGTGTCGAGATACTGATAAATGCTACATGATACAGTTGTTACTTAATTTAATTGCAAATAGAAAAAAAAAAAAGCAACTTTGACAGGATGCCTGTAAGGCATTCTGTATGTTTTACAATATGGAGATCCATTGCTCCTATGCCTATACCATGTAGTATCTACTAAAGTTCAGGGTGTGGATAAATTTCCATTGTGCAGTTGTGGTCAGAGCAAGTTGACAGTTTTTCATTAAAAATCATCTTTGTGCATTGCTGAGTCATGAAAGCAATCCCTGTGCCAGGCAATGCACCTGCAACAATGCTTGGCAGTCAGACAACCTTCTAATTTTGCAGGAAGTATAAGCCTTCTGTTATGTGATACCCTCTGTAGTAACTGATGTTACACTATCTCATTCTCTGTATGGTGATTATCACAGACTGATTATCCCTTATGTTTTTGTAGTATATAATAATCAGATCAACGTAGGTGCCAGAATCAAGCCAGATAGCATTCACACGATTGGTTATTAGTTATAGTATTTCATCTGAGTACTTGTCACTGGAAAAAAAAAAAAGTAGAGAAAAAGGCAAGTATACCTGATTTAGAGATTGTACATACGTCAACAAGTAATTGACCTTTGTCTGTCTTTCTCTGCAAGGTGCAATCTATGAACACATCTCTTCTCTTCCACTGTTATGACAGAATGCATGGTTTTACTTGAAGCATGAAGTCTAGGTTTTTTGTGTGTGTAGCAGGAAAAGCATACTTCCTCTGCTATTTAATGTAACAGTTTAAATAGTAATAGTAGGGGCAAAATGATAGCATAATGACAGACAATGAGTGAATAGTTTTGTTTTTTAAAGTCCAGTCAAATTTTAACCACTACATGCTCTGTGGTTGAGTTTACAGGATCTTCAGATACATTTACTTTTTCATACTTCATCTTATTCTAGAATACAGAATTGTCTAGTAAAGTAATTTGTCTAGGGGTGGCAAGAACAGGATACTCGAGACAAACAAAATTTTTATACTTTTAACTCCTTTCAGGCATTTTTTTCCCCCATTTTCTCCTCAAATTAAAGCTAAGGTGTCCTGAAAGTAGGGTGGTCTATGAGAAGGATAAATCCTAAAAACAGATCTACTGAAAATAAATTTAGCACAAACCTTTTCCTCCTTTTATCTAAATTCAGGTCAGACCTTCAAAATAATCTAGACTCAGAGCAGCCAAATACCAAATGAACAGATCAATTATATTATTTTTTATAACAAATTATAACTAGTGAGTCAAACTTCCCTTATCTTGACTAAATTCTTTAATTTCCTAGTTATCATGAACAAATCTTTTAGGTTTTTTAATGTAATCTTCAGCACTTTCTCCATAAAAGCATATATTTCAATATGTTCTTCAATATATTCATTTATGTTAAAAATGTTTTCATAAATGCTAGTTCTGTTTTAAGTATTACTTATTTGTTCTATATTTATTTAGGAAAACTTGTAGCTGTTGTGTTTATATAATTTTAACATTATTCAGCACAAAGTAGAAAATGGAGATACTCTGCCTCATACTTCTGTCACTCTAACTTACTCCCTGGCTGAGTTGTATTAGGAATTTTATTCAGCTACTGAGATACCTTCAGGTGAAGCACTGCATTCAGGTAGGAGAAACTTCTGTAAAAAGAAAACAAACAAACAAGTCAGCAACTTCTAGGATTGCAATTTAGTAAATAAACAAAGCTAAAAGCTGGAGGAGAGCTTAACAGTCAAAGAAAAACATCCAGGAAGGTAAACACTGTAATTCTTCCTCATGACTAGGTCCACTCCTCTGATGTTACCATTCGCTTTGTTTTTAACCTGACCTAAATGAGCATGCCAAGATCAGCTCATGTCCCTGCATAGAAGCATTCACAGTATTTGGCAAGAAGCTAAATGTTTTAACTTTGTTTCTTTTCCGTATGACAAAGACTATTTGTCCTACAGAACATCTGCAGAGGAAGGCTGAGTATGAGTGACTAGAAATGGTTTCTGTGTTTATTTTGTGAAATTATCAGTGACTTTTGGAAACTTAAGCATTTTGCTAGGTCTAGTCTTGTTTTCAAAGGTAATCTATATAGAACAGAAGAAGCAGTTAGAACTCTTCCAAGAGATTAATCCCGTCTCTGTTTTTCACTTGTAAGCCACTGTCCTAATACAGCCATTCTTATTTTTTTCCTACAAAAATATGTTCTGAATGCTACCACTTCATTTTGTTCTTTACTGTTAGTTTTTTTGAGAGTCAAATAATTTCTCCTGAAGTCCATATATGTAGAATATGTTGAGAAAATTATATTTTAGGGTTACTCTAAAATAGTAATAAAAAAAAATCACTGGGGAACAAGGGTGAAAACATTTGTCTCTGAAAGACTGAAAGAAAAAGCAGATATCATGCAGCACATTCTCGATGTAGAGTTAAGAATTGCTTTGATATTGAGACAGGCATGCTCAATGTTTTCACTATATCAGCTACTATTTTCAAACACCTAGCATGATATATGCAATGTGAAAATATACCACAGTATAAAGATTTCTCAGCACACATGATTTTCTCAGATCTAAAAAAAAATCTAGTCAGGATTTACGTATAAAAGAGATTACATTTGCTATGTACTGACTGTGTAACTTCTCATCTAATCCTTTAAAAGTAGACTTCTTTTCTGTGCTAGAATACTTATGGGATATCAGGCCAACTGTTTTGGTTTAGTGTGTTTCCCATAAAAAGTTTTTCGTGCACCTTTAGGGAAGCAGTGAAAGAAGGTTTGAAATTTGTAGACCTCATTAACTGAGATAAAAGATTTTTTTTTCCATTTATTTATACTGACTATATCTTTAATGTTCTATAAAGATCATTTTTTTTTCTTAAAGTCCTAGAATAATTAAAAAATTATTATTTTAAATATCTTAGTTTCTTCTCATAGAACTTGGATGAATTTGCTGTTCTCTCAAGGACCTTTGTTAAAGAAGAAATTTTGAAAGTAACCTCTCTTTGTCATAGTATTTCCACACACTCATACAAGTACAGAAAATCTTTATGCTCTGAGATCAGTTACATGTAGGAACATCATGTGGATTAAGTAATAAAGGTTTAGGATTTTTAGGTTTAAATAGAAAAAATTACTGAAAGTATAACTTTGTTTCTAACCAACCATTTCATTTTCTCAATCGTGATTTTGAGGACCAAGGAAAATACTTTTTTCTTTCATAGTTTTACTTAATACTACACAGGGATTGAAACTTTCAATATGTTTGTGTCCAAAGAATACTTTATCTGTATCCTTACTAATGTAAATTAACTTCCACATTTTATATGCATTTTGAATAGCTATTGATGCATTGTGTTGCACATATCTTGGATAGCGCTTTTCAATAAACCATCCATTTTTAGACTTATAGGGAAATAAAGTCTGTTAAAAAATATGTTGCAATTTGACTGTCATTCTGATAAAATGACAGGGACAAGTAAAATAAAGGAAAGAGAAAAAACATGTTTAGAATTCACTATGTAGCTGTATTATTCCACTGATTTAGGTTGTGCTGGAACAAAACAGGAACAATTCATAACTTTTTGCTTTTTTAAGGTATGCATGATTGAAGATTTTTAGTCAATACCAATAAAGCTTCTTCTAGGGTAAATATATAAATAAAAAAAATAGGGAGCTTTCTTTACTAGAGGACTTTGTTCCTAGTTCATCTGCACAGACGATTTATGTAATATTACCCTTTGTTGATATGTACCATGCTCAGGAGCTGCACAGCAATTTAAAAAAAAAATACTTTCAGTTTCTTGTTGCTTTTATCTAACTTTGGATGGCAAAGACTGACACGGGCCTCTCCAGAGTGCACTATTCACCTTTCTGGTGAAACGTACAGTAATATACATTACCTCAAGTAGTCCTTTTGTCACTGTGGAAGTCCATATATATATATATGTATGGTATATATGGTATATACATATATATATATGTATGGTATAACATTTATTATAGATTGTTAAATAGTTTACAGACTTTCTTACAGTACATGTGTGTCAGTGTCGACAGTACAGCAGATTAGAGTTTAGATTTAGTGAAGAGCACTGCAAAACCAGAGGTGATTTCATGCTTATTCAACAAGCCATGATCCAGTAAACAAGAAAAAATATGCTAATACTTGGGAACTTGTCTTTTTTTCTTCTATATTTTACCATACCAGAGAAAAATAGCATATCTGCCATGTATGCAGAGGATCAGTGAACCTATTCTCTATATGTTTATGATCTCTCTTTCCCTGCATACAGATGAAGAACGGTTTATAGCTTTATAGAAAATAAAATTGAAAAGAACAGAAAGGAAAAAAAAAAAACACATCAACAACCAACAGACAAACAAAAACCAAACAAACAGTACCACCACCCCCCCCCCAAAAAAAAAACCCAAACCAAAACCCGAAACAAAATTGTATATCTGTTTGGGGAGCCCTAATTGTTTACAAACCACATTGGTTCTCCTTTCTTCTGACAACTTCCTGGGGTAGACATTAGACCAGGGTAGAAGCAAGTTGAAATTATGAGTTCAGAGACAAGGCATTTAATTTTGGAGCATTACAGTGCTACTTCTTCTCTCAGGTATTGATAGAAAGCCTCCGTTTCATTACAAACATATACAATAATATACTTCAATTCTTTGAAGGGACCATATGCTTTAATAGTTTCTGTCAGTGCAAAGCAATTAGTGTTACACTATATCATACTGCTCAATCAAAGCCTGTGTTTCTGTTGTGTTTTGTTGTCAGCCCATTTGCAGATTTTGCTTTTTGGAAGGAAAGAGTTATGAAGGACTGGTTCTCAGACTACTCAGGGAAAGAGAGGAAAGTGAATCCATAATGGCCTCTGGAGGACAGAAAGGAAAAGTTTACTAAGGCAAAAGTTGACTACATGATCATCCTTACCTTATACCCACTAACTGTTGCTAAGAAAACAGAGATGAACTTAATACGGCTTCCTCATTGACATACATGTCTGCTTTTAGGAAGGAAACACGTGAAAAAGTAACTGAGGATATAAGTAATTAGAAGATGTTGGCTGAACTTCTGAAACTGAAGTATGTAACATAAAGAAAGGAAAAGGACGTAGCTATGCAGAAACGAAACAGAAAAGCAAAGCAACAGGCACTTAGGAGAGCTCTAGCATATCCCTATCCTGTGTTAACAAGGCAAGGAAGGAGGAGAAAAGTGATTTAAAAAACCTGTCTTCATTCTCCCCTCAAAAACCATCACCAAACCAAAAAAAAATCCTGGAGAGACATTATCTGGAATTAAAGGACCTATATAAACATTGTCATCTTTGTTCTTTTCTAAAATGGCATTCAGACCATTGCTTGAAATATGAGTGATAACCTTTTAAAATCTGTGTCCTTCCTAGTGTGAATGCTGCTCCTGTTCTGAGTTTACACCCAGTCTGGAAAATCAATTAAAAACATCTGGTCTGTAATTTCCAATTTGTAATGAGGAGCTCCTAACGTTATTAGAAGGGATTTCCTTCTCCTCCCCTTCATGTCTGAACATGCTATTATCTGCAGGATGGGGTCTCTTCTCACTCTGATCTGTGCACACAGCTCCGATTAATGTTAATAGCAATTCCCAGGGTGGAGTAAAAGGAAATATACTATGTAAGTTTAATTTCTACAACATCAGATCCATCTACTCTGGTGATGGATTCTAGCTATTGCCACAGTACGTAAGACTTAAAGATTTCAAATGCTGAAATATGTTGACATCTTTGATTTGAGGGTTATGTTTTTTAGTGCAGATGCTATTAGTTTCACTCAGATTTTTTTTTATTTTAATTTTAAATGCTTTTCTGATTCCTTGAAGCTATTTAAAACCTTTTCTCAAACTTGGCTTGCAATCTAGCAACAAGAAATTCTCACTATGCCCAAAACCCTGTTTTTCCCTATGGGCTGGGAAGTCCAAACTCATAGGCTAAGAGGCAGAGTGTAAAAACATATTAATGTGTGACAGCTTTATACCTAATATGACTGTTTCTCTGTGGCTTTGGATAGAGGGAATTAAAAGACAAAAAAGCCTTCTGAAACTGTAAACACATAAGAATTTCACAAAAAATAAATTGTGATTGAAAACTAGCCAGTGTCTTTGTCAGTTAGAAATTACGCCTCTGACAAGATGGAAACCTGCAACACTTTCTTAAAATTCTTAATCTTATGCCTCTTTAATTTCTACACTTTTCCTTAAGAGAATAAAGAATCCAGTAAACTCTACAAACACTTATCATGAATTTTGCTTATCTTCAAGCAGAAGTAGTACTGAGTAAACACACAGAAAAATTTGATGCAGATCCACTGGTTGCTAGACTAAAAATAAAGAGGTTAAAATAATGTAAGATAGAAGGGAGAGGATTAATCACTGGGAATTGTCTGCCCAGTTTCTGTGCTACTAATCCTATCACCCTTTCTCCAAAATGGATTGTCTGTACAATGAGACTTTACAATGCTGACATAAAACATGGTCTAAACGTATAAATAAGAGAGCATTTTATGCTAATTTTATACTAGTCAACTTATTCATGTCAGTTTGTGGTCCTGCATTCACAATATAGACACCAGGAGAAAGAAAATTGCAGCCATTTGGTAAAACATTTTAGTGAAAACAGAAAACGGTTTATTCTTTCTTGCATTCCTTTGGTTCTTGACTAGATAGGTTTCTCTTTTGTTTAAGGGAAAAATATAAATATGGTTGATTGGCTATATTAATGAGCAATTCAAAATTATTGCTCCGGAGAGTTAAAGGCATTTATAAGTTTTGCAGATTTTGATTCCTTCATGTTTGTTTACTTTTCTTTCCTCCCCAGAAATATAAGCTCTGTGTATTTACCCAGAATAATATTTAATGTTCCAATCTTTCTTTACCAAATTAGACAAATAGCAATTATTACAAATTTTATAGCTCTACTGAGGTAGGAAGTTACCTTATTATTAAAACTTTTGGATCTCTCGTCAATACTGCCAGTAGGCATACGGCCAGGGGGACCTTAAGTATCTGAGCTTCTACAATGATTATTTTGTTACTTAAAAGTAACAACGTTAGTCCCCGAATAAGCAAACCCAGCTAATGGAATGAGATACATAACAATCACTTTGGATAAAATGGTGCAGTGCATAAAATTCTGTTGTTTTCTCAACAAAGGTTAGTATATTGACTAGCTTTACATTTAACATCTATCTTTCTGAGATATGTCAAGACTTGTTGAAAGAGGTTGTTTAAAAACCAAAGTGTATTAGTTTTACTGTTTAGTTTCAGCAGTGAAAATTATGTAGCTCTTAATCTTTCTTCAAGTGCTAAAATGTTTAAATCATCCAATTGTAAGCCCATTGTATATCATTACTGTGTCTGTTTATAGGCTTTTCCATGTTTCTAGTCTAGGGAATACCATTAAACAGTAATGAACTTCTGACTGAAAGACTAACTTTAGGCTATTGCTACAATACTCATCATATCCTCCACTGCAGTAGAAATTCCTAACTTATTTCACAGAATCACAGAATCACAGAATGGTAGGGTTGGAAGGGACCTCTGGAGATCATCTCGTCCAACCCCCCTGCTTGAGTAGGTACAGCTAGAGCAGGGGGCACAGGACTGAGCCCAGACAGGTTGTGCATATTTCCAGAGGAGGACACTGCCCAACCTCTCTGGGCAGCCTGTTTCAGTGCTCATTCACCCTCACAGTAAAGAAGTTTTTCCTCATATTGAGGTGGAACTTCCTGTGTTCCAACTTGTGCCCATTGCCCCTTGTCCTGTCATTGGACACCACTGAAAAGAGTCTGGCCCCATCCTCTTGACACTCACCTTTCAGATATTTGTAAGCATTGATAAAATCCTCCTTCAGTCTTCTCTTCTCCAGGCTGAACAAACCCAAGTCTCTCAGCCTTTCCTGACCATCTTGGTAGCTCTCTGCTGGATTCTCTCCAGTATTTCCCTGTCTTTCTTGAACTGGGGGGCCCAGAACTCTGCCCACTACTCCAGATGTGGCCTCACTAGGGCAGAGCAGAGGGGGAGGATAACCTCCCTTGACCTGCTGGCCACACTCCTTTTAATGCAGCCCAGGATACAGTTGGCCTTCTTGGCCACAAGGGCACAGTGCTGGGTCAGGGTCAGCTTGCTGTCCGCCAGCACTCCAAGGTCCTTCTCAACAGAGCCCCTTTCCAGTAGTTCAGCCCCCAGCCTGTACTGGTGCATGGGGTTGTTCCTCCCCAGGTGCAGGACCCTACACTTGTTTTTGTTGAATTTCATTAAGTTCCCCTCAGCCCAGCTCTCCTGCCTGTCCAGGTCTCATTGGATGGCAGCACAGCTTTCTGGCATATCAGCCACTCCTCCCAGCTTGGTATCATCAGCGAGCTTGCTGAGGTTACACTCTGTCCCTTTGTCCAGGTCATTGACCTATATGTTGAACAGGACTGGACTCAGCACAGAACCCTGGGGAACACCACTAGTTACGGGCCTCCAACCAGACTCTGCCCCATTGATCATGACCCTCTGAGTTCTGTTGTTGAGCCAGTTGTCTATCCACCTCACTGTCCACTCATCCAACCCACACTTCCTTAGCATGCCTGTGAGGATGCTATGGGAGACAGTGTCGAATGCCTTACTGAAGTCAAGATAAACAACATCCCCTGCTCTCCCTTCATCGACCCAGCCAGTCACACCATCACAGAAGGCTATCAGGTTGGTCAAGCATGATCTCCCCTTGGTGAATCCATGAATCCATGCTGACTGTTTCTGATAACCTTCTTTTCCTCTAAATGCCTGGAGATGACCTCCAGAATGAACTGTTCCATCACCTCTCCAGGGATGGAGGTGAGGCTGACTGGCCTATAGTTTCACTGGTTGTCTTCTTGCCCTTTTTGAAGACTGGAGTGACATTTACTGTCCTCCAGGCCTTGGACACCTCTCCTGTCCTCCACGACCTTTCAAGGATGATGGAACTGGCTTAGAGCATCCGCCAGCTCCTTCAGCACTCGCAGGTGCATCCCATCAGGGCCCATGGATTTGCAAGGATCCAGTTTGCCTAGATGATCTCTGACCCAATCCTTCTCAACAAAGGGGAAGTCTTCCTTTCTCCAGATTTTCTCTCTCACCTCTGGGGGCTGGGGTGCCGTCAGGCCATCCTTAGCAGTAAATACCAAAGCAAAGAAGGCTTCAGTAACTCTGCCTTCCCTGCATCCTGCATCACCAGGGCCTCTTCATTTTTCAGCAGCAGGCTCACTGTATCCCCAATCTTCCTTTTACTGCTGATGTATTTAAAGAAGCCCTTCTTGTTATCCTTGACATCCCTTGCCAGGTTAAGTTCCAAGTGGGCCTTGGCCTTCCTCGTTGCATCTCTGCACACCCTGACAACATTCCTATATTCCTCCCAAGTGGTCACTTCCTTTTTGCTCATACTATAAATGTCCTTCTTCATGTGAGTTTCTCTAGAAGCTCTTTGCTCATCTAGGCAGGTGTCCTGGCTCCTCTGCCTCACTTCTTCCTCCTGGAGATGCACCGGTCTTGAGCTTGGAGGAAGTGGTCCTTGAATACTGCCAGCTGTCTTGAAACGCCCTGCCTTCTAGAGCCCTAGCTCATGGGATTCCTCCAAGCAGGTCTTTGAAGAGGCCATAGTTCTGAAGTCCAGAGTTGTAATCCTACTTGTTGCCCTGCTTCTACCACACAGGATCCTGAACTCCGTCATCTCATGGTCCCTCAGCAAAGGCTACCCCCAACTCTCACATCCTCAACCATGCCTTCTTTGTTTGTTAATATAAGGTCCAGCAGCACATCTTGCCTTGCTGGCTGCTCTACCATTTGCAACAAAATATTGTCCTTAATGCTCTGTAGGAACCACCTGGATTATGTGTGCCTCACCGTGTTGCTTTTCCAGCAAATAGCAGGGTGGTTGAAGTCCCCCATGAGGACCAGGGCCTGCGATTGTGAGGCTACTTCCAGCTGTCTGTAGAAGGCTTCATCATCTTCCTCTTCTTGATCAGGTGGCCTATAGCAAATGTCCACAACAGTATCGCCCATATTTGGTTGTCCCTTAATTTTTACCCACAAGCTCTCAATTTGTTCTCCTTCCGCTCCTGGGCAGAGCTCGACGCATTCCAGTTGCTCCCTCACATAAAGAGCAACTCCCCCACCTCGCCTTGCTGGTCTGTCTTTCCTGAAATCCTGTAGCCATCCATGACCACATTCCAGTCATTCGAGCTACCCCACCATGTCTCAGTGACTGCAATGATATCATGGCCCTGTGACTGCACACAGACCTCTAGTTCCTCCTGTTTATTCCCCATGCTGCGTGCATTGGTGTACAGGCATTTCAGAAAGGTACTTGAGCAAACAGGTTTCCCTGGAGGGGTGCACGAGGACTCACTATAGCCATGCAAACCCTTGAGGTGATGGGTCTCCTGGTTGTCATCGCATGAGGCCGCTGCGGCACCTTCATCACTGCTTCCCTTTTCTTTATAATGATTGTAAAAAATTTTTCTGTCTTGAAAATATAGTTATCCAAATAAACATGAGCTGGAAATCAGCTGGGTTTTTTCTTTTTTTTCTTCTTTGAGCTTGTAACTTGGGAGATATCGGTGAAATGGTGCAGGGCAACTTCCTTAACATTCTTCAATTGCTAAAGATGATCTGATATTTTGGGCATCTTAATGTTCATTTCCTGTAAAATGAGAAAATACAGTTTCTGAAATTTATCTGAAGCCTTTCCTTGTAGTATGGTAAATGTCTTATTTGTATGTGGGCTTGTTAGAGAATATCAGTGAATGATTTTTCTTTATTGTATGTCTTTTTTACATCACAGTGGGTTTATGAGAACGTGAGAGCATGAACCTGGAAATAAATCTTTGTGTGAACCTGTATGGATATGATCCATTGTCTGTTGAAGCTAATGCAATTAGAAATAATCCACAAATAAAGCTTCTGAAAGACAAGAAAGATTAATTTTAACCAGGTAGTAAGTAATATAATATTGATGTGTTTGCAATATAGCCAGTATTATATCATATTAAGAGTTCTTTATGTGTACTTCTGTGGTAAAAGAGTAAGACTTGTTGTTAAAAAGTATGAACATTACATTCCTAAAATGCATAAGTATGTGATGAATTACAGGGATACAGAACTATTGAAAGTAACCTGTCTTTGGTTTTGTCTTTGTTGTCACTGTTTCCTAATTACAAGAATGTTTGTGATAGCCAATACATATGTTGGTTTATAAATCCAACTAAAAATGTGTGATTATTATTTTTACAGCAACCAATATCGGCATATCTAACTGCTTTTTTGGGGGTATGCATTTTTGAGCATTAGTTCTAATTAGTCCTACATTATCCATATGCAAAACACCTGAATTAAGTGCAATCAACAAGCTTTTTAAAGCAGTTTGATTCATACAGAGAAATTTTCTTGGAAGAGAGAAATTCACACCCATTTCTTTAAACTGATATGTGCTTATCAGTGGTCAGGACAGGGCTAATCTGGCTGCAGGGCTTATAAATTACGTGGTAGGTATACATGGTAAATGAATATACATAATAATGTATCATTTTTAATGATCTCAAAAGAACCATTATAAGATTGCTTTTTTTTTTTTTTATTTGAAAAAGGCACTCGGGCCTTTGTATAAAACTTTCAAATTGTCTATGGGTATTATTTTATCACAGAAACTGTGGTAAGAAATCTGCTGAGGCTGTTAAAATGTATTTCCTTTTTACTGTTGTAATTGCTGATAGAGGAATAATTAGTATTCATGCCACTCTCCACTGGGCCTGATCTTGATCCAAAAAGTAAATTGAAAGTAAGTTGATCTACTGTTTAACCAACTAACAGTTAAACAAATTTTAGAAAATTTATAATGGTGTATAAAACAAATGTTGTTTAGAAGTGCTTTAGGTGTTACATAAGAAATAAGACAAATTCAAAGTTAAAGCCTTTATTGCTCTATTTATAGTAGACTTCCACTGTTCTTTTGTTTAGCGGTTCAGTATAAATGCATATTTAGAAGGATAGAATCCTGGATGGAAACACTTTTTAAGAAGTGGTGACTGAATATTTCTCTTTCAAAATGTGTCTCACCTACAATGCCTAGAAAACACCGAGTTTGTCCCTACTTGACAAAAATCTTTTTATATGTCAATGTACTGTTCAAAGATCTGATAAAATCTTTTGTATTATTAGCAGTTTGTGAAAATCTTTTACAGAATATTGTGCTTTACTTGTTCTTTGAATAAATTGTCGGCCAGATACATATTCTTAACAGAGTATCCTTCAAAGGATTTTCAAAATAGCCAAGACACTAGTGAAAACTCAGGTAAAGGTTTGAACAATCATGTTAGGGTTTTTTGGTGCCTTTTTTTTTTCTTTTTAAACTCTGGGCAATACCTGAAGTATGTTGCTCAAGTCACCTTAGAGTATGAAATAGTTTTCATAAATATGAACTGTCTCATTTGCTCTTCTGCTTGCCCTCTAGTTTAAGGGGATTTATGAGATACTGGGCCATGCATAATAGCAGCAAAATCAATCAATATTTCTTTTTCTTGATTTAAGGGTGTAAAGTATGTTAGAAGCCACTGCTCTTTCTCCAAAACTATGTGCAGAGCTCCATTTCCATAACATTTTTGATAGTCTGTAACGCCCTAATGAGGCAGCAAGCTGGTTTTGCGTAGTTCTATGTTCCTGTAAACATAAGTGACATATCCATCTCTTTTTTCTGATTTATGCAGAAATACACGTAAGCATTTATTGTGGGAAACACCAGATAAGCTAAGGTGGAAGAATCAAATCTTTTTTTTGCAAAATTCAGAAGTAAAAAGATGACTTTAAGTACAAGGCTGACTTCTTTAACACTTTATAAAAACTTAGTGTAATTTTGAATGAATGGAATGTTTTCCTGGTTTTGTCACCTATTAACAAAATTCTGGTTTTGCAGGCTGAAACAAAAAAAGCCCACAAGGGACTTTCAGGAAAAGTACTTTTCCCTTAGCATATAGCTTAAGTCCTTTCTGATAATAGGTTTTAAGGGCATAATTTTTTGGGAACAAAATGCTCAGAATTACTGCAGGTCTTGAACTGGACAAAAGAGGCACAAAGTATATTTTGTTCTGGTCTAAAATACCTTTTACAGTGGCCCTGAGTTTGATGATTAAAGCTCATTGTTTCAAAACAGTATTTCAGAATGATTGTTCTTTTAGAAAAATAATATTTTTAAAATGATGTTTGGAAGATGACAAGATGTTCTTAGAATCTCTCCAGAAGATTCTATGATTTTAACCTAAAAAATATGCAGTTTTAAATGGGTTTAGTCATTAAAATATTTTTATTAGTTTAAATTGTAGTCTAAAGTTTCTTTTCTCTTCCATCAGAGACATTTGACATCATCGGCAAACATAGACATCCTCTGTGGCATTTATCTAGTTATGACTTGCCACCTCTTTACAATAACTGGTCAGACATTTCTCACAGTGAATTATCCTGAGAGCTGAAATCAGGTAATCTTTTTTTTTTAATTTTTAATCTTCAGGACTGAATTCTGGATAATAGTTCCAACTTTGAAATTAACTTCATTTTTTTCTAATAATTTCATCCGAACAAGCGTATTTATTGGTCAGCAGGGTGCAATTTAAATCTTGTTTATTTTTTAATCATCTACCCTGATATTGTTTAACTGATTGTGTTAAAGTAAATTCTGTAACTTGAATGCTGAAATAAACTACTTTATACACTTTTTAATAACAATTTCTGTGTACATGGATGGAAATATAGTAAAAAAGAAAAGTACATATAATACAACTACCAACATCTAACATTTTTAGAGGTTTACAGAACAAATAAATTTTTTCTTACTCTATATTGTTTCCTGCCCTTATTCATTGTATGTCTTACTCATGTTTTCCCCAAGAAAGCCTATTCTAATATTACATGTTCAAACTAGCTTTTGTCCAGAAACAGTAACCCCTTGTTTGAAGAATTGCCAATTACCTTGACACTACAAGAGTGTTTTGTCATGATATCAAATGTTGAGATTTCTCTTAAAGATACACTGAGTTAGAAACAGGATCTTTTTAAGACTGATATGGAGGCAATGTATGGAAAAGAGATTTGGGAGGTGGCAGCAAAAGGATTTTAATGTTGATAGGTGATAATGGCTCTTATTTTGCATGATAGCAAACCCTGTTTCATTCTTATGATTTCAACAGTTAGCACTGAACCTGCCACAAATACTTCAAAGTAAAAGAAAATAATCAGAAAATTACACAGTGCTAAACACACTTTATTAACCACTAATATCTGATAGAAGTAACAACAAATACAACCCTTTAGTGACTGGGAGAACTGAGATATATTTTGATACTAATATATATTATTTGTATCCCTTGTATTAGCTACTTAGTAATATACTGAGCTTCAACATGGGAAAATTGGTCAAGGTTCTCATGGCATATAGAGCAAATGTTGACGACCAATTTATTGTAACTATTAAAATCTTAAATAGCATTTCACAAAATCACAGAACCACAGAATCACAGAAACAAAAGGTTGGAGGGGTCTTCGGAGTTCATCTTGTACAACTTCCTTGCTTAAGCAGGGTCAACCTACAAGAAGGTGGCCAGGACCATGTGCAAACAGCTTCCGAATATCTCCAAGGAGGAGGAATTCACAACCCTCTGGGCAACCTGTGCAAGTGCCTGGTCACCTTCACAGTGAAAAAGTATTTTCTGATGTCCAGATGGAAGTTCTTGTGTTTCAGTTTGTGCCCATTGCCTCTTGTCCTGTCACTGGGAACTGCTGGAAAGGGACTGGCTCTATTTTCTTTACACCATCCCTTCAGATATTTGCACACATTGAAGACATCACCCTGAGTCTTCCCTTCTTGAGGCTGAACAGTCCCTGTTGTCTCAGCCTTTCCCCATAGGGGAGTTTCTACAGTCCCTAGATTATATTTGTGACCCTTTGTTTAACTCACTCCAGTAGTTCCATCTCTTTCTTGTACTGGGGAGCCCCAAAATGCGACACACTACTCCAGGTGTGTCCTCACCAGTGCTGAGTAGAAGGGAAGGACAACCTGCCTTGACCTGCTGGCAACGCTCCACCTAATGCAATCTAGGAGGCTGTTGGCCTTCTTTGTGGCGTGGACACATTGCTGGTTCCATGTGCAACTTGAACACCCCCATAGCCTTCTCTGCAAAGCTGTTTCCAAGATAAGTAATGCCCAGCCTAGACCCCATATGCCTGACGTTATTCTTCCTTAGGTCTGGGACTTTGCAATTCCTTTGCTGAACTGTGTGAGGTTGCTGTCAACACAATTTGACAGTCTCCTGAGGTCCCTCTGGATGGGGCTGCACAACCCCCTGGCATATCAGCCACTCCTCCCAGTCTTGTATCATCAGCAAACATTTTAAGGCTACACTCTGCCTCATTATCCAAGTCATTAATAAAGATATTGAACATGATTGGACGCAATATTGATGCCTGGGTATGCTGCTGTTTACTGTCCTACACTTTGTTGTTGTCTGAGCCTGGTTCAGCTAGTTCTCAGTCCATATCACTGTCTGCTCATCCAGTCCATACTGCATCATCTCCTCTATGAGGATCTTACGGGAGAAGGCATCAGAATCCTTACTTAAGTCAAGGTAAACAATATCTACTTCTCTCCCCTCATCTATGGAACTTGTCATTTCATTGTATGAGGTTATCAGGGTTGTCAAGCATGACTTTGTCTTTGTCAATCCATATCTACTACTCCTGGTCACCTTTTTTGTTGTTCTCATGCCTGGAAATGGTTCCCAGGATTAGTTGTTCTATCATCTTCCCAGGGGTGGAGGTGAGGCCTGATGGGCCTGTAGTCCCCTGGATCCCTTTCTGCCCCTTTTGAAGTTAGAGGTATTTGCTTTCCTTCAGTTCTCAAGTGTAAGTCAGCCTTGATCCACGCTTTTCACCTGGTGTCAAGGTCTGGTAAAGACTGGTGTTCAGTATCTCAGCCTGTTTTAATCTGGTGTTTTTTCAGATTGTTTTGCTGCTTTATCAATAACAACAAAATGTATTAATGTTTCTTATCTATGACGAGTACAGTCTCTTGTAAATCAAATATGAAAATAATACAAACTAAATTTAAAATGCCTTGGATTGACATAATTTTTAAAGAATAAAAAAGTGTGAAGAACATAAATATTTTTAAAAACAGAGAGGGCAAAAAAAGTTCTCTGCCTCCCTTATTTTCAAGCTTTGTTGCCAGTTTCAAAGGATCTTACTGACGTAAGTCTTAGTAAAATTAAAACCCTTCTTTTCTGTTTTGTGTACTGCTAGGGTAAGTAATTTACACCTTTACAACCTGAAAGCCATGAGACATTTCTCACAGTTTCAGTCTCAGCTGTAAATAACAATTCTGGTTTTGTGAATAACAGTTTAAACTGATGAGCTCTGTAATTTGGTAGTCTTTCACTCCAAGCTAATAACCTCCAGTTAAAGCAAAATGCATGTGACTTTTGTGTCTTAAAATAACCTGGAATATTTAATATTTCATGGTCTTTAAAATTTAAGTTTATTAACATGTTAAAATTTAAAAAAATCCACAAGAGGGGCATGGAAATAACATAATAGATGTGCTATAAAATATGTTAGTTAAGTAGTTCAATCAGATAGCTATGCCAGGCTTCACCGGCATATTTCAACTTCACTGAATTTTCAACTACTTAAATGAAAGCAGAAATTGCTATTAATTCGCAGCTTTCATTAATCAAAACAAAATTTAAGTTAGATAAGAAAATTGATAGAATTAATTCAATTGGAGAATGTAAAAATGCATGAAGAATAAGTATATATCATGGTAAATCCAATTTTTATCATGCAGGGTTAAAGCTATGCTATCCTATTCTGAGGGGAAAAAGTGGACATCAATATGCAACTTTGTGGTTTTAATGCAAATCCTTATGAATTTTTTCAATTAAACTTTGTTAGTTAAAGATCTCATTACGTATTACTGCATTTAAATAGTGCTATTTCAATGGCAGGTTTTTAGATTGTTTTCCAAAATAATAATTTGTAGATAGCTCTTTTTCTGTTTGTATGTATGCAGTAATGATTCAAAACAGCTTCTCAGGGGTGGGGGGTGGATGTTCTTAGTTATCTATAAAATGCCATGTTTGCATACCATCTCAGTTTAATAAAATTTTTGAATTTTCATATATATCTTTGAGGTTAAATTTCCCAAAATAATTGAGTTAACAGTAGCAAATAAGCAGGACAATATTTTGAAATATATCTGCATTTCTAGACATTTCTGAAAATGTACCTTTGTGTGCCTATATACTGTACTGAAAAATGTCTTAAGTTCCTTAAGCACTTAAGACTTTGAAAAATCAATTCTGTTTCTAGTTCATAATTTATTAATTCAAGTTATTGGCTCCTGTCTTCTGAGAATCTCAAAACTAGTGTTCTAGACATGCAGGAGTTTTTTAAGCACTTATGCCTAAATGCAAGTAGAGCTGTGCTAAACTTAACATTCCAGTTACAGAATTCTTAACCATTCTTTGTCTCAAAATTACTGCCAGTATGAGATGGAATATAACTGAAATAAACTATACTATGTTTAAGTAACTTTTCTACTTCTTATGTATATACAACCTTTTCTGAGTAAGATTTTATTTCCTTCTTTTCTTATTTTTATAAATCTTTGGCAAACGATAGAATAAATTTAATAGCAGAATGTAAAAATGCATGAAGACTAAATACACTAGATCACATTAAGTCTAATTTTTATCATACAGAGTTAAAGTTATGCGATCCTCTTCTGAGGGAAAAAAATGGATATCAGTATGAAACTTCGCGTTTCTCGTGAAAATCTTTATCAATTATCAAAGGTATCAAATTAGTTTTACAAACTGTAAACCTGCCTTGGAATTAATCAGCATTTGATGCTTGATGATATTGTTGTAAGTATTCGAGGAACACCAAAGGCTCAAGTGAACAGTATGAAAGACCCATGTTTAACCAGATTATGACATTTGTTATGTCCATTTCTCCAGGAAGAGCTATTGATAACCATTGCTGTGCTAACTAGCAGCTAAACCTTAAGAACAAATCCTCAGTTTCTTTTCCTTCCATAAAACCGAATTATGAAAAATACTTCAGAGGTCAGTAGTTTTATCTTAAAGAATTAATGTAATTTTCACTAAGTTCAGTTGAGTTCTTAGAGTTATTTTCCAATTTGTGACGACTGATTACTTAAAACATTTAATTAACTTATATTTGGTGCAGCAAAATGGACCCTACATTGGTACAGCATCATACACAGATGGATCCAGAGAAGCCTATCCGGCATCCATCCGATGCTGCACCAATACAGGGCTCCCAAAATTTAAGGAGACATAAGACTTACTCTCTTATCTATATTCCTTTTATTCAGTCTTGTTAAAGCACATATTTTATTAGCAATTTGTTGTTGGGCCTTTCTTGCTGAGATCCAGAGAGAACCCTGCATCACTTCTCTCTCTTGCTCACCTAACCCTTTTACCCTAGGTGCAGAACAGACATCAAATGTGATGGCATCGTACAATGCACTAGAATTTAATACAATTATAAGCTTAATTGAACAAAACTAATATAATATATTTTCTTTTTAAAAAAATCACTTTGCAGTGATGAATGAATTCTTAACAGAGCATAAACATGCTGGTTTATTGTGTAGTTCTGGTTACTTGCTATTTTGTTTAAAGGCAATGTAAAATGTGTCATCAAATTATTTGTATGCTTTTGAAAGTTGTACAAGCTTTATAGTTTCCATATCTTTGAATTTGCATTTGCTTTTCTTATGAATCCACACAGGGTTTGTTTCTTTGACCCTAGAACTATAAAAGATATGAAGATGCAATATTACTGCCCAGAGTTTGATGTCTCTAAAAAGGATATTACTGAAGTCCTCTTACCTATGTGCTTATTAAAAATTAGACTTCCCATAAATAAATGAATGCCTTAAAATTAGTAAATAGAGCTGAATATATTTTGCAATAAAATTTACTATCAGTTGGCTGAAATAATGATAGTAGTGTCCAAAGTGGGAGAAGAAATATATCTTAGCATACTAAGATATAGCATATGACATATTAAGATCACTGAAAAAACATCAGATAGCTCTGTGGATCAACTTTTCTCTTTCATCTTTGAATAATATGCAAAAAGTCTAAATATTTCTAATATTTTTTCCTTACCAATTTCAGGAGTTTTTTGGCTGCCTAATATAAAATATGCTTACACTAGTTGGTGTATCCTTCCACAAAAAATATGCACAACTGTAATGAACATGAACTGCTTTGAATCTGGGATATCCTGTCACCTTCAATTTTATCCATTCCAGTCAATACTAGACTATTAATCAGTTCTTTCTTACAGAATGTGGGACAGAGGATAATACTTGCAGTTTGTATGACTGAATGTTAAACCTTCATATAGTACATCAGAATGAGGTCTGAATGCTGAAGTTTGTTTGTGAGCAGAGTCCCAAACCTCAGCAGACAAAAGAAAAATACCGCAAACAGTATGTAAAACCAGTAATTAAAACTGAATAGGGAGAAGTGGTCTTTCATGGGTTCTCTCAGAAGTTTCCTTTGTTTTAGTTGTAGCCCTGGTGGTGACTCCTTTTGTGGATTCAATCTCTTTGCTTCATTTTTGCAAGTGGTAAAATGACTCTCATAGTAATGGAATATCTGCCTGTACTAGTTATTGAAGCATTCATTATTCACACTGAAATAGACATATTACAAGATGTGACATTATATAATGCTAAATAATTTGTTTCTTTTACTGCTTGCTTATGTTTTTAATTTTATTATTTTTCTATTCATTGCCAGTTCAGCCGTCCTTCTTTCCAATCTCTCATGTCCTTGGGTGGTACATATATTTGCTTCTGTGGTTGTCCTAGAAATATGACAGGACAAATTAGCACTCTGACTCATGAACAAAATATATAAAACACTTCCCGATGGCCATATTTTCTTTGTGCTGCTCATCTCAAAGTGACCTAGTTTCTGATGCACTATTTGAAGTGCTTGAAGGACTGATAAGTTTGTTTCGGTACTGTGTACAAAGATATCAGAGAAGCTCAAGGCATCGGACCAAGGAGAATGGCTTAATTTTTCAGTCATTTTTTCACTCCTGGGTCAATTTATGACCAGTAAAGCAAAATCATAAACCTGTTAATGTCATAAACAAGCTGTAAGTGCAAATATGTTATGAGGCTTGAGTGTATACTTCAGGTAGAAGGCAGTGAAGAAAGAAAAAAAAAGAAGACAACTAAAACTGAACCAATTTTAGCACTCTTAACTTGATTAGAAAATAAAGTACGAGAGCCTGCAGTATGACAGAATATTTTCCTCAGAATGCTAAATAATTCTAATTCTTTTCTCTTTAGTTTAAATGCGTTTCAACAAAGCAACTAACATTTTTAAAACATCCCATGTTTTAGGACAAGGTAATTTTTTCCAGGCTATATTATAGTCATGGGATAAGCCTGCAATTGCCGAAGCATTTCACCAAGCTGATTTGTATATCAGCTAGCCAAAACTGATGGAGGCTTGTCAGGTCTGTAGTATTGGATCAGACCAAAAGAATAATAGGTGAAAATCTGCAAAGGGCTCTAGTATTGAAATGCATTTTATTTTATTGATTTATTTTTCTTTTTACATTTTAAGCATGTACATACAAGAACTACTCTTTTTTTATGTTCTAGTTTGGCGTAGAATAACTGTTCTTTTAAGCACATAGGGCAGGGCTACTATATGAAATGAATGCTATTGCCCCTTGTAAAGGAATTCAAAGAATAATTGTCTTCCCTCGGATATATTCCATCTGTGTGCTTCTGTGGAAATGGATTTCCTAGATACATCCCTAGAAATTTTGCACATTGCATATAATAATAAATATATAAATTTTTTTTATTATTATTATTTTACTGTGAGTATAGCTATCTTTACATAATTCCATATTGCTCTTCTGTGCTTCCCAGAGCAGGTGCTGTCAATCATTTTCCAGTAGAGGGTTGAGAAGGAGAATGGGAACATGACATTTATTTTAACTAGTGACTTAAACCAGGACGTGAATGAGCCCAGATGCCCAAAGCTGAAAAAGAAACGAGTCTAATTCATTGTACAAACTTTCTCAAGTGCAGCACTGAGTACAAGAATTCTTCTGTTTTGTGTATTTAACCAGATAATATTAAAGCATCTGCTTAAGTTACAGAAGGCCAAGGGATTAAAAATGAAAACTTTGAAATACTATTCTTAGCTTATACCAAAGCTTCTGACAGAATGTGTTTTGTATCCCAAAAGTCTATATAAACAGAGATATAGGCTGGTGTGTGAGTTAAAAAGAGGAGACATCACAACAATCACTTTGTTTTCTTTAATAATATATATATTTCTTTTTTTTTTTTTTTTTTGTCTTTTGGTGTTCTTCAACCACAAGGGTTACAGTTAGCCAGTACTGAAAGCTAAAAAGAACAAAGGACAGGGTGAAGGCTTCAAAGTGTGTGTTAGAGCATTCTGTTCTTGAATTAGGTTTCACGAGTGAGAATTTTAGACCAGCCTTCCTTTAGTGCAACTACTGATCCAATATAGCCCATATTTTGTCACAAACACATTTTGATCGTATAATTTCAAGAATGACACTTAGCCAATATATTTCATCATTTCAAATACAATTAGTTATCATTACATATCAACCTGACCTTAAGAGAGGTGCTGTACGTGTAAAACAGGTTCTGTGTAGCTAGAGAGAATATTTAATCAGGTTCTTTCTGAAAATAGCGTTTATAGATGCATCTTTGAAAGTTACAGCTCAGCTGATTTTTTTCTTCTTTAATTAAAAGCTATATAGATAAACCATAGCATAACTGCTTGCTTGCCCCACAGTTTCTGAAATATGACTCATTATTTATGATAAAATGAGTACAAACAAGCATACGGGACAGCAGACCACAAATATGTCATTACCTTTTTTCCCCTCAAGGATTAGGGATCAGGTCATATTTTCTGTTACTGTATAAAATATACATTTCTAAAGAAAACATTGATTACCACAATGTCCTACAAAAAAATATATCAATGCATCGTATTGTGCTTAGTAAATAAGATGATAACCACATGCAACAAGGAATGACTTTCAAACAGTTATGTATATAGTTAGCAGCACTCTTACAGATTCTTGCAGATCATCTTCTTTAAATGGAATTATTTGTGACGGTTATGTTGAGTATATACAAAAATGAGTACTTTGGGGAGTAGTCACAGAGACCAATTTTAGGTGTATGAGATTAGCCTTTCCAGACTCTTTCTGCTGAACATGGGGCTGCAAAGCTCCACTGCAGGGCAGCTCAGAGCACTCAGCTGGGGTTCCTCCTCTGATACCACCCTCCAGAAGAACCTGTCTCTCTCCCAGCATTAGCAGAGATAAGACTTACAGATATGTTATCTGTACTTATGGATAACCTTTGTGAAACCCTAGGAGGGAGCACAAAGTGAGATATGCACTCCTTGCATGTGGGTAACAGCTGCTTCCTGGATCCAGTGTGTCTGAGAATGGCACAAAGCTTTGCTGAGTTGATCAAGCTAATGGACTGGAAGGGAAATCACTCCTCCTAAACACCACCCTCTCCTAAGGTAAACCACACACTGCTGAGGCAAAAACTCCTTAGTTTTCATAGTTTTGTGTTAATTTAGGCTACTCCTGTTCAGAACAGGCAGTGCCAAGTCTCTCACAGTGTGTGTAGTGTGACTGTGGAAGTGCCAGTGGAAGCTGGAATCAATCTTCAGGGACTACTAGCTGTATAAAATATGCTGGGACAATTCCAAATTATTTCCTTTTCCTCCTTTACTTTTCCTTTTTACTTTTATTTGTGACAAAACAATGTTGTTATCTTATTTAATTTCTTTTTTAAATCCTGAAATAAAGCATTCATCAATAATAGAAAAACACTTCAAGATGATCAGTGAATTGAACAATACTTTATCAGTGCCATCTAGTGTACGCAACTACAAAATGAGGTACTAGAATTTTTTCTATCCTGCCTTTCTAATAAATTCACAAGGTGTTATGGCAAGTACAGTTCTAAATGTTTGTCTTTGATATCACTGTCACTTCAGCAAATATTTTTTTTTCAGCTAAACATTTTATCAAGAGGTTTCAAAATAGTCTTGTGGAGAGTATTATTAGAAAAGGGTTTGGGAGGCTTATGTTTCATTTTAAATTTAAATAATAACCTTATTGTGTTCCTAAGAGAACAGTGGAGATAAATAGCTTTATCATTCACATCTGATGGTATACCTTAATCATCTGTGTCATCCAATCATTCACTCTTTGTAAGGCAGATAAAGTAAGCTACCAAAAATGTGAGATTGGCAATTTAATGGATAGACTTTCATAAAAAGGACTGACTTAAAAAGCAGACAATATAAAGTATTTCATATCATAACAGTAGAACTGTAGGATACTTAAGTGGGGTATCATAGTGCTTTTTCACATTTGAGTGACCTTACTATTAAGTTTTTACTCACTGATTTTCAGCAAAATTAAGCTACTCTTTTCCTTTCTCTCTTTGGAGAATCGTCGAAGTTTCTTTTTGATTACTGATCTTCTCAACACTATATATAAAAAAAAAAGTAATTAACTTTGTTTATCAGAATCAGAAAGAACAAAAATGAATTAATTTCATAATTCTTGTACTCCACATTATTAGGTTAGTCACTGACTTTATGACTCCTGAAGGAGCTATGTTGTCAAATTACTCAAACGATTCCTTTTATTTCAGTCTTTCTCTGAGAGGGAAAAGAGTGGAAAAAAATATTGAGGTTGGCACTGTATTTTTGTTCAAATATTAATCCCCAAGTTGTCAAGTTGTCAACTTCTCTGTAAAAAACAACAAAACCTAATTGGGATGCAGGGGGAATAGAAAGTAAAAAAGCTCACTGTGCAATGTCAGGATCCCTGTGCTTGGTGTTATGCAAAAGTTTCTATATGAGCAAAGATGTGGACAGAATATTACCATATTCTTTGTTGCTAACCTATGTCAATATATTTAAAAGTCCATCCGAAGAGATGAACTGGGAAAAAAATTTGATTTATCTCTCATTGGAACTGAATATATATACATATATGTACAGTCACATACATATATGTGTATATGTGTGTATATGTAAATGTGTACGTATACTTCTGCATATGTTAGTGAATTTAAGTATATGTATCCATATATGTATATCTAGCAATGAGAAGTTACTGTGAGGGGAGTGGTTAGCACTGACCAGTTTCAGGCCAGTTCCAATCCTTAGCACTACATATGTAAAACAATCATCTCTTAAGAATTTTATTCTGAATTAGCTGTGCATAGATAGTGCCACAGATCTGATGTGATTCCTCTTGCAGGGAAGGCTAGAGTGCCTGGGATGTTCTTAGCCATGGAAGTCATGGTGGTGAGGGCTGAAAGTCCTTCAACAAGGGGAGCAGGAATAGAAATTTTTTCCCTGTTTTTTCCTGTCTCTTTGTGGATGTTTTATGCTCCTCCACCTCTTTCCCAAAGAAAACAGTGTGATATTCCTCTACTTCAGGTGGTTTGAACCTACAACTAAGGCGAACATCTTACTGGATATTCTGAGAAACCATACTCTTAAACTTATGATTTGATGTTTTCTAGTTTATATCAATAAACATTTTATGCAAAATGAAGCTTACTGAACTGAAAAGACTAAAAGTACTCCATCACAAAATATGTCAAAGCTTTGTAGCACAGGGTTGGGAAAATCGGATTTCATCGCTTCAGTGTGACATCAACCTGGGCATTTTGACCACAGTCTCACTCCATACAACTGTTGCAGTTGTTTGCACTGGATATATATTTTCTTTAATGATTTTGTATCGTTCAGTAACATGGTTAGTAAATTATTTACCTGAGATGATTAACTTGGAAAACCTTAGTCTTAGTCCCCATACAAGCTAACACTAGATCCCTTTTTTAAATTGGTGTGATCAGTTCATAACAGTGAGCCTTAAAGATACCTGAAGGGTAAATACTTCCTATTAGACATTGTAGGTGTGGTTACAATAGTCAAGGAAGATAACTGAATCTAAGTCTGCCATGTACAAAATTTGTACATATCAAGTAGCAAGCTAAAAAAGTCGAGGCTACCCCTCGACCACTTCTTACCAAATCTACTTTTAATACACTTGTTTGGCCGATTTGATCTGAATTTGCAAATACTGTTTCAGAGAAGCTGAAAATGCATGTTTGGAGGTGTGTTAATTGACCTTTTACTTAGAAAGAAAATGTTAGCCTTTTCTAATTAATATATGTTGTGCTTACTTCTAAGAAATTGCATAAATAATAATTGCTTACCAAAACCCTATATACATTTAGGAGTCTCTAATAGTCCAAATGATTACTTAATTGGAATTTTTATTTTCTTCAGAGAGTGGCAGTTAAAGCAAATTCCATTGGTCATGTAAAGTGGAATTCAAGCTCATTTGGTTAAATGTCCAAACCCAATAAAATTACACAAAGCTAGCTTAATGAGCCTTTTAAAATTTCTGAAGAAAAAATAGCTAAGCAACTGAGCTAAGTAGTAAATTAGGTAACACCACATAAGACATTTTGTGATATTATTCATGTACTTTTATTCAAAGTTTTCTTACATAATAGGGTATTTTGTGGTAGTACTGGATGCAGAAGGAATTTTTAGAAGTCATTCAATCTACTTTTGCTCTGCTATGCAACCTTAATTTTAACTGCAGTTAATGGAAATGTTTAAATAAAGCCAACTTTCTAATGAAGAATATTTAATGTCTGAAAATTCTGGAAGGAGAAGTGTCAAACCCTATATAGCATACTGACTTCACAAAAATAATCAGATTATAATAGGAATAGTCTTAAAAAAATTTTTGTGAGTACCTGACTCTGATGATACATATCATATTTTCCTGTAGTGGTCAAGTGTTGTCTCACCTTCTTTTTATTTCTGTAACAGTTATAGTCAATAGAATGATAAGACTAGACTTGTCAAAAGGTTTTGCATATGCCAGGCTTCAAAATCTTGAAGTGTAACCTTGCCTGTAACTGCTTGGTTAACAGTAACTATTGTTCTACTTCAAGTTTTAGAGATAATTACCTTTTTTTCCTTTTATTTTCTCTCTTTAATGACTGCACCTGGATCATAATACTTTCATGATTTCCTAAAATCACAGTATGTTTGACCAAAGTGTACATTCACTTTGTACTGGAGGAGAGAAGGAAACAAACCTACTCAAGCTGATGGAGATGTTTTCTTTTTTAATATTTTTGGTTTTCACCCTATCTAAATTTTCAAATGCTCACTTCTACTATGGCTGTCTTGTGGAGACAGTACATGTGTCCTTCAAACTTAAAACTGTGTGGTCTATCATGGTGGCATACTGTTTGCAATGCAAGTCCATAAAAATCTTAGTTATTCAGTGTCTACAAAAGGAGGACTGATATAAGGTTACTGGAATAGCTATAAAACTTCTTAAATTTCTTTCTTTTTTTCTCTCTCACCTAGAAGTGTGATTGCAATATAAAACATGTAAAAGTTTTTGAAGTTTCAGCAATGATGAAATGACTCTCATTTCTCACTATCATTATCTTTTTACACCTTTTCTGACACTTGGAATGTTTGCTCGGTAATATGAAAATGGACTTATGGCAGGGGGAAAGCCATGTGCAGTCTTCACAGCTGGTGCAATGGGCCATTGTGCCTTGTCGTCACCTTCCTACACTTAATTAATAAGCATCTGTTAAATTCTTGTATCTACACAGGATACAGAATAAAATGCCTAAATTTCATTTTTTCCATTTTTGACATGATGCTTCCTCCCTCACTTGAAAAATTATTACTGTGAATATGAAAAACACAGATACATTGAAATGTAGAGCTCTGTTCAAGAAATAAAAGATATGGTTTCATGTTTTAAATATGCAGACAGATCAGCTGTGTTAACAGAAAGCTGTACTGTTATTTAGGTATTTTATGGTATTCCAGCAGATCAAAAAATAAAAATATGTGCATGTTACCTTTCTAACTATTCTGACATAATTCATAACATTTTACAAGCTAATTTATTTCTCTTCAGAAACAAGGAACATAATGTATATATATTTGGTTTCTGGCTATCGAGGAGCAAGAGGATTTATATATAAGCTAATGATTAGTAACTACTGAGGGTCTATTTATGCATGTATTTGCTCTGTAGATGTGTGGATACAAGCAAAGAACATTAATAATATAACGTTTATGAAGGAAAAGGGTCAGTAACCAGTACCTCACCCTGGTGATTATACAGATCCTTGTGATAGTCTCCATTTCTTTCTTATCATAATGCTAAAGCTTTAATGCATGGGTGCCTGTGCCATGCCATATAGATTTCACCCACACATATATGGTATTTTCCAGCACAAGTTCAATCTTGATAGCTTTCTCTTATTAGTTTAAATTTATCCATGTTACCAAGAATCATAACGTTCAGTAACAATATATTGTACTGTATTTCTCATGGTTTCCCCCCTGGAAGAAATTACAGAATTTGTGATTTTAAAACTTCTCTAGCAATTGAGTGTGTTATTACCCTAGCGTTAATCCATACTTAACTAATTAAAGATGGAACTATAACATATTAACACATACAAAACTATTTTTAATATTGTTGAAAGCTTGGCCTTTAGAAATCTGGGCGTTCTTTTTTTTTAGTGGGTTGTTTTTTTTGTTTTTTTTGCCTTGAAGCTGTAATATCATGTAAGATTCAGGGATTTTTTCCTGAGATTTATGGAATCCGGTTTGAAGCAGCAATAGGTAGAACACTTGTTTTCAAAATGTCACAGAACTCATCTATTTCCTGATCTTTCTTGTTTCCTAAATGAATTAACAAAACCATTCTGTTATAGTACTATACCAGAAGCATTGTTTTTGCTTCTGGAGCCATTGCTAGGAATATCATACTGATTCACTAGGTGTCAAAGGCAATTCTTACCACATTGTTAGGGAAAATGAGAATAATAATTTGCATGATGTGCATAACAAGGTAAGTAGTTGGGGAACAATGAGTTCAAACATAAAAAGCTTATTCTTATCTTACTTAAAAATTAATTTAAGCTTGCATCTAGGTTTAGGCTTGTATATTGTTATTTAGGGAGTGAAAGGAGGAGAAAAGAAAATATGTGCATCCGTGTTGAAGAAATTCTGTTGAAGAAATTCTGTCAAATGAATTGTTGAGAATTAGATGGCTCCTAGGATGGACAGCAGAATGTAACAATCTTCACTTTTATGTTTCCTTGTTAAATTCTTTTCCAGGTCTGTTATTGGTTTTGGAATAGCTCATGTGGACAAGCTTCTTACTAACTTCCATGCAATGAGTTGAGGATTTTTGGCTTTAGCAGGCTGCATTGCTGTAAAAAAAAAAAAAAAAAAGCATAAGCAGAAAATAGTAAAAAAAGTCTGGCATTTCTGCAAGGACCACCTATTGCCCTCCCCATTCCATGACAGCAAGGACTAAATTATTCAGTTGCATTAATTGTTCTTGCTGCTATGATAAAGGAACATTTTGGAAAAATATATTTATGTTTAAACAGGCTTTTTGTTCTGATTCACATGAGAAGATAGTAAAAAGTGTGTATGAATGTTAGCACTTTCCTAAAGTTTTCAACTGAGAGAGAGAGAGAAAAAGAAAATTAGGTGGTTTATTTGCATCCCGTCTGATACCTGAGCACGTTTTACAAAATATCCAGCAAACTTCAATAACCTTGCCAAGCTTCCAAGATGTAACACGCAATCCTGCTATTTACATACCCTTAGGAAACAATGTGGAAATCACATGGAAAGTTCAAAATTATCTATAGTGGGACAACTCTAAGTACCAAATTTTATAATACTGTGATGTGCCAAAGGCATATAGACTGACGTTACCTGAGTACTAGCCATCCAGAATTGAAATGAGCATAAAAGTGCTAGGGAGAAAAATTAGGAGGAACAAAAAGTACACTTTTTCAGTTATTTTCATTTTCAGCATGGCCTGCCATTGAGATAAAATATTTGTTGCTAAGGAAGGGAAAGGTAGTGTGAATTATGAAACAGATAAGAGGATAACAAATCAAAGAATCGCAAATCAAAGACCTGCCAAATAGCAAGCAGGTTCCCCTGAGAGGTAAAATTACAATTGAGTTCAGTTTATACAAACTTTGGGTACAGAAAGCTGTTGTGCTTTGGAAAAAGATGAAGATCTCACTAACAGATATTTTTCAGAAATGATGGGAATTAGTTTTATTTTTATGCTGATCACAATTTCTTTAGACATGAAGGGAATAAAATTGACAGGGCTTTTTGCCCTTCTTAAGGCCTTTGAACAAGTATGAACTACTCCATAGTAAGTTGAATATGTATAATACAAAAAATCCTGAAGCACCTGAGTGAACTGTCAGTCAAATTAATAACATGCTGTTTTAAAAGTTCCAGTTGCAAGCATCTATTTCTTAAAATGGAACCAAGTTTTTGTGTCTTAATAAATAACCTAGATGTAAAATTAACTCATCCAAAATTTATGTTTACATTGCAACATAAGCATACTTTTTTCTTTTTAAATGCTATGGATTTTATTTTATCTTTCATTTGGAAGCTAAGATGGTGTATCTAGGAAGCAAACTGTATCAGGTTTTTAAAATTATATTTGATGCTTTTGGCTTTTCTTTTCAGTATTGTTATACAGCAGTGATTTGTAGTATACACAGTTAAAGCAAGTGCTTAGCTTTTAATGATTGAAAACCAGTCAGCTACTGAGATTGCAGAAGGTACTGCAGTCCACTAAAATTATACCAAAAACCTATTGGACAAGACTACACTGACAACTAATATAAAAAAGACTCCTGTACAAGTGCTCTGTCAGTTCCTGTGGACCACACAACATGGAATTTTTAATGTAATCATGTAGCTATGTTACATACTGAATTGTACTATGTCAATCAATTTCCTTCATCCAACATAGCTCAAGTCTCTCAGGATTGGTTGGCTTGTTTGTTTTTACCATCCTGACTCTGGTTTCCAGTCACACTTCATTTATGTATTATAGAAATGACAACTACATTCCACATTATGTTACGTTCTGATACCAACTTGTCTTCCTTGCTACATCTATTATCTCCCTCCACTTAGAATTCTTTGCTATTTCTTTTTCCAAATTACAATAATTCCCTGAAGTTAGGAAAATCACCCAGCAACCAAATTAACCAGCTTTATATTTTATTTCACCACTCTGTTAGCATGAACAGGAAAAAGCACTCCAGAGGCAGTGGATTTTGGCCACTTGTTTTTAAATATTTTTCATGTCTATTTTTTTCTAGAGTGTCTAGATTTTTTTAAAAATCCATATAGAATAAATGTGTCTGTATCACCCTGTTACAATATTTCAGCAAGGGATTAGAATAACACAGGTTCTGGTTTAAATCGAGAAGGTAAAGATTCAGTTTGATAAAGGCAGTCTGATTGTTTATTGAAAAAAGATTAAAAAAAGAACTGGAATTTTCAAACTTTGATAGATCAGGATCCTAGTATTTCATCAAGATTTGAGTATTCAGATTGAAAATTAATAGAAACGTATGGAAACAATTTCTGATCCTCATATTGGAAGTGAAATTCAGGAATGTTAATTTACTTGAAAAAATAATGCATTGTGTTTTCTCATTTCTCTGTGTCCATATTGCACTCCGAAAGGCCTTTTTCTTTTCTGAAGATTTTTTTAAAGTATTTATGTTAAAAGCTTATGTCACTAAATCTCCACCTACCTTAAGTATTTCAGGTGTGACTTTAAAATGATAATTGACATCATTATTTTCACAAATAACTCTTTTCAGCAGTGGACTAGTGTTCTTTTTCCCTGACTTTAAGTAAGCTGATGAATGAATAAGACATTTTTATGGTAGAATCCTGTCCACCTGCAAAGCTACTTCTTGGTAGATTTACTGAGACACTAGAGTTATCCCTTGATGCCAAGTATTGAAAGTATTGATCTCTCAGCTTTCCAATCATCCTCTTTTTTACAATTCTCTTCATTTAACACCTTACTGTTAAGAAGCTCTGTGACAGGTGAGTGTAAGGAGGGCAAAACACGAGTTTGACTAGCTAAGAATATTTGTTTACATACATAGATAATCATATGTATATTTAAATATATGTATTTTACATGTAATATTTATAATATATAGCATATGATAAATATAGGTAGATACAAAAGTAAAACTAAAATATGTGTGTATACATGTATGTACACAATAGATACAAAGAAGATATATAGAATTGGTTGGGTTTTTTCATGGTCATAGAAATGTAATTTAATGTTATTCTTCTCAGTATTGGCTTATCCTTGGTTATTTGTCTCAGAAATTTAGCAAGTTCACAAGCCCAGCCCTTGTTCCTTTGCAAAACCAATTCAATAGTTTAATCTGTGAGATATTTTCCATTTGTTTGGTAGAGAATTGTCTGTGGTTAGTTAGGTGGCTCACTCCAGCATGAAGAATTTTGGCAGTCCTCATGTGGTGGGCAAGCAGAAGGAAAGCTCTTCAGTGGGCTTGCTGAGTCTTTCACATTTCAGAGAAAACCCTGTGAAATGTTGCTGCTAACACTTTGAGAATGTAATGTGAAATCAGCATCAACTGTCTCAGCATCTTTTTAGTATAAAAAGCCTCTTGAGCTGTTAGATTGATGCTATTCTGATGAAAACAGTTGTTAGTTGCTGTTTAGTTCCTAAGTTATCACTCCAGACAAGAGTCCTAGACACTTACTATGAAGCAATTTACATTATTTGGATCAGACAGTAAGCACTGTTAGAATGAAAGGCCATTAGTGGAAAATGTATAAACACATAAATATATATATAGTGTGTATATATATATTGGATGGTGTACGTATATATATATGCAACATCCTTGGCCACAGTCCTGCCAGTGCAGGGGCATGGTCCCGGGGGGGGGTGGGGTGTCCCAGCTGTCCAATTAGCTGCCCAGCCTCCTGGGATCACCTGGGACACCCAGGCCAGAGGCTGCTCTGGCTCTGGGTGTATGACTAGGGATCCTGTATTTTGTCCAGTCCTCCCTCTGCTGACAACATTGCTCATCCACTCCTATATGTCTGTGGAGATTAGCCTCTATCCAGGTAGCCTGACAAAAGGGACATGGCCACTTTTGAGAACAGTTGTCTTGTTAAAAGCAAACAAACAAAAAACCAATAAAGTAAACAAAATGTCCAAAAAGATCATTTAATTGTAGCTGAGGTTTTGTTTGTTCTGTAGCCTGTATGCCTGAATTTCCAATGTATTTCCTATGCGAAGTAATTTCTCATCCTTCTTTCTAATCTCCTCAATGGTATCCTGCCACTCTCACCTCACCACGATGCTTGTAATGCTAATCCTTCAGGTATCAGTTGTTCTCTGAACTCCTTCCAACCCACCTCCTCAAGCAATCATTGTTCCTTTCATCCTGTATTACCTTAACTCCCTCTTGAACTCCTCATGCTTTTCAGTCTGCTGCTGTGTTGTTGCTGCAACTCTCTCTCTCTCAGGTACCATTAGTCTGAAATACCTACTAAATATCTTTTTTAACCGTCCTCTATAGCCTTGTTGATTCTCACAGTTAAAACTCTTACCTTTCTTGGAAATACCTGCCTTTTCTTAGCTCCTGTTGAATTTTTTGACTCCTTGTATTGGTCCGTCTATATTTGTTTATACATATATATAAAAGTATGTATGTATGTATGTATGTATGTATGTATGTATGTGACATATATACATATGTATAAGTCTATACTTAGACTCCTGTAAAGGTCTTATTTGCTCTCTGGATCCTCCAACTCACCCCCACCCCACACTTTATAATTCATAATGTTATAATGTTATAAATTCTGTCTCTTGTTTCTTTTTAATTGAAATAATGTATGATTAAAATGTTAGATCAGATTATGCCCTCCAGCTTAATCAATGAATTTAAAATCCAATTAAAAGATCCATTCAAAATGTGTTTTGTTTGAATGCCAGCTACTGAAACAAGAGTTTTAACTAATGAGATATGCTTATTAGATAATATTTGGACTACCAAAATGTTCCCAAGTATTGTATTCAGCTAAAGACCATCTGTGAACCTATACCAATTACAAAAGCTAGTGATAGAGGTAAAAGCTCAACAAATTTATATTCCTAAATAAAATCCTGATTGAAAAGTTGCAGTTTTTCATCCTTTTTAGTATCAATATGTCAAACAAACATTGACAGATTCACATTTCAGATATGCATCATCTTTTTCTTTTTTTGTAAAACAATCAAAAATCCTCTCAAAATAGTTTGCAAACGTGAGCATTTCTGTTGACTTCAGTAGAAATGCCTGCAAGACTAGCGATTTTCAATACTTTTAATTATTAAAGGCAAGTAAAAGGAAGAAGGAAAAATGGTACCACAATACTTCTTTTTCTTTTGGCAGAGTTCACTTCTAGTATATTTTTTGTCTAACTGGTGAAAAACCTTAGCCTCTGAGCATAAAGGAAGAGAAATTAGATTATTGTTGCATTAAGAGGTACATACAAAACCCATAAGAGGTAGGAACAAAATATAAATTCTGTTTTGGCCTAAGCATGTTCTTATAATACATCTTTCATAGCTTCCTTTAAATTTTCCTAAGTAATTCAACTCCACCTGTACAAACTAGAAAGCTCCTTTAGCCATAAAAAAAAAATCAATTATCCACTACAGGCTAAATTCCCTTTAAGTTTATGCTGATTTTTGGAAACTTACAACAGGTAGTAGTTAATTATGGATCACTGCTGATTTTGAAATCTGATTTCATTTGACTGCCTGTACTTTGGAAGATGAGTTTCACATGAAGCAGAAATGTTTGCCATTTTTAAGCATCAAACAAAATCCAGAAATCACTAACATAACTGAAACTAAAGTATAATTTCCCTCCCCTCTTTTTGCAGTGCAAATCACAGACTTGCATTCTGGTATGGGTTAAACTAGGCACAGTTCTTCTTCATTAAAATAAGAGAGCTGACTTCATTTTTTTTACTGAAACTGAAATTCCTTCTGACAAAAATTTATAGCCTTCTGACTACTTTTAAAACACTGGACCCTTTGGGTTTAAAATCGAGTGAAATTCTCTCCGAAGCCTGTCCCATGAACAGGAATTGTTGGACCTAGATGATGTACAGGTAAAGCGTAATATGTCAGATTGACTGCAGAATTGGTACCCTCATATTCAAAAGAGATGAAAACAGCAGTGAGTTACTCATTTCATGGCAATTTAACCTAATTGAAATATTACCTCTACAAATGTCCATTGTATAATGTACATTTGTCACCTTCATGAAATAAATTTTTATAAGCCTTTTTGATACTTTATGGGAAATACACTGTCCACAGAATATCTTTACATAGTTTTGAACTCCAGTCTAAAAAGAGAAGGAGATCAATTACAGGCTGTTTTGAAGATTTGTTTAAATTAATCCAGGAATATTGCAGATCTTCAATTTCATCACATTTCAGAACAGGGGTAGTTTATTCTGCTATAAGAGAGCTGGGAGTTGCACTGTTGTGGCCCATTGTTCTCTGAAGTGTGGGCCTTTAAGCGGGCCACTGTTCCAGAACTTAGGTTATTAAAATATATATATATATATAAAATTACCTGTACTGTAAAAATGTGTTTGATAAAGGCCAGCATCAAGAAACCTGACATAGCTACACACTACTATGCTGTGGAATAAGGTATTTTCTGTTCCACAATGAAACAATATTTCTAAAAATACTTTACAATGAATAGCAATTATCACACTGCATACTCCAAGTCTGAGATACCTGAAATACTCACTGCTAAGTTTCTTTCTTGTAACCAAAATGCCACTAACTTCTAGGGTAAACCCTGTAGTGTTACAGTTTTGACTTATGAACTAGTAAACTAGTGAGGAATAAAATATACCACCCAATAGATGCCATTTGTCTCCAACAGATAATCATTATACATACTGCAGTTAGCAAGTAAAAGGTCAAGTAAATGCTGTTGTGTTCTTTTATAAAGGAAACAAACCCACATTTTTTCAATAAAATTCATATTAAATGTAATGAAAATAAAGCTTGATAAATTATTTGTGAAATTAATCAAGTAATAAAGAAGAAATGCCAGTTCAACTGAGAAATCATGTTTCAGCTCAACTGGGAATGGGCTGTTCTACAGCAGAGAAACCAGTTTAGGGTTCATGACAAATTTAGCCTACTACATGCACTGGAGAGTCTTTCCCACTGGACTGGCTTTATGTGTGAGTGGTATTTAATATGCATCTGTTTTAATCTTTTTAATCTTTACAAATATGAAACATTATTTTTGTTCGTTTTGTTCATTTTAATAACTCAGAAATCAGAGCTCATTTGTCATGTTAGAAAAAAGGTTTCAGTGTTCTAAATAATATGATAATTTAACTATATACCTGCTGTGAAATCCTGGACAAAAGTATTTTATCTCTGTGTTCTATTTTCTTGGTAGAACGGGCCTTTTTTTTTGCTTTTTTTAGTATTATTTATAAAACTTTATAAAAATAGTGCTTTGTCATCTGTAATGTACATGTACATGGTCTGGAAATTCATGGCAAATCTCTTAACATTGGTTTAGGCATATGACATCAGGTCCCTATAGAAGTACATAATATTCTGGTAAAAGTTATTTTCCTTTCATTTGAGAGATGGTCAGAAGAAATGTTACTTTAATATAGAGGATTTTGTCATTGTCAAACATTGATAAATTCTGTACACATTCAGATGGATTGCTTCTGATTCACCTAACAAGATGCAACTTGTTATCTTGGATACATGAGAATCTGACTTTCTGTGCTAGATATACAGAAATTCAGTCCCACTGACCACAACAGAAGCCCAAATCCAAAATGTAAATCCTCAAAAGTCCTACTGAGCTGCAAATGAGACCTGCATATTTTTAAAGGCCATAGCACCTGAGTTTTGCAAATGGACTCCATAAGTTTCCTACATGTTTCATGCTAAGCAAGTGCTCAAGTGTTTCTGCAAAATACTGTATCTGCATCTGCACCGAGCACATGGACATTTACTCTATACCCAAGATCTCATAAAAACTGTCCAAGTAAATATTTCCTCATCTGTTCCACTGCTAGAGCTTAATCTGCCAGCTGCCTTCCAGGAACATAATCTGAGACAGTCCCTGTGAAGAATTTGGTTGAGAATAACGTTAAAATACCTCTACCTGATAGTCTCATGATTGACATATTGTCTTGGAAGAAATAAGAGTTGGGCTGTGATACCTGTTTTTGCCTTAGAGAATTTTAAACCCACACTTCATGTCCCACATTGTACCAGAAATTGACCTAGTTGCAATAGCATTGATCAGTTTTCATGGGTATTCACAAAACTACATAAACCTATGGTATCTTGTGGCAGCTGATGCTGCAACAGCTCCTTAACTGCTAGTCAAACCTTGTACAGAGACTTATCAGGAGGAAAATTGTGAGGTAGCCTGAAAAAATCTTCAGAATGCCTGTCAACATTGCAAGATCTGGTTAATAGTTCTGGGAACCTGTTGCATGGTCACTGTGTCTTCTGAAAATATACACTGCAAGAAGAGTACTCCTTTTTGAACAGGTATGTAAACTTGATAAGGTTACCTATTATGAAATTGTATTAGTATTTCTTATTTCCCTTGTCCCGTCTTATCTTCTTAGTTTATGAAGGATGCTAATACGTATGAGTTTTAATTTACATGGCTGATGGTTAAGGGGTAATTATTTAATTGCATTAATTGAAGTCTTCTTTAAATCTTATCCCTCATTACACCCATCACCTTCCCCAGAAAACAAATTTTCCTGATAAATCAGTTCTGTGTACCTTGTGGCAATGCTTATTGTCTGGAAGACAGATTATCTTATATTTAAAGAAATCACATTTTTGTAGAATAATTAATGATCTTGCAGTTCAGCAGTTCCTATTTGTGCTTTTATGGCACTTGATGATTTTGAACTAAGGTGTTATTTATGAACAGAAAATCTGCTTTTCTGGAGAAATGACATTAAAAAAGAATAAAGAACAAAGAATAAAGAATAAAGAATAAAGAATAAAGAATAAAGAATAAAGAATAAAGAATAAAGAATAAAGAAATTTGTGTTAGCATTAACTTGGTTTACCAGCGTAAGCTGTTAGAAGATAGATGTTCTGTGTAAGAATTACCTTGATTTTCATCTATCGCACAGTTTACTTCCTGTTAAACCAAATTACAAGTATTATAGTAATGTGATCAGGTGTTTTCTGTGCTTCCTTAGAAATTCTTTTGACATTTTATTAAAACTTTCTGAAGAATCTGAATAGGATAAAGCAATTGGAGCTCAGGAAGAATCTTAAATATATACTGCAAACTTTATTGAAGCATTCTTTCTTTTGTTTATTATACTGTATTCTGTAAGAATATCAGTTGGTCACTGCTAAGTTTGAACAGAAGTGTCAAAATCTGGTCTATGTATGCAAATTAACAGAAAAATAATAAAAATACAGTTAAGAAGCTTTCATTATTTAAAATACACAGAAAGTATCCTTAAAGTGTTCTAATTACACACTGCACAATTAAGCATAAAGTAATGCAATAACTAACCACCTAACTCACTTTTTCTGATGTTCAGTTATAAAGCAGAGCAAAAAGTAAATGGAATTTTGAGATAACCTCATCACTGTTCATGAAAAATACCGCTCTTTCAAGAAGTAACCTAGCTAGATTCCTTAACTGCTGAGAGGTTTCAGAAGACAAGTTTTCTAGGTATATATATCTTGTAGCATACCATTGTTGTCTAATTTATTTCTCCTCAGAAACGTTATCTCTTCTTATATCTACCTGTCTCAACTACCCAGGTATTTTACCCAAATTTTCTCTGTATTTATCATTTTAATATTTTTCCTGTGTAAGTATGAACCTTCCTATTTTTCAAGGATCATAGAATCATAGAATCATTTAAGTTGGAAGAGATCCTTAAGATCAACAAGTCCAGCTGTTAACCTAGCACTGCCAAGCCCACCACTAAACCATGTCCCTAAGCACCGCATCTATACATCTTTTAAACACCTCCAGGGATGGTGACTCAAGCACTCGACTGGCAGCCTGTTCCGGTGCTTGACAACCCTTTTGGTGGATAAAGTTTTTCTAATATCCAATCTAAACCTCCCCTGGCACAACTTGAGGCCATTTCCTCTTGTCCTATCGCTTGTTACATGGGAAAGAGACTGACATCCATTTCACTACACCCTCCGTTCAGGTAGTTGTAGAGTGGTAAGGTCTTCCCTCAGCAGTATTTTCCTGAGCTGACCTGACCAAGCATAAAAGACAGTAGTAATGCATTAACCTGAAAATGAAAGTTAAAAGTCCTCTGAGTGAATTACAGACTGGTAACAGACACCTGATTGTCATAACTATCAGTGCTAGAGAGGATATCACTCCACATTTGCTCTGTTGTATTATTTTGCATGTCGTTAATGATACTGAATGATTAGAATCTCCTTTCAACTCTACCTACTCAATATATCAAGCAGAAACCATGGTTGGTGTGTCCAGCTATAATTTAGTGTCATTTACAGCTGTAGTTAAGTGATTTCTGCTCTCTTACAAAGCCAGTTTATATGCACGACTACCTTTCACAAGTAAGTTATGGTTTACTGTTGCTTTTAAGGTAAAGGAAACCAAACCCTAGTTCATTACTATTGTTCAAACCTACCCATTATTATCTCCCAGACCATCAAAGACCACTAGTTGCCACATTTGTATGGAAATGTTTAACTCCGAATTAGCTTTTCTCATAAGAAAGATAAAATAATTACACTTTATTTTGATGACATAATGCCATAAAGCGGAGGTTGGTAGATATATATTCTGAAATCACTTGTGTATAATAATGCTGCTTATAAGTTTCTGGTATGTTGGAAATACTTGTAAATAGCTTTTTTGTTATAATGTAAATATTCATTCTGCTTTTCATCAGAGAAGACAAAATCAAGGATGTCATTACAGAATGTAGTTTAGGTTGACATACTATTTCAAAGTAATTTTTAATGATTAGTTATAGATACAAAAATACATTTTACAATCCCGTTGTATGAATATATATGTGAATACTTAGGCATACATATGCACGAGTGCATACACATATACATATAGGTCTGGTTAAATTTTCTTTTTTAGAATTCCAGATTTGAATCTGAAATTGAAATTGTCTGACTGACACTAATGCATTCTATTTTGCTTAAGAAAGTCACAGATTCTATACAATATGTGGCCATTGCAAATTCTCTTTCATATTTATACATTAATTATTATTTTTCAATTTGACTCTATTAAGAATCTAATAATTCCCTGTTAAACACTGCTTGATAAGTTGTTCAGCAGCAGCTGTTACATCTGAAAAACTGTGGAAAAGCTTGTATGACATTTCTGAAATGGTGCATACGTAGGGGTAGTGATTTTTAGTTTGAATCACTTGGTTAGTTAAGTTAATAAGTTGGTTAGTTAGAATAATAATGATTAATCTAGCTTGAGGTGGTGGAAGTATGAATGTCCAGGAAACAACAATTTACAACAGACATCAAAGAAATAATGCCCAACAATAATATAGGTGCCTGCTATAAATGGAGTAAAATCCCAACTACTCATCTACAACTTTGTGACCCCGATTAATATTGTATTTCATAAATATGGATTCACTGGTAGTTTTTCTTTGACTACTCTGCTGAATTTACATTGTATCTTTTGTACCTCAGTAACAAGACCTAAAATACTAAATGTGACTTCATCACTCTGTTTCTGAAATACACAAAAGTAAGACTTAAAATGATAGATGCTTCAAGAGTGTTGGTTGACTATTGTACCACACTTGTAAAGTTAAGAAAATAGCTGGAGATTTTTGAGATGGTGAGACACAAGCAGTATAGATTACCTGATGTGATAATTTGAAAAAATTACAAAGCAAATAAAGGGTTTTTTTATGTATCAGCTGAGGTGTGGAAGAGTAAACCAATGTATTAACCTGTCTTAAGTTTTAATTAAGAATATTCCAGGAGTATGTTCAGTCATTTAGAATTCCGTCTTGAGCAGAATGGGGAATACCAAAGGTAAATACAAGCAGAAACTAAAATGAGGAATCTTTTAGGAAAAAGAAATAAACTGGAAATCTCAAAGTATGTCACAGAATCACAGAATCGCATGTTGGAAGGCACCTCAGGGAGCATCTAGTCCAACCTTTCCAGGAAGACCACAGTCTAGACAAGATGGCCCAACACTCTGTCCAGACGACTCTTGAAGGTGTCCAACGTGGCCGAGTCAACCACTTCCCTGGGGAGATTATTCCAGTCGTTGACCGTCCTCACTGTGAAAAATTTCCCTCTGGTGTCCAATCAGAATCTCCCCAAGAGCAACTCGTGTCCATTCCCCCTGGTCCTCTCCATGTGACTCCTTGTAAAAAGGGAGTCTTCTTTGTAGCTACCCCTTAAGTACTGGTACATGGTGATGAGATCCCCTCTAAGCCCCCTTTTCTCAAGGCTAAACAAACCTCATTGTCCCAACCTTTCCTCATATGGCAGGCTTCCCAGTCCCCTGATCATCTTGGTGGCCCTTCTCTGGACCCCTTCCAGCCTGTCCACATCCTTTTTGTACAGAGGGGACCAGAACTGCACACAGTACTCCAGGTGTGGCCTGACAAGTGCTGAGTAGAGCGGGATAATGACTTCATTATCTCTGCTGATGATGCCCTTTTTGATGCAACCAAGCATCCTGTTGGCCTTCTTGGCCACAGCAGCACACTGTTTGCTCATGTTGAGCTTCCCGTCCACCAGGACCCCCGGGTCCCTTTCCACAGAGCTGCTCTCCAGCCAGGTGCATCCCAGTCTGTGCTGCACTCCCGCATTATGTTTTCCCAGGTGCATGACCTTACTCTTCTCCTTGTTGAACTTCAGAAGGTTCTTGTTAACCCACTCTTCCAGCCTATCCAGAAATTCCTGCAAAGCAGCTCTCCCTTCTGGAGTGTCTACTTCCCTGTGCAATTTGGTGTCATCAGCAAACTTCATCAGGCTACACTTGATGCCGTTATCCAGATCACTTATAAAGATATTGAATAACATTGGGCCCAATATCGATCCCTGGGGGACTCCACTAGTGACAGGTTGCCACTTGGAAAAGGAGCTATTTATCACCCCACTTTGGGTTGCAGCCTGTCTGCCAGTTCCGCACTCACTGCACAGACCACTTGTCTAGGCCATAACGCATTAATTTCTCCAGAAGGAGACTGTGGGGGATGGTATCAAAGGCCTTGGAGAAGTCCAGATAGACAATGTCCAAGGCCCACCCCATGTCAACCAGGCAAGTCACTTTGTCATAGAAGGCCACCAGGTTTGTCAAGCACGATCTGCCTTTAGTGAAAGCATGTTGGCTTTTACCAATCACATGCTTCATTTGACTTGCGATGGCCCCCAGGAGGATTCATTCCATAACTTTCCCAGGGATTGAGGTAAGGCTGATGGGCCTATAGTTACCCAGATCCTCCCTCGAGCCCTTCTTGTTGATAGGGATAACATTTGCCTTCGTCCAGTCCTCTGGGACATCCCCTGTTCTCCATGACCTCAGATTAAATATACAGAAGATGACTCTCAGATTAGTTGGTTTCAACCTCCCTGATTGTCCACAGATTAAGATCTTCTCACTGGTTTTTAAGATTTAGGGCAATGTGTAAAAAATGTTACTTATGCTAAATTAAACACTTCTGAAGCTTTGAACCCTTGAAGCTTTTAATCTTTTTTAGCTTTTGTTTGTTTGATGGAATTTCATATTGGTCAGAGCTATATATAATCATGCTGTAATTAAACTTTTCCTTTAGATCTGCTAGTCATGAAGTTTTGATGTTTTGAAGGTTGTGCATCTGTATTATTTTTACGATAAAATTTGGTAAATATTGACAAAAGCTTAAATCCAGTTAATGTAGTCTAAGCTGAATAGGTATACTTCTACAAACATACATGTATGTAAACATCTGCATAGAAAATATATATGTATTTGTGTGTGTGTATATATATGAAGTCTAATTTCATGCAAATTTTTGTTTTGAGTTTTAGCTGTTCTTGTTCTGGAAGCTATCATAAACAACAGTTGAAGCTACTACTCTATATTTACAGTTCCACTCTACATTCCAACTATGGCCCTGCTCCTGGTAATAGTAACAACAGCAAAAGAAGGTTTCAGTCAGATAAACTTGCTGCTCAGAAACTAAGGCAGAAATGGTAACAAATAAGTAGTGCACAGGGCAACATAGGCTAAGACCACTTCTTTCAGCAGCAAACTACTCATAGCGGGGTTTAAACAAACCATGAAGCCATCGTCCCAGGGAAAGGAACAATAGCAAAAATTACCAGGAGACACACCATTGAAAAATATTACCATTCCTTATTTTCTTCAGAGATAAAAATCTTTGTTTAATGTTATTTTACACCAGTGCAGGAATATCCAATGAAACTGCAGTTTGCAACAAGTTTAATTTCCAAGAAACAGTTGGAAAAATAACAAGCAGTTTGTACTTTAGTTTTATGGGTCCTTTTGACAGATTTGGTAGTCAGCATAAAAAGGCATCATAAAGCTGTATTAAAAATAATGTGCTTTTTATGCTTTACATTACTGTGCAGAAGATGTTTTCTTTCTTTTTCATTTGTACATTTATTTCCATTTCACCTCTGAATGAAGCTGTTTACAGTGGCTTATCTGTCCATGGTTCATTAGCTCTGCTAGGCTTCACTGTTTTCTGCTATTCCAGGAATCAACAGGTGTTTTATTCAGCTGTCCTCAACTGAAAAAAGAAAATGTGCATCAGATTGACACTAACCAGGTTAATTAATTTAGGCATGTAAAGCATTTCTTTCAGTAGCAGCATCAGATGAAGCAGCTTAGCCTTTCCTCCCTTCTTTTTGTGAGATTGTTCTTAATCCAAATCAATGCCTTGATTCGTTCACCACACAGCCCAACAAACAAAATAACCAAAGGATTATTACTACAGCAAGGAAGCTTCCAACAGGCAGAGAAAAGTAGGAAGGTCTGCTGGGACTGATTGAGGTAGTCAGAGTACAAAAGACAAATGTGTGTATCTATTAGTAAATACACAGTAAACCCATGTTAAGTGTGAAAGCCCATTATACCTTAAAGGTAGTATTCTGCTTTATTTTGAAAGACACTGTATTTTACAAGTCATAGTCAAGTATATGATTAAAAACATGCAACAAATATACTTCTGTACTACATTGTGTGCATGGCTTAGAATCTAAAGTGTAGAATATTCAATGAAAGGAGAATGAATATGGAAGCACACATAAGGCTTCAAGGTTTTTGGAGACATATCAGTCAGGGAAAAATGATCAGGTCTTTTATTTTCTTTTTATCAACTCTGTCTCCTTACTAGAATGCATTGTAGTTAACAGAGAAGCATCCTCAGAGGCAGCAGTGAATGATCATTGCAATCTTATATTTAAAATATATCACAGCAGGAGCTGTGCTAAATAATAAATTAAGTAATCTTCCTGTGTGAGCAGTGTTATAAAATAGCCCAGTCATTTCATTAAGCGTATGCTTTGCCTGTGTAATGAACATTGGATCAACTATATGGGTATATTCTGTTGAATATATTATGAATGTAGATTGGTGAAGCTTAAGGGAGTTTACCCTTTAAAGTTAAGTTGAAATACACCTATTTTATTGAAAGTAGACATTTTTATTCTTAGTTTAGAAGTATCCATTGGAGTGATATTCAGTAGTAATTTTTTTTTATTCTTTAGCTCCCACTTTCTGGCATGAAGGTTTTACATGCTGCTATTTATAGTTACACAAAACACAAAATTCAGATGAAAATTCATGTTTTAATCTACAAAAGATGCTAAAAAGAAGCTTAGTAATCAAATGCACTGCAGGTAAAAAGCAAATATAATTACTTATCAGTAGGTCACAGTAGACTTGTACAACAGGATATAAACAGAACAGCATGTGATAGTACCAGTAACAGACATTACAATATATGTAGAATACTTCATTCCCCTGTCTTTTCCAAACAACTACACTAAAACTGACAGTAGGTAGCAAGATAAAACTTTCCCTAACTAATAAATTCCCTGATCTAAAGCCCTATTTTGATTTTAAGATTTCTGGAACCAGCAAATGATGTCATATATTCCCTGTGGGTGGGGTGGAAGGAAATTTCTCCATCTGGATATAATATCGATCCCAATCAAATTTTCTTTAACAACACATTGATTTGTAGAATTTTTTGTTTTTATTTTCTCTGTCACTGTATAGACAGAAAGCATATAGTGTACATGTTACAGCCAGGATTAGGAAGCAATCCACCTGCTTAAAAATATGTATTCCTTTAAAGGTTGTGCTAGGAAGGTTTCCTAACTGACAGCGTCTAGAGTGAACATCCACAGTTCACTTGATTCTTTCAGCATCTTCCTCCAAATTCCTTTCTTTCATGTGTGCCAAAGGAACGCCATCCTCTTGGCTCTTTCATGGCTCTAAGTCAGCTACAGAGGTTTTGGAGAAAAGGAAATTAAGGGACCCCTATCTCTGCAGTGCAGCACGTAACAGAAAAGAACTTTAGTCTACACCCACCTTTTACTCCAAAAGAAGAACATACACAGGGCACCTTGCTGCTCTGAGGCAGAGTCAGAATGACATAGCCGATTACCTTGACTTGTTCAGATTAGGTGATTGGGGATCAGAAATACCTATTCCATTGTCTGTCTTCAGGGAGCAGCCATGCTTGCTCCTCCCTGACAGTAACATATTTCCATTAAATAATGGAAGAGATAATTGAAGTAGAAGCATTTTTTTTCACTTTTTTAAACAACAATATTCTCATTAATTTCTATTAAGAAGTTCATAAACTGAAACATTGATGTGCATTTGTGATTTAAACAAATAAATAAACTTTTGCTTAAAGTATTAAGTTGCTTTTACAAAGAGATCAATACATAACTATTATCGTTAGAGAGAAAAACTATATGGTTGCACTTGGTGTTCTTTATGAATACTCATCCACAGAAGCAGCAAACACATAGATAATTATATAAAAATTGGAGCAAGACAAATTTATTATTGTAAATATTTAAGCTCTCACTACTATACATTTTTAATGAATTCTATATTTTTAATGCATCTATTACTAAGATGGCTGAATTCCACATTTCTGTTTCAGGCTATTTCTGCTTTATGACATCTCATTTAGGGGACATGATGTAATGCAGTTGAATATTAGGTTTTGACGTAATTGGTAGATGTATTTTCAGAATGATGGATTTGAGGGAAATATATCTGCTCACCTGCTGAAGTATGGTGTATTTATAAAATCCAAAACTGTAAATGGAATGATTTTTAGTCATACCTGTTGAAGATAGAGACAGGATAGAGCTGCCTGTGAAACTAGGAAAATGCTGTGCAGCCCAGTGGTTCTCTCAAGGCATGTCTTAACCTATAAACAGATGTATTCAAAGGAAAAATAAACCAGGCTGTAAGTCAAATATGAGTTGGCAGTATTTTTCCACAAAAGAGTAAAGAGCAGGGCAAGAAGGAGACCCAATTTGAAAGCCTTTGAAGTCATGCTTATTGCATGCTAGCTACTTATTAAGAAAACCAAAACGATTTTTAGTATGTATAAAAAATGTAGTCAGAAGGTAACTCAGTATTTCATTCATTAACTCTTGTAACTCCAGTACTCCATTACTTATCAAGACAGATATACTGCGGAAACATAACAGAAAATAACCTCCATAAGGAAATTACCTGTATAACTGAGAATACTTCTCACCATTTGACCAAAGCAAAAGCATTTTCAAGATCAAGCAGTCACATGGGAGTAACCATTTGATCAAATAGATTGAATGCCACCAGAAGTATCTTAATATTGTCCTTGAAAAGTCTCCTTGCAGTGAAGCTCCCTCAGTTCCTTTCTACTAGGAAATAAATCATACCTTCCAGTGAATCACCAAACCTCTCTGTAAATGTTCCTAAATGTGTTACCTTCTTGCCTTTTATTTCTCCTTCTTAGCCAAAGAGGAGAGGAGAAAATAGCTGATAGATGATACAGTGATTCTTCAATTTGGTTTTCACTGGGAAGAAGGTTGGTGCTGATCCAGTGTGTACTGTCTAGTAAATCCACTTTTCAATATTAAATGCACATATGACCATAACTTCAGTAATTCAGGAGAAACCTAAGAGGTTTTTTATTGTTGATTTAATTTACATCAAAGTCAGATATAAAAGTAGCAGGTTTAACTTCAAAATTATGTAAAACTCCAATGAAAAACCACACAGGTGTTAGCTATTCCTTTGCAGATAGATGAAAAAAATGGTTATTCGTCAGCTTAAAAAAAACCCCATTTCTAAAATTATTTTTTTCTAAATTCCTGAGCTTAGGACAGTTAAATATCATAAAGAATTAGCTCCTTTTAAGATTATGATTGAGATAATTTACAGAGGTTAATAAATATTTAGGTTTCTATTTAAATTTGTCATAAAAACACTCAAGTAAATAAGCAGAATAAATAGTGTAGCATAAATTAGATGCTAAAAATTCTTCCAAGTTCAGTCATTAAAATGACACTGATGCATCTATATATATGCATATGCAGACATTATTAATGCTATGCATGTTTTTGTTACTTGATTTCTTACATTGACAAAACTGATGTGATTCTATTCCAAAGTTCCTGCTATTTACTCAAGTAGAAGTACTTACTACTAACTTGAATAAGTGTTACTGTCATTTGGTGTTACATTTTTAATTAGCAAAATATACCATATCTCCCTATGCAATTTCTCATAAACATAATTCACTGCGATATTTCAGAAAATCTTTGCTTACAGGAGACTTTAAACAACGACTGAAATACAGGAAAGCAAAATTCAGGTTGCTCGTAAACCTGGAGCAAATGCAAGAACCTATCTTAGAAGTGAGCAGGGCATTAGTGACTAAACTATCTCACGTCCACAATCGGTATATGGCTCTCTTTCTTTGACTACAATAGTACCATGAATCTGTCAGAGATTTTTTCCAGTTCACTATCTGTGAAACTTCTGTCTCTGAAAAAGATTTCATTTTCAGTGACACTGAGCATTTCTGGATGAAAGAAAATGTTTTATCTAAATTGTTGATGAGCTATACTTAACATCACATGGATTCTGATCCTAGCTCTGCCATTTACCTGATAGTTAAATGACAGGTTGCTGCATTTTTCTCTGCTGCTCTTTCCCTTCCTGTCTTTCATTCTTCCGGTATAAGAGTCTGTATCTCTGAGCATTTACTTAGTGATTATTGATTTGAGATCTTCACTAGGATCCTTAAGAGCTGCAGTAATATGAACACCATCAGAAATCTCTCTTTATCTCACTAATATCACAGGTGTCATCTTTTGTTCAAAGAGTTTCCAAGCAGGAGAATTTTATAAAATGTAAAAATATAAAGGAAGTTGTCTTCATTTCATACCATCTTTTGTATAATCTTCTTAGTGGTACATGCTATTACAGCCTGCTCCTTTCTTAAATCATTGCTCTGTTTGAGACAGGGGCTACAGCTGCCACAATTGTTGGTTCATCTTTTGCTATACAGTGCAGCGTATTGTATTTCTGATAAAAGAGTATGACTACACAGCAAAGAAAAATGCTATTTAACTAGAACTCTGAGCCAGATACAGCCTTCCAGATAAGAAAAGATATTACATGACACCATGGTCATGTAAGGAGGAGTGTGGTCACATAGGAGAGTCTCCTGCAGTTCATCCATGTTTAGTAGCAGTTCATGTGCTAACAGCTTAGGTGGAGGCTACTAGTTATGACCCATTGCCTATTGTGAAGGATACAAAATCAGTTATTTATAACAGATGAGATGGAATGACTCACTGCACACATTCCCCCTCTGTGCCAGAAAGAAATCTCATAATTACCATACTTCATTTCAAAATACATTAATCATAATTTAATGATCTACAATATATAAGCTGTTGTGAGTGAGCAGCAAGAATGGCTGCTACGGAAAGGAAGGCAAGCCAGGAGCAACTGGTGACAGAAGGACAATGCCTGTAAGGCCAAGGGCAGAGTCCCATGACATCCAAACAAGAAGAGCAAAGCAGGTCTGATGGCAGTAGCAGAGACCAGGGGTTGCCAATCAATTCTGTAATGATGGATTAGGTCAAACCTCAAAGGCAAGTCAGCAGGTCAGCATCCAGATTCACAGAGCACATGATCAGGCACAGCTGCAGTGTTGCTTAGGCAAGGCCCAAGAATAAGTGTCTGAGCTTGAAAGCAGCTCCCAAGTGGTGGAGGAGAGCCTCCAACCTCCTTCACACATAGCAATTTCCCAGCAGCCAGAATCCACTTTAGAGCATTGCACTATGTCAGAGGTGACTTTGAGCATAAACCGCTTAACTCCTGAAAGGGTCCTGACAGTTGGCTATCCCAATTGCAGAGCCCTTAAGATTAACTGGAACATTTTCCTGAGGTTTTAAACAGAACTCAGGCAAAACAGTATTTAATTTAGCTAGCTAGCTAAACATTATTTTTAAATGTATATGTTATAGCCAAGGCCTCACGCTCCAACTGGCTTCTTCAATAACTTCAATAGTCTTGTTTCTCCAGTAGAAAGTTTTTGGATATGGTCTGTAAATGCAAAGATATAAGATGATGAAGATACTGAAAAAGATTGAAGCAAGTGTGACAATATAATCTAAAATTTGCTTACAATCAATGTTTGATTAATACCGACACTAGTGAAAAGAAAAAGCCTATTTATAACATCCAAATAAGATTTTACCACTATTTTTTCTTTCTGTTCTCTTTAATCATGGATCAAAATATTGTATTTAAAATGCACCCAGGGTGCTTCTTTCTAATCGTTAAACCATTTCAGTAAAATCTGTTGGTGGAAACAAAGGTTTCAGAATCTTGAGCTCCTAGGAAATGTGCTTGTTATTTTTATCCACTGCTGACGTGCTAGGGAAGAAGAGCAATTTTGTTTATTCCCAGGTGGTTTAAATTTGATTTGAACTCACAGCTGAGTTTAAGCTGATGAATAGCTTTTTATTGAACATGAATAAATTGAGAAATTCAGATTAGTCAGCCACTTTTTCCTCATAATTTAAATTCCGGAGAAGCTGCATTTAGCAAAAATAGAGCAGAATGGTAAGCACAATTGATCAATTGTACCTGATGACTAGCTGAATTAATAAAATCATTAATTAATTTAATGCTGTTATAGGTATTTTCAGTATTAGTGTTCTTATGAAAAAGAATTTGTACAAAACAAAGGGAGAACAACTGCCATCAAAGATAAAAACCAGTGAATGCACGAATCAACCAATATGCACACCAATACAGAAAGGTAGATTCCTGCTTGTAAACATACATATCAGATCTTCCTCACAGATTGAATACCTTGTAACAAAAATTTTGGTCATGTATAAAACCAGAAGAATTTCAGCTGGCTAAATGGTCTTTTGAGAACTAGACAATATTGAACACTGTCTCAGCACTCAGTTCAACTTCAGAATCTGAAACCTGTTCTCACAAAAAAGAAGGTAATCCTAGCAATCCTTTCTGGAGTCAAGTAGCATTATCTAAGCATGAGAAAATCAGAATCTAACTCTCTGTTCACTAGTAAGACAAATACATAATTAAACACACAGTTTCAGTTATGTCTTTTTTCTCCTGACAAAGTAATAAGCATTATTCTATTCCTGCAGAAAAGTTTTTGTGTGGATTTTCTATATATGTATGTAAGTATTTGTTTGTGCTTATTTGGAAAATGCTTTGAGACCAAAAGATAACAAAAGCTACATATTATTATTTTATTCTGCTGAGGCATCTAGATAGCAGTGACATTTCCCTATAAGAATGACAAATTGTGTGAGTCCACTGTCTAGACAGAGAAGGAAAGGACTAACCAAGAGAGGAAATATTGGAATGAATCCCCTTATATTCAGTGGAAACTGGTTAGACCCCATTAGTGCTCTTATTTTGGCTTTTGGAGAATTGGTGATATACCATTAGAATGAGCCTTCACAAAACAGAATAGGCTGATATTATATTGGTTCATTTAAAGATTAAGAAGTGGGGCAGGGGTGTGTCTGTGTGTTTGTTTAATATAAGAAAATTACTCAGTAACACTAAAAAAAATATATCTGGAAAAATTTTATCTTAATAATTTACAAATTTCAGATAATAGCAACTTACCAGAGGAGGGTGTATTCCTGAGCAGAGTTCCCTATGTAATTGTTTGTATCGAATTCTTATGAACATTAAGTAACTTGGTACTTAATAATTACCTATTTTGTATATCAGTGCTGTCTATCATAAATGTTATATAAGTTACATGCTTTTATCATGTCTTTATTTTACATATAAAATTATTTCCCAGAAGTTGGACAAATCTTAAAATGATGAAAAACATCTGGAAAACAATCACAGGAGCTTTGTAAACCCAAGAGATAACTGCAGCCCTCTGACAAATAATACCATCTGTTGTCTGTTTAGTTAATGTATTTATAAATTCTAGTCGTTTCTTATTATTTGGTAGTTAGTAGTAAAATATTACAAAAATTAATTGAAAAACACTTGGGTTTATACGTTCATTTAGGACACTAATCTTTCAACGTCTCAGTGCACAGCTAAGCAGTATGATAGGCACATTTTCATTTACAAGGATTACATGCAAATGAATTAATTTACAAACCTAGTACACTGGTCTGATTCTAAAGTTATTCCCACATCAGATTGAGAGAATGGGAGTTTGGTACCTTAAAACTGGTGCTAAAGTTGAAGATGAGTCACTTAGCTATTTCTAAGTACACTTGCTTTACCTTCTTTGTTCCTTTAAAAACAAAGTGGAACATCTGTTTGGAATGTAGTGGTCCCAAAATGGACAGAATGCATGTGTGGATCACTATTTGCTGGATGATAGTGTGATAATGTGATTTGGAAAATACTCTTGCAATGAAACTACAAAATTATCAAGAGCTAGGATTATTCTGGAGTGTTACACAGCTGTTTTGAAGCAGGTTTGGATTAGTTTCATGTTATCAACAAATATAAACAATTTGGTGCAATGACGTTGTTTACAAGCTGTTTGACTAAAGACTCAGTTCAGAAAAGTGTGGTTGAAATTTAAATAAATACATAACCCAACTTATTTTCATATTTCTGTTTTGTGCTCCTAGATGCAGGAAAAATTGGCATTTCAATTTACTCATGGAAAACTTTGAATAGTATTGAACAGGAAAAAGAATCTTAATTACATGATGAAGGAAATCTTGCACTAAGAAATACGATAGTGTCATATTGGAACTTCTGTCTCTTTCCCAGCATAGGTTAATTGTGAGCAAAATGTATTATACAAGTGCATATTCACGTAATACTGAAAATGGTTAAAACAGAAAACCACAGCAGCAGTGAGCATGCATTTATACACAATGCATTGTAATAAGAGATAGCAGCCATGACATCAAAGACATCTAAAAACTACAATGAAAAGCAATCATTGATGAGCAAATGTTGCATTAAAACAGAGATTACCCATCCTTTATTAATAGGATACAATTATTTCTGTAATTAACACACACACTAAACACACATGATGTACAAACTTAATTTGTTAGAAACCATAACAGGAAAGAATCTTGTGGTATTAGCAAGATGTTTTATGTGAGCTGGTACTTTTGAAAAATTTCTTTAATTAGAGTTGGATTTCATATGTTTTTGTTGGTAGGTTATGTGGGATAAATAAGTGTATACTTGTGTGATACACTGAATTAAAGATACACGTGATTTCAATACAAATTGAAAAATAGTTAATTACAAAAATATTACATTAATTAAATGTATAACTGCACCGTATGATACGTTAAATAATGAAGTTATAGCTGTGTTTTGAAATTTTATTATGCTTGGTCTGTGAAAGAAACATTTTCCTGTACTGATTTAATTTTCTTTATTTTTCAGCACATGGTAGTAGCTACATACCCAATTTACTTAGTATCTTTCTACTTCACTACCATTAAAGATTTTTTTTTCATTTTGTGAATATGAACTTTATTCACAAATTCTTTCTACTTAAGACAGCATTTCAGTATGTTAAAATGATACAAATCTCTGGTCTGGGTAGAGAGCTAAATATTTAATTTAGAAATAAAAAACAGAATAATTTTCTGGTCACACTCCTTAAAATATATGCCTGTGAAGGAGTGTGCTTAGTGATTCTGGAGCTTAGAAGAATGCACTACTTCCATAAACTTCAAATAATTGGAGTCAAATGGGATTCTTGGTTAACAGACATAACTAACAAGAAATTACTTTGAATGTAATAACTAAGCAGTGCATGAGTGGTAGCACACCCCACCCACACATTCCCTCTAACACAGGACAGTTCATGTTAGTGACGTAAGCATATTGTACCATTTTATTAGTTCACAGTTCTACTACTGTCTGCTACCCTACTATATGCCTTGGATTTTGAGGACAGTCGTTTTGTCTAATGGTGGTTACTCCATTGTACCTTTGGTGTTTCCATTATTAGTATGCACAATTCTGTGCATGTTTTCAGTGTACACACACCTGAGGTGGGTTGTCCATTCCTAGATGCCAGATGCCCACCAAGGCTGCTTTGTCACTCCCCTCCTCAGCCGAACAGAGGAGAGAAAATATAACAAAAGGCTCGTGGGTCAAGATGAGGACAGGGAGATCACTCAGAAATTACTGTAATGAGCAAAACAGACTCAGCTTGGGGAAATTAGTTTGATTTCTTAACAATCAAATCAGAGTAGGATAATGAGAAATAAAACCAAATCTTTAAAACACCTTCCACCCACCCCTCCCTTCTTCCGCGGGGCTTAACTTTACTCCCGAATTCTCTACCTACTCCCCCGGAGCGGTGCAGGAGGACAGGAATGGAGGTTGTGGTCAGTTCATCACAAGTTGCCTCTGCTGCTCCTTCTTCCTCAGGGAAGGGAGTCCTCACGCTCTTCCCCTGCTCTAGCATGGGATCCCTCCCACAGGAGGCAGTTCTCCCTGAAATTCTCCAACATGAGTCCTTCCCACAGGCTGCAGATCTTCATTAACTGCTCCAGCCTGGGTCCCTCACACAGGGTGCAGTCCTTCAGGAACAGACTGCTCCAGCGTGGGTCCCCCACGGGGGTCACAAGTTCTGTCACCAAACGTGCTCCAGCGTTGGCTCCTCTCTTTGTGGGGTCACAGGTCTTACCAGGAACCTGCTCCTGTGCACGGTCCCCCACAGAGTCACAGCTTTCTTCAGGGGACCGCCACCTGCTCCCACGTGGAGTCCTCCCTGGGCTGCAGGTGGATATCTGCTCCACCATGGACCTCCATGGGCTGCAGGGGGACAGCCTGCCTCACCATGGTCTTCACCAGGGGCTGTAAGGGCATCTCTCCTCTGGTGCCTGGAGCACCTCTTCCCTATCCTTCTTCACTGACCTTGGTGTCTGCAGAGTTTTCTCTCTCACCCATTCTCACTCCTGTCTCTCCAACTGCTTTCACACAGCATTTTTTTCCCCTTCTTGAATATGTTATCCCAGAGGCGCTACCACCATCACTGATGGGCTCAGCCTTGTCCAGCATAGGGTTGGTCTTGGAGTTGGTTGGCATTGGCTCTGGCGGACACAGGGGAAACTTCTAGCAGCTTCTCACAGAAGCCACCCCTGTAGCCCTCCCACTACCAAAATCTTCCACACAAACTTTTAATACCTCCTAATATAAATTAGTTCTATTATTCTAGAATTTGAACACGATCCCAGTAAGATTTTCAGAAGTAACTAAGTTTGCCGTGTTTGAAAACTGTATCTAATGATCTTAAGTTTTTCTTGACTGAGATGGACAACAGTTTTTTCTGATTCTGTTGCTGCTTTTGCTCAAGGCAAGTCTTTTGTTAGTCCAGTGGGAATTTTCACTCAATAGCTGTTGTGCCCGATGACAAAAACATCTTCTTCTCTATCTGTATCTAGATCTAGATATCTAAAGCTTTATTAAATAGCTTTAACAAATTCTTCACTAGTGCTTAAATCTGCAAGGCACTCTGGGCTGATACCTCAGCTATTTTGGGAAAGTTGAGTGTGGAAATAATGAGGCTCACAAAGGATTATAAAAAAGGATACCTTCTCAGTTTAAATGAGATTTCAAAAAATGAACAGATATTGACAGAATTAAATGATTGTTTTCATGTTTTTAGTGTCCATTTCCTCAGGAAAAATAAGATATTTTAGGTTTATTCACAGTCTTCCAAGACTTCTAAGGTTCTTCCCTGAGATGGGAGAAGCCTGTGCCTTTCCCTGTAGATAGATTCTTTCTTCTGTTTCTCACCCCAGAGTTAAGAAGGTCATCTGCTGAAAAGCATGACTTATGCCAGTTACTGTCTTCCTGGCACAGAACTTTTCCTTCAGAATTTAGAGTCTGCTTTTTTTATTCTCAGATCTTTTTGGCAGGTTATATTCTTCCCTGCTTCCTAGGGAATCCAAGTCTGCCATGTGATTGCCAGGTTAAACTGATAATTAGATAAGATACGGTTAGATAGGATCAAATTAGTTCCTTGATTTGCATGTAATGAGTGAGAACAGAACTGTTAAAAAAGTGTCTTTGATCTGTTGGCATAGACCACAAACAGTGTTAAGACTGACTTGACTGATATTAGTAAAGGAAAATTTCCTTGATGGCAAATGTGATAAAGACTAAGATAATTTAATTTATTGGATCTAAGAATCTGGCCTTGGTCAGTTCATATAAAAACTGCTGTCCAAAGCTGTCCTTTGACTGAACTGTACTCTGTATTAATTTCCTGTGCTTTGCTTTTTGATTTACTTATTGGATTTTAAAACTATGCATGACTTGAGAACACCTCCACAGCACACAGGAAATAGAAGTGCTTTTATTGGTATTTTGACCAAATGAGCAGTAGTACACAACATTGCTTCCTATAAGAGAATTGTATTTACCACATTGTACATTTTCTTTTTACATCACATACATTCTGTTTCATAAAGCAGACATCAACAGTCTCCCTTTCCTGCTGAAGATAACTGTATGGGAGTTAAAACATTTGTACAAGAAAGCTACCTTATCCCCATTTGTATCAAAGGTACAAAACAGGTATGGTAAGACAGTTGTTATTTCTCCCTCCTTAAAAAAATAGAAAAGCCAGGAAAAGCAAGAAGTGAAATTTTTCAAAGCTGCCTATGAAGGCTGGATACCTAGCTCCTGCTAAAATCTCACAGACAACTTTGAAAATTTCAGGCTGTGTATGTATTTTCCAGCTTACAGATGGTTTTAGTTATTTATACAAGGCCTGTCAGATTATTCATTCCTTAATGATCTGTTTTTAGTGCCTCACATACCAAATAACAGCTTTTCAGTAGTGTTGGTGTTTCTTTGGCATGTGCCAAAACTATTGCATAGCTGTTTATTGGTGACGTGAGCCACTCCTTTTTCTTACTATTTTACACTACAATCAATGGGTGACTGATGCCCTAAGTCATTAAAAGAATTATTCTCAGAGATGACTACCTCTTTTTAAGATGAAATCTGTTGGCTTTTTAAGATGAAATGTGTTGGTTTTCATATTATTGCATGGAATATTGCTATTGTTAAAGACATAAAGGATCTTCAGAATAAGCAGCTGAGGAAGCAATTTTATTCTAAGCCTTTTTTGCTTTTTTATTTGCTGACTGCCCAAGTTAGGCCAATAAGCAGTTTAGCCAGCAAACTGCATTAATAACATGGATTGAGAGGAATCTAAGAAACAAAAGAATAGACAGGTATAGTGCCTCATTCTTTATGTTGTTTCATTTTCCAAATAGATTTCTACCTAACTCATTCTTTATGTAAACAAGAGGCTTTTCATATGACTGTTTTTACTTTATCATGTTCCAGGATTATTGTAATCTGTTAACGTGTTAATTAGTGTATATATGTTTGTTTGATTGTTTTTTTTAACCTTTTATGGGTCTTGAAACTGTATTCTATTTCTGCTGAAAAAAAAAAGGTGTCTGAATAAAACATCTCCTGAATTCATTTCCCAGTTTGTGCAAACACAAGTCTAATAATCAAGTGAAATATTTTGTTTTGACACAAAAATGAATGATTTGTGTATTTCAGTCAAAATTACTTTCCATTTTAAAATTATTTGTTTTTCCTTTAGTAGTGAAAACACTCAAAATCTTTTGTGGTTAATAAAATGAGCTGAAATAATACTTTAACTTTTTGATTTAATGGAAAAACTTACAGTAAACCACAAAAATTCTTATCTTATGGACATGCTACTGTGATTCTTTATCTAGAAAAAGGATGCTTTAATTTACTTTTCTATTACCTTTGGGCCTTCAATTTTAAAATATTTGAAAATTACATCTGTGTTAAATCATCTTAAGACTGAATATATTCAGTGGGTGTGTCCAAAAAGTCTTTACACTGTTAATAGTGATAGTACTTAACCAGTAGTTAGTAACACTAGTAACTAGCTAGTAGGAACACTAGTAGTTCTTAGCTTTTTGGCAAATACAGGTAATCGGCTCAATTACAGATTAAAGGAGTTAAGATTATGTCAATGTTAGCATTTTTCTTCTGATCACACTTTCTGACCAAATCTCCCAATCAGTTTAGGTCACTTTGAATTAGGCTGCACTAGAAAGCACAAACTGGATTCTTTCCACATGATACTATGCTAGAAGGCAGACACCAGAACTGTACTTAATCCAGAGTGAAAACAGACAAACGAAATACCTGAAATGCATCTAGTGTGAATCCTAGAACTTCCATACCAAGTGTTTCTCTCTACAGATCAGAGCTTTTTGGCCTAGTTGGTAATGTGTATGTGGTCTCAGTGGTCCAGTGTTAGCATCTAACATAGGCATTTAACCCTGCCAGTAGACAGGTGGCTAAGGAGACATTGCCACTGAAGGACCCTTTGTTTTTAACTGTTTTAGTTTCCTGGCTGGATTTGTTCTCCAGGTGGATTCATTTGACCCACGGTCACACAAACAGGTGTCAGTAAAATGAACTGAGGACTGCTTCTTCTGGCAGTAATCCAGGCAGCCAGTTTATGAATCCATGCTTCCTATATAGTCAATAGAGACAGGCTGTTTGGGAATTAAAGTGCTTTCAATCACCTTCTGAAGTCTCAACTGACTATATAAAGATCTCATATTTTGTTCTATATATAGACAGAATTTTTATATTTCTATATAAATAACTAATCCCAGGAAGGTCAGTGGTGCAGAAGACTTTTAAAGGAGAATAGTGCTTTCACAGGCATAGTTTTAAGTATTATGGGTCATAATATGGCTATAATATATAAAATATAGATAATAAAATGATATATATAGGGCTTATACAATGTTTCTGTATTTTTAAGTAGTAGTTAAAACTTTGTTATCTTAATTTATTTTTTAAAAGTAGGGGGAAATATACAACATTATTAATATTATTTCCTGTGATTAGTTGCAGTACTGGTAGTGATTTGCTAATTTCCTTTGCAGATTTTTCAGTGTAGAGGGAAGTGAAACTGGTAGGAAGGATAAATGAAAAAGAGAGAAGCTGTCTTGGGCTACTGGAAAGGAGGAAGAATAATGACAGGAAAAAGGCTTTGTTTTCTAAAAGCAAATATGGCTGTTTGGTTTCTATGTGGTAGTTTATAAAACATATCCCATGTAAACCTTTATTTTAAGGTTTTCCTGACTTTCTTTTTAAAACATCGTGTGTGGTGTGACACACTTGTAACATAATTAAATGTAGTACAAATGTGAAGAAAGATGTGAATTGTGAGAGCTATCTAGAATAAGTTCAGAATATAATTTTCTTATACTGGTTCATTTAGACATTGAAGGGGAAGGGTATAATGTGTATTTGAGATTCATAAATCTCATTAACAAATTGTGTAACAGTAAGTCTATTGCTTCTGATTCTTTGTCTGTTTGACAACTCACCTCTGTTTAGCATACACAGGACTGCTGGGCATATTTCTAAAGAAAATCCCATAGTGAGCCTTTAATAAAATAAGCATAAAAATAGCAACTATTTTTCTGTGCTATCATATGTTTTTAATATACACTAATATTATGATGGCCAAATTCCATCTCTGAGGCCATATACGTTGTATTACATTTTGAAACAGAAAGGATATCTTCAGGCTTCTTTTTGTACTATAGATTCTGTTATTTATTCTTAGTTATTTGGAAAAGTTTCTTGTCCCTTTGTCATTTTCAAAATTGTGTAAGGAAAAAGGGATAAAAATATTTACTGCTTGATTTCTTATTCATACCTAATGTATAACCTAAACTGAACAATACAATTACTATGCAAAGTTTACAAGGTATCTCAGAATATTAACACATCACTTGGGAAGTTCATGTTGTGTAAGCAAAAGCCTCTGGAATACCCTAACACAGTCTTTCCCACCCTTGTTTTTTCTCTTTTCAGCTAAAGGACTTGTTCTTTTTAGGTAAAACCCTAGGTCTGCTAAAGCTGATGTCAGAAATGCCTGTTAACTTCAGTGGACTCAGGATTTTCATTTTCAGTTAGTGATTAGCTATGTATGTGTTCATATGAACACAAATGGATTGAATGATGCTAAGCACTGTTTAGAAAATACAACAGTGAAGTGATAGTCTTGTTTTACCTTAAGGACAGGTGCAACCTGTCTTAAACCTAACTGTTTAAGAATCTTCCGTGTCCTGGGTACTTAGCTATTTGTTACCTGTCCACGCAAGATCATAAGATACCTCTGCTATGGAGGACTGGTTTAGATTTTTAATTCCAGAGCCCAAAACACTAGCCGGCACAGCACTTCATTATGAATACTTTTTCTGTTCTTTTCAGAGAAGAATTGTAAAAGAAGAAGGTTCTGCTGTGAAGTTCTGACTTCCAGTAAATTATTCCTAATGCCTACAAATGAATGCCCCCACTCACACAAAATAAATGCTGATACACTGCAAAAAAAAAAAAGAAAAGGCAATGTAATCTTAATAATATGTTTATAATAAATCAGGCTTTAAGCTTGCAATCATGTTAATGTAATTTAGTACTGTATAATAGTCTCTGAATAAAATTAGTAACAATGTAGGATTGTGGCAGTTAGTCTGTGTGCCTAGCAAAGTCTTCACATAATAGGAGAGGTTTGGCATATGAGAAACCTTCCCACCTTTTTCACCAAGCACAGTCTTTCTTTGCCCTGATTCAGAATTTTCTGGTTTCCTGCATACCGGGGCTAACAAGCCTGCAAACAAGAGCAGAGATATCAAGCTTTAAAAATGAGACAATTGCAGTGATCTTCTTCCTTCACTGTGAAGCACCGCACATATCTTCATCTTCACAGTGTTGTCAATCTAGTTCAAGAATGTAATAAGGTAAATTTTAAATTGCAGATATAACAATGCAATTTTGTAATATTAAATGAAGAGTTGGTAACACTTTACTGTAAGTGGGTAATATTTTCTCTTTGGTAGTTATTGTAATAATATTTCCGATAAAATCATTTGGCATAACTGTATATGTAATGTAGAACACCATGAGAGTCCTATTTTTATATTATATGCCTTACAGGACATTTTTAAAAAATTTGGGGAAAGTCATCTGGAGACTGAAGAAAGATGATGTTTTTGAATAAATTATGTACTACATTAATATTTTTAAACAAAAGAAATAATTTCTGTTACAACTTGAATAAGCATTGCTAGAATCAATAAGAAGAAAATTACAGAATCTATATAAGTAAAATAACAGCAAGATTTTATGTATTTTAAACTGACTGAGTCATAATGGTAGGACACAAAACTGACGTATTTAACAACAAAAGTGTGTTATCCTAAGCAGTAATATCACATTTTTAGTTATTCTAGATTAATAACTTTACTGTCATGTTATTCATGCATGCATTATTCAGGGTATGGCATTCCTTTTATCAGCGATTATTAACATAGCTTAAAGAAAAAGATACAGGTATTCTGAAGGCAGAGAATATGGACTGTGAGATAATATAGAAAAGGAGTAATTGTGGACAAATTTTTAAAAGCTTCAAAAAATATTACAAGACTCAAAAGGGAAGATATGTGAATGCTTAGTAAAAGCAAAATTATAATTGGCTTATTCATGCACGTCATTCTACTGAAATGAATAGGATTATTCATGTGAACCAGGTGGTGGCCAATTACCCTTGTCCTTATTAGATGACCATTGGACTGCTGACATAGAACAGTACAATATTTTTGCACAATAATTTGAGCTTAATTTTCTGGCATCCAGAAATTTTCCTCCCCACCATTCTTCAGTTCTGGTTTAAACACGGAAGGAACGTATATGTTTTCCTCCTCCTCCTTTATTTCTGAGTATAATTTCTCTGCACCTACAGATTATCATATGAATAGCACTGACTGATGAGAAGTTACCTAATAGGTGCTACAGACCTAATTTTAGCTGACTGTTCTTACAGTTATTCCAAGTTCAACCTGTTCTACCTACTGCAAAAGTCCTCAAAGTCATGCGTCTTGGGGTATGTTTAACACATCTTCTGTTGCTACAAGTTTGGATAGATTGGATTTACTTTGCTAACCTGTCTCCCAGTGCCTGACAGACTTTTGCTTCTGTTGTACACCCAGCCATATATGGAAGACCTGACTGTGACATGCACTTTAACATGGAACTCCTCACTGAAAAATGCAGCTCTTTGCAGGTTATTTGCTGCCAAATTACAGCCTCTCTTCACAGCTCTGAGGGAGCAGAACAGGATATTAAAAAAAAAAAAAGCGCCCTTTTTTTGCAGGATTTTCACTAGCAATTACTTGTAAATAAAGGTTTTCCTCATATCCATCTACTTTTCTGTAATAACTTGCGCTTATGGTGGGCAGTAAGGAAAACACATACAAAATTGTGAAAAGTACAGATCTGAAAAAAGATCTGTTTCTGCATTTGTATTACCTTTTAACTAAAAAAAGATGCATATGGTTTTCCAGCATTATCTCTGGTATGAAAGATGGCTTTAACAAGACTGGGTTTTCCATGTCACTAGAATAATAACCTGACAAGGTTTCCTTTTTAATTTAAAAAAAAAAGTGCATGTCACTGTCATTCCCCAGCTGCAATTGGCAGGATATTAGACATTCTTAAAACTGTGCAATATGAATACTTATAGTAATTTTGGAGAAAAATAAAGACTGATGTATCTGCGACAAGTATGACAAAAAGGGAATAATTCTAAATACAAAGATAAATTTTAAAAAATAATATTCCAGATGATAATTATTTGGATTAAGAAAATTTAAAAACTAAGACTAAAATAACAGATCGAAAATCCTGAATGAGTAGGAGGTCTCTATGAAATGGTCTTTTCCCACAGAGATTTCAAACTGGGCTGCAGTATGAGGACAAATTGCCCATCACTTTTTCTCTGCATTTTGAGTTTAGAGGCAGAATGCAGCACCTTTTTTCCTTTTTCTATGAACAGCCTGTGTGCTTTTTTTAATAACCTCTCATCTTAATTTTTTATTGCTTTGGTAACAATTCCATAATCTTATTTTGTACCTCCTTATTTCATATCTGTCTTTATTTTGACACTATGTCAAGTATTCTTTAAATACCTATCTTATCTTTTTCTTTTTGAACTGTCTGCATCTTCCTGAGTTCTCTTTCATCTTTGGAAAATCTACAGATATCTCCTTTCCTTGTTAAGGGAGAGAAAGTGTGTACACCTTGTATTTCAGAATTGTATAATCGATAGGAATATTGTGTTTCATGTAAGATTTGCAACGTAAATGCATTTCTTCTCAGTGGTAATTGTTCAGACCACTTCGTCTCGCATTGTTGCCTGATTTAGAAGATATCAATCCTTTGCTTGTAGAGGCAAGTAAAATTATTTCAGCTGATTTGTTGTCTTGTAATAGTTCAGTGTCCAAAGGGGGAAGATAGGACACCAATAACTGGAGACTCACTGCAGGTCTTTATTGATGTTGATTTTATGTTACCACCATTAGAAATTAATTTTCTTCTGAAATACACATTTTATTTCCTTTACCTTTTATAACATTATGTGAACTGTGCATAATAAGCTGAATATATATAAATAGTTCCTTTTTCCTGCATCCAATAGTTCTGTCAAGGAATCACTGATTTGTTGTACTGTTGAACTGGCTTTGAGATATTGAAAGATTTTTACCAGGAAAATGGCTACTCATGCATCCCTTCTCTCAGATTTTGTGTCATCATTCCAGAACACAAAGCTTTGGCTACATGGAATCATATCAGGTGTACAGACCTTTGGCAAATATTTTGTCCGTGTGATTGCAATTTGAGGGTCAGAGATAAATAGGGGTAGGAGAAGCTTATGGATAGGCCCTGTAAGATTCTGAATGTCACACCTGACTTTGGAAATAAGTAGGTGAGAATGATGCTTAATTAATACCTTTATTTAAATTATGTTTTGACTCCTCAGGATTGCAAAAGAAACTTAAACATACTTCAGATGTAAAAAGTATAATAAAGTGAGGTCATCTTGCAATGAACATATTTCAAGGTTCATTTTCTTCTTCACCATACCAATCTGACTTTAAAGCAGTGTACAGAAGTCTGGTTGTATTTTTCATTCTGATACAATGTCTACCCAAGTTTTGTATCATCATTCCACTTGCTTTATATATATGGTATGAAAATTAATATTATTTTATCTTTCTTAGCTCTTTTTAGTCTTTTGATTTTACTTTAATTAGTTACATTCTAATATTCAACTAAGCTCCATAATGTATTTTAGCTATCTTTGACTGGTGTCACAGTTACAAATATGATTATCAAGTGAAGGAGGGTTTGCACTTTTCTTAATTATCTATGTCTAAGTTTTCTAGTACTGGGTTTTTCATTTTCTTTTTCTCTTTTTGTGTATTATGACCTACTTTTAAATACATTGGAGTCTTTATTACTGTGGGTTTTCAATGACTGGATAAGTCAGTTTTCTTTGCTTTCTTTGTACACTTCATTGTTTCATTTCTTGGATTTATGTTGCTAGTTTGCTTTTGTTTTAAATATTATTCAGAATTTCATCCTGGATCAGCTCTAGGGCTATTCTTTGTATCATGCTATTTAGATCTAGGATTTGTGTTAGTTGATAAAAAATTCATCAACACCTCGATTGAAGGTAATCACGTGCTGCTGTGATACTTCGTAGCTTCTTCTATTCCTTTGCTGTGCTGTGTGGGGTTATCTTTGACTTCATTAGGACTTCTCTGATTACAGTGATTATCAGAGTGAATTTTAGTCCATTCACATTGCTGTCTGAAAGATACATTCTTCACTACAACAATTTTTTCATAGGAATTAATTTGAATTTATGCAAAATTTCAGAAGGAATATCTAAATATTATTACTCAGAAAAAAATAACCTGCTGCTTCTGCTGAGTACAGATTTGCACATAGCTGATGTATATGTGTGTGTGTAAGGCTTGTGTGTGGATTTCTGAGTTTTACAAGTGGATGAAATGCCTCTAACCTTGTTTTTTGAAAAATATGTTCTTGATAGTTCCTTACTAACAAGCCCCCCCAAAAAGCACTGATAGTATAAGAGTTTGACCTAAGTCATGTCCTTGCCACAAGCCAAAAGATAGGCTGTGAATGTTTGGACTTTGAAGTTTTATTCAGTGAAGCATGCTTCTAGACAGACAGAAACCAAAGTCAGCCCCTATTTTGTATAAAGCAATGTGGAGAAATGTTCCTTTCCTGCTTATAAAACGTAAATGTGCAGAAGGTGCTGAAAATAGCTTGAGAACAGTGCAGATAGTAGGTCAGTACTGTTCCTTTGAATATATATATATTTTTTCCATCATTTAGTGCATCTTAAGCCAGTTCTAGTTCTAAAAAATAAATACTCAGCATTTATATATGGAAACAGCAGTCCTATTCATTTTATTTCTGTAAGTAATGTCATTAAATCAATGGTGGTAGTCATGTAAGGTAAGCACAGTATGGCCCTTTGTGTCATTTTAAAAAGATGCATCTTTATGGGAGAGATTCATTATTAAAATGTGATGGTGGAGAGATAAATCAGTGCTGTTTTTTAAAGGTTAAATCAGTTATAAGGGTCTTCAAAGCATGTGGTGTTTTTAACCTAATTATGAGCTGTTCTTAACAGGATTAATTTTTTCTGCTTTAAACGCACATTTCAATGTTGGGTCTGATTTTATGGTTCCTGTATCCTATAAAAAGAGCTCTCTGGAGGGTGAGTTTCCTTCGTGAAGGAAACTTTTGAGTTTTCAGGACTTTTGCCACATAAGCAAGACTCTTCGAGCATTTTTGGGAGACCAAATTGTGAAGAGAATGAGGCTAACTTTTGTATTGCTTAACAGAACAATATTGCCCAATAAATCCAGCTTGAATATTTTTAAGTTTAATTCTGTTGAAACTCAAGTATATTGGGCAGAAAAAAAAGAAACAGCATTGAGGTCAAGTCTCTAATAAAGCCTAGTGATTAGCAAAATAGGAGATCTAAAGGCAGAACCTCGCTCTGCCTGATGCCATTTGATTGAATGTCAGGCGCTTGCTCTGGCTGTCTTTGTCGGGGCAGGAGGTTGGTCTATGGTCTTATTACAAAGCTTTTCTTTTCCTTTTAAAGTAATTATAAAGCTATTCTTGTCCATATGACCAGAATGGTAGTAATTTTGTCAAGCAGTTCTACTGAATTATGCCTTTTTGTACTTTCACTTCTCACCTAAGGTACTAGAAAGAGACATTTTAGAATAACACATTATTTAAAATGTTTATTTCCGAATATACTAATGAAAAAGATACCGAATACTGAGTTTAAAGAAATACTTTCAGCAAGCCAGTGGCTAAGATTCTCCCATTGAAGTTATTCAACTTCTACACTCTTTGAAATAAACCATATCAAAGAGGTTATGGAGGAAAAAATATGCAGTGCAACAAAGTCAAGTATAGCAACTCTCATGCATTTCACAATGACTACTTTGGGTTTGCCTAGTTTGGAGAAGAGGAGGCTGAGGGGTGACCTCATTTTTCTCTACAGCTTCCTGAGGAGGGGAAGTGGAGAGGGAGGTGCTGAGCTCTTCTCCCTGGTATCCTGTGACAGGACGGATGGGAGTGGTTCAAAGCTGCATCAGGGGAGGTTCAGGCTGAATATGAGAAGGCATTTCTTTAGCAAAAAGGTGGTCAAACCCTGGAACAGGCTTCCTAGAGAGGTGATTGGTGCCCCAAGCCTGTTGATGTTTAAGAGGTATTTGTACAATGCCCTTAATAATTTGCTTTAACTTTTGGTCAGCCCTGAAGTGGTCAGGCAGTTCAACTGATGATTGTTGGAAGTCCCTTCCAATTCTATTCTGTTCTGTTCTAAATCTCTCATTCCAAATTCAAATAATTTTGTCATCTTCAGTTATGTTTCAGCATGGTGCATAGCATGAAAGGGAACTCTGCATGAAAAACAGACTTTCAGACTGTCTTTGGCAATTTGCTTTCATTAAGTCAAGCCACTAATAGCTCTGTTCAGTGGTAGCTGTGTTTGGTAGGCGGGTAGATTGATTTTTACACTTTCTATTCCTTAGTGCTTGGTTCATAAAAAAATAACTGTGTCAAATAATATTTATGTTCTGTGAAAATGCCTCCAAGAAAGCATTAATATCAATTATGCCTAATAACAGCATTGAAATGTAAAATATATTTATCGAAATAATAATGAAAAATAGTAATTTAAATCAGACATTGCATAAAAAGTAGTTTACGAGGTAATTACTCTTTACTCTAAACTAAAAACTCATCGACAGAATAGTAAATAATCATATCAATATAAGAATATTCTGGTATCTTATAAAATAAACCAGATAAAATAATTGATAAAATACTTCATATTGGCTGCTGAATTACTGAGTATCCCTAGGAATCCGTAGTATCCCTCCCTAGGAAACCACAGTCTGTTAGGAAAATTTCTATGAAAATTAAATGTACATGCTACTAAAAATTAAGATTTCAAAATAGAATGGATACAGACAAAGACTGTTAGCTTTGCTTATTTAAAAAGAGAAAACAGAAAGTCTTACCTAGTTAGCAGTATAAAATGAAAACTGAAAGGGGACAATTTCTTCCTAGGATTGGAGGAGAGAAAGTGGAGGACTAGAAAGAAAGAGTGAGGTGCAGATAGATATTAAATGGAGAAGGAAGGTATTTAAACAATAGGATATTGTTAGTGAAGAACAAAAATATTGTCCATTAGTAGATTTTGCCTAGAAACAAAAAGAAGCTTGATAAAATTCTAGAACAGCATTCTAATAAAATGTAGTACAATCTAAAACCCAGCTTTGTGCTAAGATGACAATCATTTTCTGAGTTATTTTATTTTGTGGTTGCTTTTGATTCTAGGGGACTGAATCTATGACCCAAAGATCATTGCAGGCCTAAGCCGTTTTGTTCCAGTTCTTGGGGTTTTTTTCTCCTAATTTATTTCTCCATTTGGTTTTGGTATTGTTCCAGAATGTTCAATTGGCTTTGACATTAGCAATCATAGTCAGTAGGAGTTCGTACATATTCCACTTCAACCAGCTTTTCAGCAAGACCTACCAGAGTATTGACTCTCCCCTTTCTTCCTTTTTTTTTTTTGTTTTTCAAATTCAAATTTAATAGTGAAGATAATAAAACTGATATAATTTCCATGGTACTTATTACTAAATTCTTCAAATTTTACACAATGACCCCTTCTTTACTTATCTGTACCAATGCTTTCTGAATTTTATTTTTGTTAACAGTTTATTTTCCCCTTACAAAGAGTATCTCATCAAAGGAAACCTGAGGCTGCAGCATCTATTGACAGATTATAGCAAGTTTTCAGAAGAATACCTGAATATCCTTTTTCTGAGAGCAAACTAGTCACATAAATTGGGGAAGATAACACAATTTTTTATATCCTCTGGAAATATTTTCATGAATAGTAGCTGTGAGGTACATAAAGACTTCAAGTGGTTATATTTAACATTGGCTTATATTGTTCTACAGGTTTGCATCATTTGATATGAAGGGGTAGTTTAGACATGTAGGTAATTTGTTGTAAATGACTGGAAAAGGTGCCAATAAGAATTTCAGATTAATCGTCACAATTTTCACTTTTGTATGCAAGCACTTACTTAGACATCTATTAGTGGGGAAACATGATCTCCTACTAACCAGTTTCTATTGATTCTGTTCCCATTACCGTAGCCTTAACCAGAAGGAACTAAATCATAATCTAATTTCTATGTTGGGTGCCATCATTGTGTATGCCATTAATAAACTAATGCATATCCTGTTTAAAAATAAAAGTTTCATTCAAATATGCTTCTTAGTAGTCAAGTTGCATAACACCTGTGGCCCAATATCCAAAATCAAGCTAATCTATTGTCAACTACATCCCTTATTTATATATGAATTACAGTTATGTCTGAGGTATACTATGATTTCAGCATACAAGTAAGAATGAGAAACCGCTAATCAATTTTAATAAATTGAAAATTATAAAAATTTGGGGTGAACATTGGTAACTGAAGATAGACCAGTATTTTTTGATCCTCAGCTTGAGGGGAAGAGGAGTCAATTTAAGACACCAGCACATTTCTGCAGGGTTTTAATAAAACATGTTTCATATTTGGAGTACTTTTTTTGTGGCGTTAAGTGTGGGGTGAATCAGTACTTCAGACATCAGAACTGCAATTCAACTGCAGAAGCGTAACAGAACATAATGTTTCTCCACATTAAGGAAATTTTAATAGAAGGTCTGAAACTTACAATATACAGAAGATCTGGCTTGACACATTCTAGCACCAAATGTATTTATAAGTGCAGGCAGTTGCTAAAAGCAAACCCTCAAAACCATTGACTGCAGCTGAGCAATATACTGAAATTTAGGGTTAATCTTAGATATTCCTAACCAGAACTGAATGTCCAATTTTAAGGAATTTCCTTCAGCTACCACTAAGGGGGGAAATGAGTTGAAAGTCAGGAAATAGGAAATGGGAGCTGACTTCCCATCAATAAGCATTTTATGTGCACCAGAGTTCCAAATATATGCAGGTAATGGTGTCATAGGAAGTCTTACTGCAGGTATGAGGTTGACTTAATGTGTGAAATGTGGGCTGACTGCTCAGTAATGTTCTGGATTGCTGCAAGGAGCTGAGCGGCAGAACTTAATACCAGGGATCTTTAGTAAGTCTGATCTTTACTATAACCTTAAGATCATCCTTAACTTTTGGTGTAAGCCTTGAAATCAATTCGACTATCTGCCTGATGATAATTACAGTATCTCAGATTATATATGATATGCGGATGCCTGTGCACACACCAAATAAACTATGTAGCAATTTGCTCAAAAATGTTACTAGTCCTTCTTGTTATTTATTATGGGAATATTTGAATGTATAAACTGTTCTGTGTTCAGCACTGAAATGAATACAGAACTAAAGCATAGCATTTAAAAAACCTGACAGTTTTTTGTAATGAAAAATCGGTCAGGATTGCTAATTCTCCTTTGTATGAAGAAGTCCATGATTATGAATCCATGGTAAAAATTGCAACACTTTTCAGTGAAGTGGAACTGGCTTAAAAGCTTTCACTGCTAGTTGCCAAATGTATTTTTTTTTTTAAATCCTAAGCCTTGGAAATTAGCTTACTATCATCACAGCAGTCTGCTGCTGTAAGAGCCATTATTTTAATTTCCTACTGCAGTTCCTGTTGAGAAATCAGCTATGAAAACTGTTTTTTTTTATAAACCGAACATGATCATAGGTTGTATCTCTTATAATGGGACAAGAGTGACTAATATCAGAAACTGAAAATTAGATTAAGGTATCTTTGTATCTTGGAACATTCAACCTATCATAGAAGACAAATTAAGATTTTCTCTGAATTGATTGATTTGTTTCTGATTTAGTATGAAATATTGTAAACTCCTTTCACTGAAGTCAAACAGAATCTCATGGCCTGAATAATGGAGAAAAAAATAAAGAGGGGAGAGGAGAATCCTGATATTATAGCAAATGTGTGGAGTACGGTACAAGAGTCAGCTCAGGAATTATCAGGTCATTTCAGTGATAGAACTGACATATTCTTCTGGCTTTTTCCGATCCATTTGGGTATCTTCTTGCCTGCAGGGTTCTGAATCATAGAGGAACTATTAGCTTGGACTCCATGTTGGGATGTTCATGCTCTGCATGTTTGCTTAACACTAAGCCTGAGTACTAAGCTGTAGCTGAACCAATAAGCTTTATCTGACCAATGCACTGAGTCAGTTACACAGCACAGTTAGCCTGCAACATATATCACTTCACTGCAGGTAACTGGGAATTAAACAGTCCTGTTTTATGTACATTCCACTTGCAATGGAGTACACCATATGTTACACAGTAAACTGATTTGCAAATGGTAACTTAAACTGGAGAATAAATATCCTTTTTTCATTTGTTCCCTAACAAGTGGTAAATATCATAATCTATTAGATGCTAGATTTTACATAATTCTAATTTTTAAGAAATTCACAGAATCACAGAACAGCCCAGTTTGGAAGGGACCTCAAAAGTTTGTCTGGTCCAACCTTTTATGGGAAAGAGAGATAATCTAACATCTTGTCCAGTTGCATGTTGAAAACCACCAGTGATAGGGACTCTACCACATCCCTGGGGAGGTGGTTCCAGTAACTGATTGTTCTCATTGTAAAAAAATGTCTTTATTGTGTTGCAATAAAACTTCTCACAGTCCAACTTGAACCTGTTGCCCCTTTTCTTCTCCATGTGACTCCTCATGAAGAAGGAGTCTCTGTCCTTTTTGTTGCTGCCTTTTATGTATTGGAATACAGTGACGAGGACCCCCCGAGCCTTCTTTTCTCCAGGGAGAAAAGACCTAACTCCTTCAGGCTTCCTCACAGGGCAGATTCTCCAGATCATTTCTGTGGCTCTCCTTTGGACCCTCTGCAGTCTGCCTGCATCTTTCTTGAACTGTGGGCACCACAACTGGACAGAGTACTCCAGGCACAGCCTGACAAGTGCTGAGTAGAGTGGGATGATCATATGTCTATCTCTATAGTAATGCTCCAGGAGATGTAGCCCAGGATCCAGTTTGCCTTCATTGTGGTTCACTGCTGATTACTGTTCAACTCGTTGTCCACCAAGGCTCCCAGCTCCCTTTCAATAACGCGTCTCCCCAGCCACAGATTTCCTAGTCTGTACAGGATACTTTGGTTCTGTCATCCCAGGACTTTGCATTTGTCTTTGTTAAACTTCACACAGTTCTTGCTAGCCTTTCCAGGTCTCTGCATATCGCTCTCCTTTCTGATGTGTTCACCTCACCACCCGGTTTATTGTAATCAGCTCTCAATTCTTAATCACTCTGCTGCTCGCTTGTTTAAATTCTAGAAAGAGTTTGAACTAGTTAGTCTGACAAGATAGCAGAAAAATAAATATCAAACCATAGGATAGGCCTCTATGTGGTGAAGTACCTTTTGCTGAAGATAAAAGTTGGTCCAAATTAATGTTGCCCTAGTACATTTCATGTGAAACTGACTATGAAAATCTGACTGTTGCTGTTTCACAGAAGTATTTACATTTGACAAAAACTTATTAAAGTTACGTTTTATCTCACTTCAGCTATGCCTCCAGTTCAGTACTCACAATTTGAGACAGGAGTGTCTTATTACTTCCAGAACACACTCACAGCTTGCTCTGCAAAAAAATCCAAGAAGTGTTGGCAGGTATAATTGTTACCTCCAAGATCCAAGCGGACAGAAATCATTCCTTCTGCTGCTTATAAGATTTTGACCTTCAGTCTGTAAGCAAAACTCTCCTAGCCTAAGTGGAAGTTTTGCTCGTATAAGAACTATAGGTAGCTTGTATCCAGAGCTTAGGCTTCATTGTTGCTGTTTAATGAGGAGTAACTAATGTATGTTTTTCACAGAAAGTGGAAAGACGTAAGTTCATAAGACAAAAGTAATTTGGAATATAATGTTCATTATACAAATAACATTGCTGTCTGACTCATGGGGATCAAAAAGAAAAGTTGGAATCAATGTTTATTAAAAATAAGTAATGAAGTTTATCTATTTGAACGTAAATTGGGACCACTAATATGTTGATTTAGTAAATACTAGAACTTTGCTGGTAAAAGGCAGCTCTTTTTGGCTCACATATAGAATTTGTATTCTTTCTGAAAGTTAAATACGAATACAATAGGAAATTTTGAAGTGATCTGGAAATAATGATAATCAGTTCCTATGTTTTATGTAAATCCAATTAAAATTCTGTTTATTTCAAAAGAACTTTGCAAAATTGTCTGAAACATAATGTGTATGTCATGACTTACTTTTAAAACACTGTACAAAATCCCATAATATATTTTACCCCACTAAGCACTTTCTGGGAAATCAGCATGCTGGGGTGCCTCTCTGAGGTGCCTGTACATCAATGCATGCAGCATGGGAAAAAAACATGGGAAATTAGCCATCTGTGTAGAGTTGCAGGACTTTGATCTGGCTGGAATCATGGTGATTCAGTGGAATGGCTCACATGATTGGAGTGCTGCAGTGGATGGATACAGGTTTTTTAGGAAGGACAGAGAAGGCAGACAAGGAGGTAGAGTTACCCTTTATGTGAGAGAGCAACTGAAATGTATGGAGCTCTGCTTGGGGATGGATGGTCAACCAGCTGAGAGATTTTGGGTAAGGATTGAAGAGCAGACCAGTGCGGGTTACATAATAGTGTGTGTCTACTGTAGACCAGTTGATCAGGAAGAACAAGTAGATGATGCCTTCTTCATGCAGTTGAAAGCAGCCTCACATTCACAGGCCCTGGTCCTTATGCAGGACTTGAACCACCCCAATATCTGCTGGAACAGGGACAGTACAGCAGGACATGAACAACCCATGATGTTCCTAAAAAGCTTCAGTGACAACTTCCTGATCCAAGTGACCAAGTGACCAAAGTGAGGAGGTGCTCTGCTGGGCCTCATAATCATGCACAAGGAAGGTCGTGTTGGGAATGTGAAGGCCAAAGGCAGCCTTGGTTGCCATTACCATGAGATAGTGGAGTTCAGGATCCTGAGATGAAAACATAGGGGAAAAAGCAAGATAACAACCCTGGACTTCAATAAAGCAGGCATTGGCTTCTTCAAGACTGTGCTTGAAATAATCACATTGAATAAAGCTTTAGTTAGAAGAATACCCCAAGAAAAATGGTTGATGTTCAAGGGACATGTCCTGCAAGCTCAAGAACAGTCATCCCAACAAGCAGGAAGACAGGCAAAAAATGTCAGGGAGCCTGCATGGATGAACAAGATGTTGTTGGCAAAGCTCAAGATGTAAAAAGGGAGTATATGAAAGGTAGAAAAAGGGACAGGTAACCTGGGAGGAATACAGACAAGACACATTGCCTAAGCATGGAGAGGTTCAGGAAGGAAAATCAAAGCCCAGGAATAGAATCTAGTGAGGGATGTCAAAGGAAAGAAGAAGGGCTATAAGTACATCAACAGCAAAGGATGACCAGGGAAAACATGGTCCCACTGCTGAATGAAGTGGGGACCTTGGTGAAACAGGACATGGAATAGGCTGAGGTACTGAAAGCCTTCTTTTCCTTTTGTCTTGACTAGGAAAATTGGCCTTCAGAAATCCCAGATATCTGAAACCTGGACAACATCTGGAGTAGGGAAGGCGTACCACTGGTGGAAAAGAATCAGGCTAGGGAATACTTAAGCAACCTGAACATGCATAAGCCCATGAGCCTTGGTGAGTTGCACCCATGAGTGCTGAAGGAGCTGCCTGACATCAATGCAAAGCCACTCTTGATTATCTTCAGAAGATCATGGTGACTAGGACAGGTGCCTAAGGATTGTAGGAAAGCAAATGGCAATCCCATGTTCAAGGAAGGCTAAAAGGAGGACCCAGGGAACTATAGGAGGCCTGTCAGGCCTCACCTCCATCCCTCAGAAGGTGACAAAGCATCTAATCCTGGAAGCAATTTCCAGGCAATTTACCAACAGGAATATCACCAGGAGCAGTCAGCATGGATTCACCAAGGTGTGCTTATGCTTGACCAACCTGATAAACCCCTACAGTGAAATGATAGCCTTGGTAGATGAGGGTGGAGCAGTGGATATTGTCTACATAGGCTTCAGTATGGCTTTTGACACGGTCTCTGTCACCCAACCCTAAGGGGACAAACAGGTTCTTTTAGGAATCCTTGGCAGAATGATGACAGCACTATTACCAGGAGTCAGGAGCAGGGAGTAGTGGTCACACTCTTCTATGACATCCCCATAGACAACCTGTTGATAAGTGGGCTGGAGGTGGGCAGTGAGGTGGATTGAAAATCGTCTGAATCGACAAGACCAGAGGATGGTGGTGAGTGGAATGAAATCTGCTTGGAGGCTGGTAACTAGTGGTGTACACCAGGGGGCAATACTGGGTCTGACCCTGTTCAATACCTCCATGAATGACCTGGAGGATGGGGCAAAACGTCCTTGGCAACTTTTTGTAGATGACCGTGCTTGAGCAGGGAGGTTACACAAGATAACTCCAGAGCTCTCTTCCAGCCTTAACTGTTCTGTGATTCCATGCTTTATGAGTGTGATATCTTTAATGTTGGTAGTGTTATAACATTACCAGACAGAATGTTTCTTGTATGGACAGTAACCTCAGTATAAATCCTGAAGGTGGGTAACCACAGCTGACAGCTGGCAGCTAAACAAATATTTAATTAAGAAACTATTCATCCAATATGGGATAACCCCTTTTGAAAACATCTCAACGCATGGGACAAGGAGTTAAAATTGAAGTGGAAGGATTTTATATAATTTCTTATGGAAGATAAGTGAATAACATTTGAATTTTAAGTCCCCAGAACTTAACTGCTAAACATTAGTATAATCTTTGACCTCCTCTTCCAATGAAACTCATTTATGTCCAAATGGAATGCCTACCTGTTAGTCTTTGAATATTTTTTATTCAAGAACATAAAGGATTCCATTTATGTTTCTAAAATTACAATTATTTGGAAGTATTTTTGTGTTATAATGATTAAATTTTTTTTTTTTAACAACAGCAGGTTACATATAAGTTCATTAACTATTAGTTGAATTAGGACATTTGATTATTCTCTTCATATACCCAGAGGTCTAGAGAATTTCAATTTTAAAATCAGTCATAAAAACATTAAAAATCTTGAAAAGAGAAACTTATTTTGGTTCAGGGAACAGAACTGTAGTTATTATAACCTAGAATGATTTATCTGATGTTAATTTAGTTTTAACTAGTGTTAAAAGGAGTGCTGAACTTAAAAAATACAGGGTACAAATTTGGTTATATCAATGCTAGCTGCATCAACGGTTTTCAAATCGGCCTAGAGATCAGACATAGGTTCTTCTGGCTTTGCTGCTCATTAGCAGAATAAAACATTGTCAGCATCAAGCTATGGAAACATAAGGTATGATAAGCTGATCATTCACAAATAAATTATTTTGTGAAACTATCAGTAGCATAAACAAGTTAAAAAAGCAGAACATGTTATATTAAGAAAAAAGAAACTATGAAAAAAATTTGGGGATTTCTTTGGTTTGGGGTTTTTTTTTTTTTGTCTAGCTATAGATGTTTTTTATATCAACACAGTGAAGGAATTCACCATGCTGTAAAGTACTAAAGATAATGCATTTTTAGATTGGTGCTTGCTTCCTATTCAGTCAAGCTAGTAATTCTATATGAGGTACAATGTTACATCTCATTTTATCATGAATTAGATTATGGAGTCTTCCAGGTAGAGAAATCTTTGATTACCCAGATCATATTTAAACACTAACTCAGATGAAAACACCCCCCACCAACTGTATCCATTTAACCCTGTTCTTTTGTTCACATTAAAATTATGCACCAATACTCAGCCTGTTGAAGAGATGTTAAATTGGATCTTGATGTTCCCAGTATATTGTTTTCATGACTGCTAGGTCAATAGTCTTCAGGGAAATTAGATACATTTCCCTGAAATTACTTTGCTCCATTATTATGAAGAACTAAGTTTGTCAGTGTTTATGAGATTTATCTACACTTCAGATTCTGGGGAGAAATGCATGAGTCGATTCCAGGTAGACATAGGTCCAACATCTTGTTACCTCACCTAGCCATAAATTAGATGCTTATGACTCTCCAGAGAGAAAGAGAGACAAGAAAGATCTAGGATGAAGCTGAGTAGTTCTTAGTGGAAAAAAACGTCTTAGGAATAGGGACAGAATTTAATTTAGTTATCTTAGTCTCTTGTTTCAAAGAAGCTTCAAGGGAAAAAGTTACTTTTTTTCTTTGCATAGTAGATGGAGTTTTAAATTATATTTTTTTACATAGGCACATAAAAAGACTGGTATGCAGAATTTCAGCTCAACCTTTTTCCAAAGGTTTTTGTTTAAGGATAGTAGAAATACATTTGCATTTTCTGTGAATTACTCTCCTTTGAGTTTTTGATTTTTTTTTGTTTTCATATTATAGCATGATATAAAAAATAAAGTTGCTGCCACTCAAGCATCTAATTTTGCAAGAAGTTTAGGTTTGAAAGTGGTAGTACTTTATAATCTAATTTTAAACTCAGTGAAACATTTATCAATAAATGAGGTTTACTGCTGTAAATTATTTGCTCCCTATAAATTCTTTTGATTTCAGCTAGTCACCCTGCATAAATTAAAGGGTATAGAATTGCTCTCCAAATACCTATGCACTAAAGGTGGGAAAAGTGTCCCACTGTTCCTGTTGGCATTATATGTTTTTGTTGAATCATTTGTACATGTTCATGCAGACAGCAGGATTGATTCTCCGCTTAGTTATAGCTGTACATTTTTAAAATGTGACTGTTGTTGTAAACTAACAGAAATACAATATTTTTTTTCAGAATTAGATCAAGGGAGACTTTTGATAACAGTTCAGTGAAGTCAGAATTTCAAACTAAATCAAAACTGTCATGTAAGCCTGGAGAATGTGATGCATACTATGACTTTTGTTTCCACCTCTGCATTCAGACTACTAGTTGTTGAGCAATTTTGCCTTTTTTTTTTTTTTTTTTTATCACAAAGGAATTTATTGTTACTTACCAGTCTTTACCAGTGCATAAGTTTTTATAAGCAGAACTCAAGTGAGTGGTCTTTTATGCAAATAAAGGTGAATCAAATCCTATTAAGTGATATGGAGTCACATTAGATTCTGCAGTTAACATTGTACCTGACTTCCTATATTATCTGATTTTATGTAGTTTCCTCTGATTTAAATGAAATAAGACTATTATACCTGAATAGAATTATAAATAGGTTAATTTTCACTTCACTGTTTTTATTGCTGAAAGTAATGTGTCAAAATGTTGCTAAAGTTATTCTCAGCTTTTAAATCTATTCAGCTCTTCCTAGATGCATACAGTCTGTTCTAATGGTCTTAGCAGGAACAGATATCTTTTCTAATTCTGTTCATCAAAGTTCCCTGAGCATGTCTGCTAAATCAGGAAATCCTATAGATATGGAGCAAACCAAGAAAGCAAATAAGCTTTTCCAAACCTAATGTTTCTACACATTAGTTGTGTCTCTCCTGGATTTATCGGGTCAGAGGCCAGGGGCAGGCACAAATGGTTTTATAACTCCGTTCCCCACCTCCTCCTTCACTCCTCCCAAACCGGATACTCCTTAGCAACTCTGTTAACTTGGTGTGGCTGCCTTTTGTTACCTTGCAAAGGAGGCATATAGGGAGATGAGGTCCTGATGAACGTGGAAAAATGGAGGAGCTTCTGCTGTGAAATGTTTTTTTTCATTTCAAGGTCTCATGAAAGAGTACACTCATAGAAGTTATACAGTCTTATTAAGAATGTGTGAAATGTGTCCACCCAAGGGATTATCAATATTTTGTCTTGTATATTCCAATATAATCCTGAATCAACTAAAGATATGGGAGGGGCGACCTATAGAAAATTGCCACAAATTGTCTTGTGCCACCATAATTGCCTAAAGTACAGTAAGTATAGTGGGGTTTAACAGTTATGGAAATACTCTAATCATAGAGCTGCTGAAGGTGTGCATCTTTGCAAAGCATTAAATGAGTATTGGATGAATATATATAGAAAACATTCTGTATATCTGCCTGTTTCTGTAGGAACAGTAGGACTGCTGAGTGCTGTGATTTGAACTAAAGGCATGTTACCTATACTATTGTGTGTGCAGTCTGGATTATAAATGGTAGCAGAAGAAGATTCTCTTGTACTGAGTACCACAAAGCATAGTAGGGAAAAATCCCAACCCAAAAACTCCCAGGAAATTCAGCAAATATATCTACGCATTGTGAAAATTCTGTTAGACATTTTAGACAATGTGTTGATCTACAGGCTCTTTTTCCTGGGATACAGGAAAGACAGAAAGTAAGCCTTTCAACATGGAAAGCTTTGAATCTCTTCAGTGACTTGCTAGGGAGATTGAGCAGCTTGGGTTGTTTCAAGTTCAGGAAACATCTGATGTTCAGATAAGAGAAGAAAAGGAAATAAACAGTTATGAAATCTTCAAAAGCAATAACTTTCCACTGATGCCCTGGAAAGAGGAATTAGCTCATTTGGAAATTCTTCTATGGGAGTCTTCAACCACTGATTCATAGAGGTTTTACTGAAGGTTTCTGACCCAAGTGTTCTCACTTTAGGTACAAAGATGTCAGTGGGCTATAAACAAAGTAGCTGCTATTCTTAACTACTTGTGCAAGTAAAACCAAGAAAGGTCTGTCCACTCAAATGCATAGAGTCATGCTGAGAGGAAGCACAATCCTATTTACCATATAAAAATCAAAAAAGGTCAGAAACCTTGAAAAGAACAAATAAGAATAACTTTATTCTAATCCAAAACTGACCTGTCAAATGATCTGTTACATCTGATTAGAGTGTTGGGATTTTTGTATCCCTTTTTAACAACCTTTCTAGTAAATGTACTAATATTTTCCCATGAACTGTAGAAATTAAACAATATTCGCTCAATGATATCTATGTTTTGATAGGAATCATTGGGAAAAATACATTAAAAATCCAGGCAGACCTTAGTAAGGGTTGTGAAGATTTAGGTTATTAGAATACTGCACAACAGCAGGTACGTGAGAATAGATTTGGGCATTTTATCTGTTGTTAGACAGATGTCAAAAACCTAACTACTAGTAAAACTGATATTTTTTTTAAAGTGGTAGCCCACAAGATATTTATCTAAAATCTGCTGGTGGTAACAAAATGCTTAGGTGGTTCAGGACAAAGGAGGAGAGTCTATAATGAGGCAGCATGCCTATAGTTTTTTACTGTTTTCTGTGAATGCCTGGTAACATCAGCCAGTCTGATAAACATCAAGATTTAACAAGACAGAAAGGAAAATTGTAAGTCTTCTGGCTATTTAGAAAAGATTTATTTATTTGGTAGCTAAAGGGTTAAGTGTTCACACAGATGGTACACCTTCAAATTTTCCATTCTTGAATAATTAACTCTGGCATTTCAATGTCAGTCAGTTCCTGAAGTAATGCTGGAAGTATGAAGTTGGGTCTCCTTTCTCATTCTACTTTCTCTGGGACCCCAGATGGGATTTTCTATTCCTGCAATACCTGTCCTTTATGATGATGGGGATGACTGTTCTTTTTAAAGGTGTGATACTGTAATGACACTTTATTTTTGAGTTGAAACATCTGGAATATTAGTGAGTAGGTTAGCTGCTGAGTATGCCATCACCTCCTCTTCTGATACCTAGTTAAAGCAAAACAGAAAATATCTCCACTCTTTTATTATTCTAAATGAAATTATGACTGTCTGGGTGAGCTTTCCTTCTTCCACCCATTTTAATAGTTTAACAGTAGAAATAAATTACCAGGATTTTTTTTTAATATAGTGAACAACAGCATGATTAAATCAATGAAAAATATCAGAAATCTATGTGATCACTGAAGAAATGATGATACAGGTTCCTAAACCATCAAACGCTTTTAGGTTGTAGAATGTGCCAAAATAAAAGTTCATCCATAAGCAAATCAGTCAACATGTCTGTATATATTCTCGAAGACAAAAAAAAAAAGCTTATGTCATTTACACTGCTCTCATGTACTGAAGACACATGCAAAAATTTCGCACTTATGAGAGTGGATCCACAAAGTGGCACAATTTGACCTTACGTGTTGTTTTATTCTCTTGTGAAATTCTGTACGTCACTTTATGAACACTTGACAACACACTGAGAAATTAACAGCTAGTTCTGCCTGGAAAAACTTCTCCAGACCACCTCTAATATTGCAAGAACATTGCATGTTTCATTAATAATTTCCATTATTTTTTTAAAACTCTAACTCTCTTGATGGTAAAATGTGCTTTTTTTGAGTCAACATCCCTGGAGGTGTTCCAAAAGTATATAGACATGGCACTCAGGACATGGTTTAGGAGGCATGGTGGTGCTGGGTTAATGGTTGGACTTGATGACTTTAGAGGTCTTTTCCAACTTTAATGATTCTATTGTGCTATGATTCTATGACTCATAAATCTTGAATGAAGAAGGACTTTTCCCTGCTTCTTCTGAAATTAATGGTATTTTGCAGTATCACACATGTTTTAATTACTTTTCCTTTAAGTATCTCTACCATTAGTAAATATTTGTTAATCCAAATTATTTTTTAAAAAAATTTTGGGCTAAACAAGAATAATAGTAAAACCACTAAATTCTTAGATCCACATCCTGTAGTCAATTTCAGTGCTGGTTTTGCTTAAGTGAAGACTGTAGAAATGAACTTCTTAAAGCTTCTTGACAGTTTTTTAGGACTTCTAAAATATAATCTGCATGGACAGACTCTTGTGCCCTCATAGCAACGTACTGGATCAAAGGGATTGTTAAACAACTAAGGACATAAGAACTAACCTTTTCTTCAATAACTTTTTGATGGAATCACATTTTTCTACTTATCTTATTGTCCCAAGGCTCAGTGCACTTGTATCTTTCAAACAGCTAGACAATTTTCTGAAAATAGGCATTCCCCAAAGAATTTTCTTCACACACAGAGTCCATAAGCCTAAGAAAAATAGACAGAATATTTTCACACATACAGCTCAGAGTAGCTTCATAGCAGATACAGATGATTTGATGTATAAATGAAAATGTTATGAGTGCTAAAAATAGGAGAGACAGTACTATGTAATAAAGCAATAAGCATGTTCATGTTCAGTGCTGATGTCTTGTCTACTCACACTTGAAACACTTTCACAGCATGAGTGTCAGTCTAATGTTTGGGGTTTTTCTTCCCTTGTACTTAATAAAGTCATGAATGTCCTCTGATAGTTCTGAAATGCACAGAGTCTGTCCAGTATTTAATGAGAATGCTTTCACTCATACATCTCCATTTCAGGATGTCTGTGGTGCCAGCTTGCTTACATTTCAGTGTCATTTTCAGGAGAATCTATGGGGTAATTGAGAAGTTCTTTGAGATATAGCATTGTGTTCCACAATGATGAATCTATATAAATTTTAAGGTAAACCAACTTTTTGAGTAAACCAAATAGAAGGGAAAGAAGAATAGAACTGTGCAAATTCTCTTGACAAAGATCCTGTACTAGTTTCAAAGATTATATGTGAATTTAAAGCAATATTATCAAACTTTGTAAGTGACAGCTAAAGAGAAGTTTATGATACATCTGATATACGGTCATGTTTTCATGTCTTTCTTCAAAAGAGAACAAAAAGCATTGGAACCTATGATGTGGTGAAACATTTTGCTCTACAGTGATTGTTCAAAGTGTGCTTAGGAACCAGTGTTTCAGCTATCAGAATTAAGGATGGTATGGTAAATATTAGTATTATCTCTGTGATGTAACTTGGATACTGTGCCAGTTATGTGAATATCCTTGTAAAATTCATAAATGTTTAGGCAGAACCTTCGCTGAAATAAATGCCAGATCCTAAATAATCAAAGTTTCCATTTTTATATGATTTTTAAAAAATATAGTTATATCTGATTTCTGTGAAAAGTAGACATTGGCTACATTTCTCCTGTGGACAAATATAAAGTACATGCTAACTCTTCTCCAGAATTTATTTAAATTTTGTTGTGTTTTTTACAACTTATAACATAACACAATGACCTTACACATTGTTATAGTGAATCTTCACATTTATACAGCAATGTTTTGGGGTATTTTTACATTTTTTTAGTTTGCATGCTGTTCTCCTCAAGATTGCTATAGATTTTGATCATTTTATTGAGAGGCATATGACCTTAACGTGAAAAGATTGGGGTTTTGTACGATAATCACTACTGATATTAAAAATAACAAAGGAAGTGAAGTAGTTATCATGGCATGACTTTGTAATTTGCAAGTAACTGGAAAATAGTTCAGGGTACCCGTAATGTTCTTACGTGGGAAAAGGGGATGATTTTGTAACAGTGAAGTAGATAAAAGTGAAATACTACAACTGATATAGAAGAGTAAAAATCACTATGACTTAACATGTAGTGAAGGATTATGGAGTTTGTGATGCAGAAGTAATATGGTGTCCCTTGACATAGGGAAAGAAAATTGCAGTGTCATTGACAGTGCAGAAAAGTGAATAAAATTCCTCAGTGTAACACAAAGACTGACTTACATGTTTTCAGGAAAAAAAGAATGCAATAGAAAAGTTCGATTAACACATCTGTGCATATTTTGAAATTATGGCTTAATACAATAATATGAAGTCAGCAGTGTACCCCAGCAGCAAAGAACAACTGCATACTGGGCTTTATGAATGGGGGCAGAGCTAAGATTTCATGGGGAGGGATTATCTTCTTCTACTCATTCATTAGACCACATCTGGATACTGCATGTAGTTTTGACCTTCAAATATGGGAAGGACACAGACAAACTGGAGTGGGTTTAGGGGATGCCACTGGGATAATGGGGCATAGAGCCCTTGCTCTCCAAGGAGAGCCTATGGGACTGGGGCTCATTCAGCTGGGAGAAAGCATGGCTTCAGGGACATGCAACAGCATCCCCAGCACCACTGGGAGGGGATGGAGGAGGTGCAGCTGGGCTCTTCACAGCCGTGTATGGTGGGAGGTTGAAAGGCAGTGGCAGAACCTGAAACATGAGAGGTGCAGGCTGGAGATAAGGAGAAGCCTTTTCTCCAGGAGGACAGCCCAAGAGTAGACCAGGTTTCCCAGAGGTGGTGTACTATTTCCAGCCTTGGAGGTTTTCAAGACCCAACTGGACAAAGCCCTGAACAACCTTGCCTGAATTAAGGATCGACCTTGCTATGAACAGGAGTAGGGCTAGAGACCTCCCAAAGTCCCATCCAGCCAAAAGTATTTTATAATTCTGAGACTGTTAAGTAGGAAAATAAATGATCATGGCTGTTTGTGTTCTTCCATTGTTCCCTTCACAAAGCATATGATTTTATATTAAGCATTCTTTGGCCGTGGTGTATGTGCTGGATATTCACTCTATCAACAAAGTAATCTTTGTAGATTTCTTACCAGGTCTTGCGTATTCTGGGCACATCACACATATTAGTAAGAAAGGGCAAGTATTCTTCACTACCTCCTGATTAAAAGAAGGAAATCAGTTAAAACAATAGCTTAAGAAGCTAGAACAAATGGATAAAAAGGAGTCACGGAGAGGAAAAGGAATTGATATTGCAGGAGATTTAGAAGTTATTAACCACCAGACTCCAATTCTGTTACCAAGCCTTCAGCATTCAGTGCTGTATCAGGCCTACACTGTGCACACAACTATAACAGAAAAGAACACTAATGATAAAGGAAGATTTTAATCTTGATCTACCCTGTAGGAACCCAATCCACAGCAGAGTTTAATTGCTGCAAGTGCAAGGTCAGTTTCTATCTGCTGAGGATCTTTCTTAGTCCAAATTTTACTTAACCTGTGCAGAAAATTGAGAGCAATGTTTCATTAAAAAAAAAAAAAATAAAAAAAGAAAAAAGCAAAAAGAAAAAAGTATAGCACATTGTAACATTGACATAATTTATTATGCTGCACAGAGCTGAAATAACAAACAAGATGTAGATATTATATTACTGCCAACTGTGCAACTGCTGTTTTGCACCTGTTCCAGGGGCTGGGCAGGGAGCTGTTTCCCTGTACAGACACAGCCACAGTTGGAAGGATGCATTTTCCTCATCTCCTGATATACCCAAGATAAACTGACATGCTGAACAACTGCAATGACACAAAAGTCTCCTAGCTCTAGGACTTTAGTCATAAAACTGGGTTTGTCCATTCTAACTCCTGATAACAGGGTTACGCCAATCCTCCTTTGGGGAAACCTTCCTAGCAGCAAAAGGCAAAAGTTGGAATCTTGGTCTTAGCAAAACATATAGTAGTTTTGCCTTTTGTCACTGAGGCCAGTATCTTATCGCCATTTCTGTCTTTTACCAATTTGATTTTTTTTCATCAATTACCTATCGCAGTGGTTCTCCCTATAGCTTTTGTTTTCTTTTCTGGGTTATACTGTGATTGCTGTTTAAACAAATATTACACCTATGGTGTTTGAGAAACCATGTAAAATCTGTTACTTTGCAGAAACAATTTTAATGCCTCTCTCATATCTGAATAATAACTAAAAAACTACTCTCTCATCTTAATTTTTTTAAAGAAACAAGGAGATAAAACTAAGGTTAGTGGAGTGGGAGGTTCAGTGGAGATGGAGGATTTCTTTTCGCTTAATGAGACTTGAGGACAGAGTACCATAATAAACTACACATGTTCAGACTCATGGCCAGAATTTTTTTTTTCTGTTCCCTGCTCTTGGAGCATTGTGAAAGATGCACAACAAATTATGAATATATTGAAAAAAACTGCTAAACCTTAGCAAGTAGCCGTCAAGAGCTGGAAAATAGCAGTGGGATACACAAAGCATACATGTGTGCAGGGCTACCTATGATGGATTTGATCCAAAAGGAGCAGTTCAGTAATAACAAAATATGATACCTAGGAAAATAAGCAGGTTAGTTTTAGACTGAAAAATTCAATTCTCAAAGGCAGCAGCTTACACGGTGTGGTACCTGGTGATAGAAAAATCGGGATAGTGTCAGGTCATCTTATTATGCCACTGCATTATGGATTTTATTACTTCTCATTGCTAGTCATGAGCCTTGAAGGTCAAAAGTCAGAAGCAAAGAACTTGTTAAAAGTAATATTATGGTCTCTTTCAATAAAATACAATGTAAATTTCTTAAGACCGTGCCTCTGTCTGTGCAGTGGGAGAGAGGCCATGGACAGACAGAGAAATTACTTGAATTTCATGATTCTTGATTGCTTGAATCGGGGAAATTCAGCTGATGCAGGGTTGCTTACTGGCCCTCTGAATATGCTTTTTGGTTTCTAAACAGTATGATGGCTAAGAAGTGCAATTAAAATGTAACGTTGCTAATCTTCATTCAAGGAGTATGCCAAATGCCTGTCAGTCTCACTCTTACATGAACAGAGTGCAGGAAACTAATTTGTTATAATGTTGAGAAAATTCATGAAAATTAATGCAGTATATATATATTCATATTCTCTCTGTTACATTTTGATTCATATAATTATACCATGGACAATGTTGTAGGCTGCCTCTACATGAATTTTGACCTTTGTCACAGACATATATCTTAAATTAAGACTATTGTCTTAAAATAATAGATTCTACTGCCTCATATAGCTGACATGTACATAACTGTCACATGACTTAAAGCATGACCAGCATTTAGCAAACCTGTAACTGGTAAAACCTGCTTGGGTAAAAACTGTCTGTGTTTTTGGCATATTTAGCATGTGATACTTCATTATCATACAGTAGATTACTTAGAAGCACACATCTGTATTTAGTCTTGTTTAGGATTACAGAGATTAACAAGGCAAACAATATTGGTGTTCTTATAACCAGTTCTTACTTTGCTCCACTACAACACTGTAGGTCCTGACCTCCTACAGAGTTAAAAGCCTTATCCTGTCATTTAATTCAGATGAAACTGAGGGGTCTAAACCCTCAGTGTGCTGAGTCCTTAGAAATCCAGTAACTTCACACCTTATGAGTTTCCTATTAAATTACAGTTGTTAAAACTCCAGTGTTTAAGCCCTTCTAAAAGGGTATTAAACTAACATCTAAGCCCTTTAAAAAGGGTGGCTGTATGTATAGTGTGGTGGATTGACCTTGGCTGGATGCCAGATGCCCACCAAGCCACTCTATCACTCCACCTTCTCAGCAGGACAGCAGGAGAATATAGAATGACAGCTCAGGGACTGAGATAAGGACAGGGAGAGAACATGCAACAGCTACTGTCACAGGCAAAACAGACTCAGCTTGGGGAAATTAGTTTGATTTCTTAACAATCAAATCAGAGTAGGATAATGAGAAATAAAACCAAATCTTTAAAACACCTTCCACCCACCCCTCCCTTCTTCCGCGGGGCTTAACTTTACTCCCGAATTCTCTACCTACTCCCCCGGAGCGGTGCAGGAGGACAGGAATGGAGGTTGTGGTCAGTTCATCACAAGTTGCCTCTGCTGCTCCTTCTTCCTCAGGGAAGGGAGTCCTCACGCTCTTCCCCTGCTCCAGCATGGGATCCCTCCCACAGGAGGCAGTTCTCCCTGAAATTCTCCAACATGAGTCCTTCCCATAGGCTGCAGATCTTCATTAACTGCTCCAGCCTGGGTCCCTCACACAGGGTGCAGTCCTTCAGGAACAGACTGCTCCAGCGTGGGTCCCCCACGGGGGTCACAAGTTCTGTCACCAAACGTGCTCCAGCGTTGGCTCCTCTCTTTGTGGGGTCACAGGTCTTACCAGGAACCTGCTCCTGTGCACGGTCCCCCACAGAGTCACAGCTTTCTTCAGGGGACCGCCACCTGCTCCCACGTGGAGTCCTCCCTGGGCTGCAGGTGGATATCTGCTCCACCATGGACCTCCATGGGCTGCAGGGGGACAGCCTGCCTCACCATGGTCTTCACCAGGGGCTGTAAGGGCATCTCTCCTCTGGTGCCTGGAGCACCTCTTCCCTATCCTTCTTCACTGACCTTGGTGTCTGCAGAGTTTTCTCTCTCACCCATTCTCACTCCTGTCTCTCCAACTGCTTTCACACAGCATTTTTTTCCCCTTCTTGAATATGTTATCCCAGAGGCGCTACCACCATCACTGATGGGCTCAGCCTTGTCCAGCATAGGGTTGGTCTTGGAGTTGGTTGGCATTGGCTCTGGCGGACACAGGGGAAACTTCTAGCAGCTTCTCACAGAAGCCACCCCTGTAGCCCTCCCACTACCAAAACCTTGGCATGCAAAACCCATATGGTAGAGTTTGCATATTTGACAAAAATAAAATAAAATTGGTTCCTTGGTGATGAAGAATTAACGGACATCTTCTTACCATGAATTTGCCATTTTTCCATAACCCCAGAGTACATATTTCTGTAAGCGAATGATCATGTGCACATGAAAGTGAAGGTAAATAGACTCTCCCCAGGACTAACTTCATTAATGTAGACAGTTTAATTTTGATACTAAGCAAGTCAGAATGCTTGATCCAAGACATCAAAATGTATTAGCTTTTTTAGACTGCAGTGTGCAGACCTGGCCTTCTCCCTTCATAATCTGAAACTTTTTTTTTACCTTTTTGCCCCATTACAGGTTCACGCCAGTGGTGGACTTGACTTTCCTCATAGGGAACTACAACATGTTTATTCCTTGTCATGCTTACGACTAAATCTTGAAAAAGTTAACAATTAAATTATCTAAATGAGACCAAATAGCATTCTAATCAATGCAATATCCACTTTTAACTCTTTAATTCTGAGAATACTTTTTTAAAAGTAGAGAAATATACTCTAAATTTTTAATAACACACCTGTGTTCACATCACTATGCCAGGATTACGGATCAGAAATCCAATTTATTTCAATAGAATTTGTAGTGATAAAGGGCTCTGAATGCTGCCTTGCAAACCTGGGAGTTGAGTCTTCCACATGGGTGTGACTAGAGCATATATGAGTGAATTCAAAGCAGAGAGAGAATATTTCCAGCATGACACATTTAAAGTTAATGGGACTCATGTAGCTAAACCTCCCCATGCATTAACATTCCTTTTTGATGTCCAGAATTGGAAATGGGATATACAGAGACTGTGGGAATTCCTGCCATAAAATTTATGCAGGGCAAGTGATCGGTTGGGAGTTGTGCTTTTGACTTCTCCATTAGACTCTCTGTATCAGTCAAAACCTTAAAGCGTATAATGCTTGTTTTTTATAAAAAATATGTTTGAAATTCAGTCCTGTGAATGGTAACTGTAATTATCATGCAGAATTAAGCACATAATAAAATTTATAGATGGCTTAATTTTAGATTTTTTGGAATTGATATGTACTTCCTGTATATGTAGTGTGTCAGTAAGGTTGATAAATAGCTGGTAGTATCTAAAGTACACACAAGTTGAGTTTGCACTGACACTCAAAAATCACATTGCTGCTATACAATGATTAAACACTTCTCTGGCTCATGACACATTCAACAATGTATGGGTAGCAAAACATCCATGGAAACAAACTGTCCATGGATATTTAAAACTGAATTACACATATTCATGAATATTTGATCTGCATATTACCTGTAAAATGCTTCAGATTGGTTGCCTGTAATTTGATCTTATTAAAGTGCTAGAGGCAAGTTTCTGTGTGCCAAGAAGGGCTCTAGTTCTGGAAAAAAATATTAGAATTGTACAGTGTATAAAATCTAACCAGATAGACAGTCCAGGATTATAGACTTCCTATGATATTATGCTTCTGTGTCACAGGAATCAAAATGTTAATGTGACATAAAAGTCTAATTGTCTTGGTGTATTAGCATGTATCGGATCAGCACACATATTTGCTGGGTTTAATATCTTAAAGGCTAGTTTACGTTTGATCCTTTTAAAACTAAACATTAAAACATAAAAAATGTTTCTCCTATACTCTAAAAATTATATTATTCACAGGCAAAGGTAGCTTACAGGGGAAGTGGAAATGTTTATAAAGTATAAATATTGGAGACATAAAATCCATTGCATCAAGAAACAATTACCTTTATCTGCTGATTGAGTGGAGAAGATAATAATGGAAAACAGCTGCAGGCCATCCCTTCTGTGAAGTTGCTTACAGGTGACATTAGCAAAGGTTTTACCTTATGGTAGAATGTAAATTTCATGTTTTTAAATGGGAAGAAGAAACTTTATTCCACATTTATAATGTTTTAATGGACCTTATTTTCTAGTACAGATAATATAAGTCCATATGGAGAAAAAAAGAGAGTAAAGCCAAAAGTCACAGTAACAAAAATATTCTATAGTCTCCAATATAAATCTGTTGTTATAATGCAGCAAGAATCAGTTTAAAGTTTTTGAAAAGGCAAGGAAAAAAATCTCTTACCCATATATTAGTATTATAAGGTTATCAATAATGTTTTTACCTCTGGGGTAAGGTTCATCCCATTAAAATGTACTAGGCATGTCCTTTAGGGACTTCTTTTTCCCCTGCCCCTGAAAACATTGGTATTATAGTGGAAGGTAATTTCCAAATAACATTAAAACCCTTTGAAGCTTTAGCTTAATCCTTATCCATCATCATTAAGTAGTCTACAAAGACTATTTAAGTGTAGACTGCATATAATATTCTCAAACAAATTCATTCTTTTAGAGGTTGCTCACTTTTTTTTCCTTTCTTCTATATTAACATCTATATTAGAAAAAAATTATTCTTCCCATTGCATATTTTAATTGTTATTTTAATTGTAGGTCTTTAAAGATTAAGATTTAGTACTTCAGTTAGCCTAATACAATTTTTTATTTCTAGTAAAAGATCAAAGTAGAACTAAGCCATATTTGATACTTTGAATATCATACACTTTCTAATTCAAGATTGTCATGATATACCACATGCTGGGAAAATAAAAGCTAAAACTTAATTGAGACCCAAAATATTTATTAGGTATTATTTAACAGTACAAAACATATAAAAAGGAATATAACTGTATTTTTAAGAAACTGCCTATAATACAGATTTCCTATGCAACAGCACAGACTAGTGGCTTTAGCAAGTCAACAAGTTTGCCTTGTTCTCGTCAGTAAGTATTGAAAGAAGATGGTTAAGATCAGAGTGTATAGAAAATCTGAGTGTAAGCTGAGGGAAGTACTTTACAGAGGCAAGTATTACAAAACACTGCTTCTACTTTATTAAGAAACAAGGGACAGTGAAAGATATGCTGTTTAGAGGTGCATCTCCTTTAGGGGAAGAAACAGGTCATGAGAGTAAAATATTTTTTTCTTATTTTTTTTAATTTATTTAAGAAAAACACATCCATTTCATTAGCAGACAGGAATGCTATTTTTTTGTTTGTTTGTTTCTTTTTCTAATGCATGTATGGCTTCTAACAGGTCTGGGCATTTTGCAGAATAGATTGAACACAGGACTTGAAAATTATTTTACAAAGTGACAAGTTATTTGTACTATAATAGGTTGAACCTGCCTTCATGCTTATTTACAAGAACTGACTTTGTCAGGACTGATTCTGTGAGCTTCTCAATTTCTTGCAAAATGTGTCACAGGTTCACTTCAATGTTACATAAAATTACAGAGAAGTTGTTTTTCAAATGCTGTTGATCATTTAACATTTCTAGAGAAAAGGTCTGTATAAGATTTGGCTGTGGATGTTTTGAATCTGAGTGCAACTCTGACTTCTTAGGTCTTCGAGACTTCAGAAAAATCTGGTTACAATTAAGGTTAATGACTTATCTTGAATGTCGGAATTTTGATCTTAAAGGTTACACACAGGTTTCTTTGCCTCATTTCTCACACAACTTCTTATGATCCCTTGATACAGGTTATCTCTGCTTTTCATGTCTTTCTCTCCAGCTAGCCCAAGCACAGCATCACACTGACATCAGTGTAGTTGCTTCATGTAGCTTGTAAACTCCTTGAGCAGTATCATCCTACATTTCTTCCCATTAAGTTGCATCTCACTTTTTGAGAAAAGCTTTTTTCTGCAATTATCCAAACAACACCTAGAAAAAGCTAGTGTGGCCTTGTAGAGGCATAAGAATATGCTATATATATGTTCAGTACACTAGAAGCTGCCAAGCATCAAAAAATAATTGCAAATTTTTTACTTTCCAGAACCCAGATCATGCAGAAGGAAAACATATTGCTCTTGTTCATCAGAATAAATTGACAAAATGGGAGGAGGTGTGCCTCTGTGTGCATTTAAAAAGAGATCTTCTAGCACACCTCATCTGTGTTGGTCACTTTAAAGCTGTTGGCACCAGGGTAATGAACACTGGATCTAAAGACAATGTTAAAGCTAGGGATCCATAAATAATCACTGAGATTGAAATTCCAGTGTGCTGAATTTAAAAACTGCTATTTGCAGCTTAAAAATGGTCAATGTGATGAGATATAAATGGCACGAAATGTAAACCCCAGCCCAGGAGGAAATAAATGCTTCACCATGCAGTTTGAATTATGATACAATTTGGTGCAAGTTTTCTTGTACATCAAATATTTCAGGCATGAGACCTGAAACCAATCAATCGTTTCACTATGTAATCATAGTTCCTTCTCACCACACCCCTCAACTGTGTATTTATATTCTTCCTTCTTTAGCTAGCCAACCATTACACTCACTGCACCTCTTTATGCCATCTTAATATTTCTAAGTGGTTCAGCTGGCTTGATTTCCTCATCCTAGCTGGTCCCATTTCCACTCCTTCCCTGCAATTTCTTCCCAGCTTCATTAATTTCTAAGCAACTGAAAATAGGTTAATGTAATGACAATAGAGTTCTGCAGGCTTCAGGACAGCAAATAGAGAATAACCATGACAAATTCTCTTTCTTGGTAGAATATATATGCCTATAGGCATTCTGGTTTAGACTTGCAAAAGTGTGAGACTGAGTACTGATGTCCACATCACAGTTCAGTCTGAACCGTTCAACATCTGACTTGGCTGTCTTGAAATCTTCAGCAGGCTAATATAAAACTGACATTTAAAGGCCTCTAGCTGGAAAGGAGTACTCAGTGTTATCTGGATTTGGGACTATACATAGCTGAAACAGAGAATGAAGACATCATTGAAACAGAGAATGAAGACAGAAAAACTCTTAAAAAATGTCCAAAGCTGTGTAAGCTACATATTACTGCTTACTCTATATTCAGCATCAACATAACTTTGCAGTGCTAATTACTGATGTGTACTTTGTGACCTAAACAGAGGTTTCCTAGCAGGAGGACAAAATTAGTGTGTGTTCTGGATTATTTGTTGTTGTTGTTGTTTGGTTGTTTTTCTTTTCTGGAGCTACCAACTCTTACCAAAAGCTGGGTGTTTGCTGTGAGGTGCCTGCTACCTGTCTATAACATATGCCTTTTTAAAATATTTGGGTTTTTTTCCTAAAATAATATTTTTACATTTATTCATGAGTGAAACACTAGTTTTGAACTTTATGATTTTTTAATATTGATTTAAAAATGGTTTTCCACAGGGATGTCTTTGCCTTTAAGCTCCTGCTCCCTTTGTACCTTCTCGTCTCCCACTTTTGGGAGGTTTTATGCCCTCTAGTTCATATTTATCAACCTGATTTTGTTACCTAGTCCCCCAGAGATTGGATTGCATGAGGATTTAGGTCCATATTTTTCATAATTTTATGATCTTGATTCCATTAGAATGAGCATCTAGATTCTTACACAATGTTACGCCCTGAATTTCAGCAATGGTAAGGGTTTTAGTCGTCCATTACTTTACTCATAAAAAAAACCCCAAACAAACCACTTTTGTTTACTCTAAAATTGAATCAGGAAATTAATCGTTCCAGCAGATGGCAGTAACTCTCCACCTACCCCAGCTATGGCTAAAAATTTGTAATCATCCTAAGCAGAATTTTTTTTTTTTTTCCAACTGATGGCTGAATTCCTTAGACAGGCTATTCTTTTTTTAGTTTTAATTTTGAAGAAGACCAAGCACAACAGTTGTCACTAGGTCATTTGAAACTAGCCAAGACAAGAAGCACCTAACTCCTACATCATAATTAGTTCTCCATATTGATAATTCAGATAAAAGAATGTGGGTTGAAGTTGTAGTTAAATCTGCATTTAGGTGACAGGACTGCACTGCTTCAGTTAACTTTGCAGCTGCGGGAACCTGAAACTGGTCTGGCTTTTACTCAGTAACTGTAAGGATTTCCTTGCAGTAGACTTGTCATTCCTAGCTATTCTGCTTATTTGACACATTTGTAGTATAAGTGGCATTGGACAGGATACAGACAGTCTCCCTAAAGGAGAGTCTTGCTCAGACATTCTTTTCTAGTCACAAAAGATCACAATCACAATATCTTCCTGTTCAAGGGATACTGTCAAGTAGAATATACAGAAAGATACCCATTAACTCAAATTCAGTGTATGCTGCAGCTTCCTAAAAATAATGGACTGATTTTATTTTAAGTCTGCCTTAAAATAAAAGTTTTATAGTGACTTCGTTTCTCTTCCTGTTTAAAAATCAGTGCAGCTACTGAGATAGCAATTGCCTATGGCTCTATTCTACAGCTTATTCAACTATGCATAGACTTAACTTCATCATGCAAATAATCCCTCTGCAGTGAAACTCCTTGTCCAACTATATCCTAATACATGAATAAGCCTTTTTAGGATCCAGATACAGCTGACCACAATTAAATTAATGTCATACATAAGAAGAATGATCAAAAATATATATATAATCAAGGGGTTATATATATAATGCTGTCACTGCCACCAATTTCCTAGTTACTTGATATTTAAAGAACTTGTAAGTAAATGAAACAGAAATCTAAGAGAATCCTAACTTATTCTGAGTTTCTTTAGTGACAAATATGAGAGATAGAAGTTGTGCTTACTTTAAAGCAATGCAACTCTAATCCAGATTTCAACACGACAGTTAATACTAAAAAGTATTTTATCTGCTGAAGGCTTTTTATCTTGCTTCCGGTGTGAAAGGGCATTGTATCTTTTTACCAAATATGATTAAGGGACTTACACTGCAAAACACAGGTTTGTATAAAAGTGCGATGAAAGAGCTTTCAGTTACTTGATGACAGACAATTTCTTATCTATGTTGTATGCAGAATGGATGCACCAGGGGAAATAAATCACTAAAAGGGTACTGGAAATCACAGAATAATCTTTTCTAACTTTATGTCTTTCTGTGACATGAACCTTACTGCTTAATTGCTAGCTGTTTTTTTGTGGTTTATTATTATCATTGTTGTTATTATTAATTATTTTTTATTTCCATAAAGAAAATAATGTTTTTCTTGCCATATCTGTTCAGAAGACTTTGGAAGATTCCTGGCTCTTTTGCTTATAGCTAAGGTCACCTGTATCCACTGCCTGTAGAAATGTGTTATATTCCAAAAGTGTTAAAGAGACATGATTCTGTTTTAAGATGATGTGAGAAGATGGGAATAATTAGAAGAACACTTTGGCTTTTCATTTGTAAGCCTGTTCTTGGGAACTTCGGCTTCACTCAGGCAGTACTGGACTACATGATGGCTTCAAAGGACTAAAAGCGGGGATCGCCGTTTTCTAACACTCATCAAGAGTGTTCCATTCATATATTTGAATTATTGAAAAATGCACTGTATTTTATAACAGTAGTTCATTCAATATATATACACTTTTTCTACAAAACATATCTTTCTGGATATATACATATTTGACATTTTCCATAATATGTCAGATGTTTTATTTAGACCATAGTTCTTGGCTTTCAGAAAAAGTAGAATCATAGTACAAAGGGAAAGGTTTACTGCAGTCCTGCTCCAGGGTGCATTTTGTAACTCATTCTTGATGTATGACCAGAAGAAATAATTGCAAAATTTTCAGGGTTTGGTTTGCAGTTCCTGTCCTCCACCATCTTTTTTTATTACTTTTCAGCATAACAATGCCTGTTTTGTAGCATTTGATCCATTAGTAAATGATTTTCCTTATTTTTTTAATAGGAACTGTTGAACAATTACTATCTGGTAATATGCTATTTTCATAAATGCCAAATGCTGTTGAATATTATTTGCATTCTTTAGATTTACAAAGAAGCCAATAAGAGAGCAGAATTAGAAAGCCATAGAAACAAATTACTTTAAAATAAAAAAAAAAAGCAGGGGAGTAACAGAAGGCAATTTGTATGTGAATTTCACTTACCGAATTCTTAATTAAACTAAGAGGATTGGTGGGTTTTATAAAAGAATAGCTTTTAGCTTTGTTGCAAATATAGGGTATTTTCACTCCTGCAGTCACCTCCAAGGCACGAGTTAGCTCACATTAAAAAGATGGTTTTGCTGTGATGTCTTCTGTGCCTGCTACTGTAAGAAAAAAATGTGTCAACAGAAATTTACAGATTAGACAGTATATTAATCTAGAGGCTCTGTAAAAATGTGAAGTTAATATGAGAATTAATTCCATAGTGCTTTGATAATAGAACAATTAAGACACAAGTTGACAAAAAAACCTCTCCCTCTGCAACATTATATTTTTCCAAATACCAGAAATAGCTGAACAAAAAACCTATGGTAGATTATCTACTGCAAAGGCAAGGCCACAATCAAACTTCTAACACCTCAGAAAATTCAACATTTTCTAAGGGATCTAGCAACTAAAATCTTTGGCAAGGAGGAAATACTTCTTTCATCTCAACAAAGAATGAACAACACTTTCAGATTTGATTTGTTCTGTTTTGGATCAGGGTCTAGGGCCTGGGAAGGAGCAGGGGGCTGTGACAAAGTCACAAAGTCAGGGCAGGGATATGGGGCTAAGGTGAAGCACAGGGGCAAGAGGAGGCCCAGACATGGCCAGGTAGAGGCAGAAAGGTCAGCCCAGAGCTTCTTGCTGGCAGGGACCAGGGAGAAAGATGAGACTCATGACTTTCAGCTCAGTGGTATCTGTGGGCACAGCCCCAGACCCTCAGCCAGGCCTCACTGCACCTGGGTAGTCACAGGGGAAAAACACTGGCACAGCTGTGGGGCAAGGCCCCGTGGGGTCTAACTGTGGCCACTAGCACTGCTATGAGTCCTGGCCCCATGGCAGGATTCCCATGGCATGGCACGCAGCTGCAGGGGGTGGGGGGCAGCCTCAGGCACAGCCGTGAGGCCTATCCACCATGGCTTGGCCCTAGGGCCTGGCCTCTACCTGCAGCTTGGGGCTCAGGAAGGTGCTGTAGGAGTAGAGCCAACCCCGAGTGGACAAGCTGGGAGCTGGGGACACACCAGGCTGGGCAGAGCCCTCCCTGTGGGGTGCAGCTACCCAGAGGGGAATGAGCCAAGGGACTAGGGGAGCTGAGCCCATCCCGCAGCAGTGCAGCAAGGGGATGGGCAGGACAGTGTGGCCTGGGCCTGTCAGGGGCAGCAGGAGGTGGGGAAGGCTCTGCCTGGACCTCAGTGGCCCTGAGCAGGGGCAGGGGCTCTCACCTGGCCAGGCTTTGGGGGCTGTCCCAGGCTTTGACATGCTGGGTCAGCCCTGGCTGCTGCTTTAACAGCAGCCCATGATAAGTCTGCCAGGAACTTCTATCTCGTGAAAAACAAATACTAACTTATATATTAATACTAATACACTTATATTAATATAGGAGGGCAGAACACTCTGCCCTACTACTTTTTCTTCTCATGATTTATGAGTTCTTTTTACAGCACTGGTATAGAAATAGGCAAACTTAGTCAAATGCAAGGTAAAACAACTCTGATGCCATTCTAATAGGTGAAAAAGGGTTAAACACATTTTCACTTTATCTCTCCACAGAGACCTGTTTACCAGAGCTTAAATGTACCAAACAGCAGACTGAAACCCCTCTATTTTGCTTCCTGTGCTACTACATTCCCACTGGGACAATGCCATGTTTCTTGATATTATTCTTCATCGTGCTGCCTCTAAATAGCAATACTACTGAGAATGACTATTGATAATGAGGAGGAGAAACACTGATTTACTTGGCTGTAAAGTCATTCCTGGAAGGATGCCTGCTTGTGTCATACCCTAGCAGATAGACTGTGTTTCAATCTGTTAATGAAAATGAGATTAGGCAAGTGAGAGGTCCTAATACGCTGACCCTACATCTTCAAATGCAAATACAACTCTTAGCTTCAACATCTGCGGCCAGCTTTCTGGACTATTACACCGGTGACCTTGAATGGCCTGGATTGACCATGAATGTTGGACCAGGAAGGTATTCAGAGGAACATACTTCAGGGCAAAATATCTTTTATTCATATAAAACACATTAGATACAAAACCATAAATCATCCTGTTTCAGTATCCTGGCACATGTACATTATGATCTCCTTTCTAGAATTGGGAAATACTCTCTAGCCACTTTAGACCAAATTTCTTGCTCCATGGCTTATCTAGTGTTTCTGCAGAACTTTGCATTCTTGTTTTCTGCGAAAACAGATTAAGCTAAATTAGGCCTCAGATTTGCCCTATGTTAAAATTCCTGATTTTTATATAACTATTCACACATACATGCTTTAATTTGAGGGATGGATATTTTTCCTCCTCTTGGACCTTACTTTTTAGAGCCAAAGACACATCTCCTGCTGTTTTTCCTTGAATAAAAGCAAATGATTAGGTAAGGAATATTGCCCTGTAAACTTAATTTGGGAAATAGATATTTTTCACACTCTTTATTTTGCATCTCACTTTTTGAAGTTCAGAATCTTTCTAAAGACGCCAGTAAACACCCTCTGTGTACTCACACACATCTTGAGAATGATTATGAGATATTGTTGATGGCCAGCATTGTATCAGCTATAAAAAAATCGCTCTTGATAAGCAGGCAACTTTTGACATTACAATCTCTTTGTCAAATAAATTTTCTGAATAATAATGATATTGTTCACTTCTATGGGGGGAAAAAAATCACTATGAAGGGAGAATTCTAGTTACATATATGAACTTTTTAGACAGTCTTTCTTACCTTTAATCATTTTTTTGATTGAAATGATAGAAGTGTTCAACCTTCCCTCTGACACTTATTCTAATTCAGACTAAGCACCTCCACGCTGGAGAAGAACTCCTGGTTCCCTTACCCTGCTTGTAATGAAACCAGTATTCTCATTTTTTTCCGTGCTTCCATCTTTAGAGGTTTTTTACGTACTTTTTATAGTCTAAATCTGAAGATAGCTAATGTTACGGACAGTGTTACGTTGATGCAGTTAAACAGTTTCCAGCATCTAAATTAAGTCACTCAGATCTAGGATATCTCAGCATGATGGTTGTTTGTACTATGTTGGCTATGAGTCAGATTTACTTGATGTCTTTTCTTGTCACTACTTTTTAGAGGGGGTGTAGGTGTGTCTTCCTTTTCTGTAACATGCAAGTGGTTACTTGTTCATGAATCCTGAGTCCATCTAGGACTTCATCCGCTATCCTGTGCCATATCCATGTGCACAACCACACTATTTAAAGAGATTCCCTTGGAAGAAATTTGGCTTGGCTACAATCTCATTTGTCCTGATGGGCTGTTCAGTTGTTAAAGAGCTCTCTTGTTTGTCCCTTGCCATGACTTCCAAATACCCAAGAATGCTTTTTGGCACTGTGGAAAAAACAATCCATAGTCTAGTTACCATACAAAGAAAAGTCCCAAATCATGTGCTTCTACCCTTTTCCCTTTGCTGAGGTGACATTCATCAGACTATCATTACCATCAAAGAGGTAAACTTGCAGAAAATGAGACCCTTGTTTTTTAAGTATCAGTGCTGAGTTCTCCAGACTCATTGGTTGTGTGTCAGGGGAGTGACAGTGGAGAGGACAAAATAACATGACAGGAGGGCATACTCTCTTTTCTCTGGTAACTCTTAGTTTTGCATACCTAAAGCATGAAATACAGTAAATGTCAATTTCCATAATTTCATTACAAGAGTCATTATGAAGAAGACTAAAGGACCACTGCAAGAGAATTAGCCTAATGAGGTCAAATTGAAATGAGTGACATTCATTCATATAGATTCAGATGCTTTCACAGTATTCTTCAATTCATTTATTTACATAGCATGTCAGTGACGTAGCAGAAGACTGTCATCCCCATTTACCAGTGACAAACCTGAAAGAGGCCTGGCCATGGTCACACACAGAGTCTGTCTCCAAAATCTGCTGGCAGCTATTTGGCATGGTCATGTCTTTTCTCTCCAGATCCTGTAACACTGTGTTACACGGACTTAGAAACAAAGTCTGGTGGCTGTGACATTCTGTTTTATATATTTTATACTGAGAGGCATGAAAAATATATTCTAGAGACACAAGAGGTTTTTTGGGGGAGAGAGTGTTTTTGTAAAAAATAACACAAGCATTTTGTAAGTCATTTTCTTCTGAAGCAAGAACCAGCCTCTTGATCCTTTGGGGGTATGTTGCAATATCGTCCTCTTCATATTTATAGCACTGTAATCCTCCATTCTCTTCCTGGGAAGGATTTTCTTTTTTTTTTTTTTTAATTTTCTTTTTCTTTTAAATAAACAGTGGCCACTTAATAAGTAGTGGAGCTTTTTCTGTGTCTGCAAGTTTAGGGAAACAAATAGAGGACTTTCCAGAGCTACCCTATGATATTCAGCTGTGTGATTCTTGAGGCTTTGTCATCTGTGATTTAGACTCATAGCTATGCTGATATGCTGATATCCTTAATGATACTGAATTGAGAATTAAATGAGCCCTAACAGTGAAATTATTAAAAGAAATTGAGAAAGAATAGAAAAGAGCCATGGAAAGGTAGGTAGATAAAACCAGAGTGTGGGGGGTGGGGAGTGAGGTGAAAGGCACACAAGCTTCCAAAATGGGAAAAAATTAGTCTTACCAAACTTCTGTCCCACTACCACAACTTTGCAATGGTTCATCCTTATCTTATTCCTTCCGATTTCTCTTTTTAGGACTCAGCCCTATAACACTCTTTTCTCTCAGTTTTTTTTTTTATTTTTCCTCTATCTTTTAAATGTACACAGAACAAGTTCATTACTTCTCAAGAAAATGACAATAAATTATTTAAAGTAGGCAGTACTTATGCTTAGTAAACAGAACATTTAGAATATATTTTACGTATTAGTTTTACTTCTTTTGGTTGGAAATACTGGGTTTTTTTAAGAATACTTGAAGAAAAATAGCAATAATAACAGAAAGGAAAATTATACTGAACATGATGAAAGTCCTTCAGTAGTGGTGAACAGGACAGGTTAATGATTTTCAAGTGATGAAAGCCCATGTACTTGGAGCACGCAAACTCAATACAAACAGCTAAAATACATAGAGCAGAGTAACAAAGGGTACTGGTAAAAGAGTGGATTAATTCACAAAAAATGTTAAATTTGCATGTGTTTATAAAAAGGAACAAAGGGCAGTGCACCAGTTTTTCAGGACATACATTGTAAGTTCCTATTGCTACATCAGCATTTCTATGATGTGATGACTAATTAAGCAACTTAAGTAAAAGAAAGTTAATTGATGTTTTTATATACATTAAGGAAATATTAACTGGTGTATAGTGTCAGTCTAAGAAATCTGCCATACACACAGCAACATTAAAATGTAACAAAAAATGTGTTCAAGGCAGTCATTTGAACATTGTCATTCAGCCTCCAGCACTGACAACATATATCCCATATTATTTCCCATATTATCATTCTGCTCCCAGTGCAACTATAGAAAATATAGCAGATATTGAAATGCTTCTGACTTCAAAATGATTGACTCAGTCCATTGTCATATACAACCTTGTTTCACCACATTTGCAGGCATTGCAAGTTCATATTAAATAAATGTTCCAAATGCACCAATATGCTTCCCTTGCAGTTTATACTATTTTATATTTCTTTACTTTTAACAAGGAAAAAAATATCTGCAAACTCAGATACCAGTTCAGAATGATGGGTTCTTCCTCAGGAGGTGAGAGGCAGCAGCACAGAGAATCAGTACTTCAGAAATACTTGGCACCTTTCAGAGCTGAAGTTGAGATATTTCCAGTTTACTTTTTTGGTCTCCACTAGTAATAAAAAATCTGAAATATTTTGGTTGTTTCTTAAAAGCTTAAAGTAGGAGATGGTAAAGTTTCAAAAATGAAGTATCTGTAGCTTTCAAGAAAGGCTTAAGAGGTTGGATTTTGTTTTGTCTGGGTTTGGATTGCAATGCACTCTAGTCACCTAAGATCAGAAAAGTATCTTTCCTGGATCCATATAGACTTATAAGACACTTGGCACTACTATGAAATTGTTAGCTACATTTAGGACCACAGAATAAGACTGGAGTCATCTTTGGAAAATGTAATAAATTTTTCATACCTCAAGGTACTTCATATTCTTAAATGTAACCACACTGCAACAAATACACTGAAAGTCCTTGATGCTGAGTCTATCTCTTTACCTTTAGACTCTCCAGTTTAAAAAAAACCAACAACTAGTTGAAAAATAATGGCTTTTAACACCTCTTTTCGTGTCCTGGAGAAGGTTCAGAACTTCATTCTTTTGATATTTGGAAGTACTTGGTTTCTTATTTGTAATCCGTAACTAACACTGTAATTTCTGATGACTGTAAACTTTTAAAATCAGAATTAGGGAGAAATCTGACCCATGCTATTAGAGTTAAGACAATACAGTTCTGATGAAGAATTGTGTCTTCATACAGAAAACGCAGAAAATGTGTCTTCATGTAGAAAATTACCATACTGAAAGCAAATTCAATTTTATATAGAACTATCTTTAAATATTAAAACAAAAATTAATTATTTGTTAAAAGAAAAATAATTTGGCTGCTTTGAAAAAAATATTAATTTTGGAAATGAACCACCAAATGCATATTCATATGCATTTCATTTTGTTACAGCATAAGGAGAAGGAGTTCATATACCTGTTATTCCTGTGCAAAATAAAAGTGAATAAAATTTTTTATGAGGAAGCTATGTATGAATAGGTACATGTTATGAAGTTCAAATGTTTTGCATAAACATAAGTGTTTTAGAATTCCATATAGAAACACTGGTGTTTTAGCTTTTCCTACTTTTATAGAAAGTTAGCATAACTAAGCATGTGTCTTAAAATTAAAATCTTCATAAATTTTTTTTCCAAATTGTAGTTCACTGGAAAAAGTATTAAACTTGTAAGAGAAAAATCAATAAATAGGATTAATCAAGACTTATGCACAATACTATTTCCTGTAAGAACAGGAAATAAAGATGTACACTCTTGTTACATAAGGAAAGGCCAAAAGTTTTCCCAAAAAAGCCTCATACAAACCAGAAGAACCAGCCAATGGGTTCATAAAACAGAAACTTTATTTCAAGGTAGGTTTCAGACAGAGAAGGCGGGTGTCACAGAGCTCCCCTTGTGCATGGCTGTCAGTAGCTTCCATCTGTCTGTATGACAGTGGTATGGTGCAGACTGGGGCTTTGTGTACTTGTCCTTAAGTCAATGGCTTTGTAGAAAGCTGCAGAAATCTCTGGCTGAGGAAGGAGGGGATGGTAGTGCATCATGTTCTAGTTGTGTCCCTGTCTGGGCCTGAGGCTGTGAAAAACAGGACAGTATCAACAAACAATGGGAGCAGCCACCTTTGGTCACCATAAGTCACCCCTGCCTAGGGTTCTGCCAGCCTCAGGAAGTCCCAGGTCTTCCTGGCAACCAGGAGACACCCATCCTGAGCTGGCCATGTCACCAACTGCGTGGTGACATAGGCGACCACCAGCTGCTGCTGATGTGACATGGCTGCTACATCTCTACAGTGGTGCCGGGAGCTGATGGCTTGAAAATAGCACCAGCCAGATGCTATAGAATCCTTACCTTTATGTCCATGGTCCTTCTGCAAATCTCTCTGCCTGGATTTGTTTTGATTTGATCTGAGGGTATATGATAGTAAGAAATTAATATTTGGTAGCAAATGTTAACTTTGAAGAGTAGCTGGAAAATTGACTATTAGGCAGCTGTATATTTCTACTTTGCCACTTTCACTTCCTTAGACTGTAAACAGTAGAAAAGGGACCTTTATATTCTTTTATATACTTTGCAAAAGAAGTTGTACATGTTCAGAAGCTTTCCAGTCCATATTCCTTTAGAGTACTAGTACTTCTACTTTGCACATGTAGAATTTCTGTGTAGTCTCATTTATTTTCTGTTTTGTAGTAGATCTGGGTGAGATTTTCCACTGAAAAATCCAGATTTAGTTTGACCTCATAATTTATTTTGATGTTGGGAAAGGAGATAAATCAGATTTTAAAACCCCCAAATTAGCAAAAATATTTTTTGTTTCATTAAGTTGTGATTAGCTTGGATATAATTGAGAGTTCATAGTTTATAGTGATACTCTGGGTCGTCTTTCATGGACTTCATTAAGTTTTTAGTCTGGAATGCCAAGCCAGAGCCTAATCAGGTCATTGGAATATTCCTGTTGATTTCAGTGGGGTTTGGATTAAGGATATATTGTACTTTCCATGAATATTCAGAAATCTTGGTGATGAGATTCTTATGTCTCTACATGCTTGGGTACTTAGAGATCACAAATGCCTAAATCCATGATCATGCCTAAATTTAAATCCAACAAAAAAAGACCATTTTAAAGACATTCCATTCACACTTGATGACATTTTCTTGAACTATTTCCTATTTCAGGAAATAGCCTTTCTTCGGTATCTCTTAGCTGTGCTTTCCCTCATAAAAAAAGAATCTCAAGAACCAAACAGCTTTGCTCCAACTTCATAATTTCCTTTAATGTCAGTAAGTCTCAATACAATTATGATTTTTAAGGAAAAAAAATGTCTATCTGCTTATTTTCAACAGCTTTCTGTGTGGTGCATGTGCAGTGCATTTCAAAAAACATTTTCTCTGAAACTGCTATTGTATTATGACAAAAATAGTTCCCCTAAAATTTAAGGGAAGAGAGCTTTTAGGGCAAAACACTCTTGATCATTATTTGCCATTTACTGCTATTTACTTCCCTTTTATTTTTTCGTGAATCATTAGGAATATTGTGGCTTCTGAATGTCACCAATGAGATACAGAAAAAGGTGGAAGGTTATGAATCACAGACTGCCTAGGTGGATGGAAAAAACAGAAATGCTAAGTGCCATGAATAAAATATCACAGAATCACAGAATCATTGAGGTTGGATCTGGACCGACCTCCCTGCTCAAGCAGGGCTACTTAGAGCAGGTTGCCCATGACCATGTCCAGATGGCTTTTTAATATTTCTAAGGATGGAGATGCTACAGCCTTTTCTGGGCAAACTGCTCCAGTGTTCAGTCGCCCTCACAGTAAAAAGCTGTTTCCTGATGTTCAGACAGACCCTTCTGTGTTTCCTTGTTCCCATTGCCTCCTGTCCTGTCATTGGACACCAAAGGAGTTTAGCTCCATCTTCTTTGCAACATCCCTTAAGGTATTTATATACCTTGATGAGTTTCCCCTTGAGCCTTCTCTTCTGCAGGCTGAATAGTCTGAGCTCTCTCAGCCTTTTCTTGTTGGAGAGAGAGTCCAGTCCCTTCAATATCTTCATAGCACTTTATTGTTTCTTTCCAGCATGTCCATATATCTTTTGTACTGGGGAGCCCAGAATTGGACACTACTCCAGGTGTGGCCAGTGCTGAATAAAAAGGAAGGCTTGCCTCCTTTGACCTGCTGGCAACACTTTTCCTACTGCCCAGGAAGATTTTGGCCTTTGTGACAAATGTACATTGCTGGTTCATGTTCAGCTTGGTGTCTATGAGGAACCCCAGGGCCATTTGTGCAAAGCTGCTTTCCACTTCTGCATGTTAAACTTCATGGGGTTCCCATCAACCCATTTCTTCGGTGTACTGAGGTCCCTCTGGGTGGCAGCACAACTCTCTGGTGTATCAGCTACTCCTCCCAGTTCTGTGTCATCCACAAAATGTGTCAGTGGGCTACACTCTACACCATCCTCTAGATCATTAATGGGAGCACTGAACATAGTATTACCTAGTATTGACTCCCAGGGCACACAGCTAGTTACTGACCTCCAAGGAGACTTTGTATTGCTGATCAAAATGCTCTGAACTCAGCCATTTAGCCTGTTTCCAATTGACCTCACTGTCTGCACATCCAGCCCATACTTCATCATCATCTCTGTAAGGGTGTTACTCTAGACAGTATCAAAAGCCACATGGAAGTCTAGGTAGGCAATATACATTGCTCTCCCCTCATCTACCAATCCTGTTATTTCACCACAGACGATTACCAGGTTGGTCAAGCATGAGTTCCCCTTGGTGAGTCCACCAGTCAATTGCCTGGAAATGGTTTCCAGGTTTAGCTGTTCCACCACCTTCCCAGGTATGGAGGCAAGGCCGGATGGGCCTGTAGCACCAAACGTCACCCCTGGTCTCTGGGACTGCTGAAGGGTTTCCTTACTAGTTAAGGCCAAGGCAAATAAAGCATTCAGCATCTCAGCCTATTCCATGTCTTATTTCACCAGGGCCTCTGTCACATTCAGCAGTGGGTCCACATTTTCCCTAGTCATCCTTTACAGGCTGATATACTTACAGAGGCCTTTCTTGTTGCCTTTGTCATCCCTAACTAGATTCTGTTCCTGGGCTTTGATTTTCTTTCCTGCATCTTTCCATGTTTAGACAGTGTCTCTGTGTTCCTCCCAGGTTACCTGTCCCTGTTTCCACCTTTCATATGCTCCCTTTTCACATCTTGAGCTTTGCCAACAACATCTTGTTCATCCATGCAGGCCCCCTGACGTTTTTTGCCTGTCTTCCTGCTTGTTGGGATGGACTGTTCTTGAGCTTGCAGGGTATCATCCTTGAATATGAAAAGCATTGCAGAGAACAAACATAGTCAAATGACAGAAAGTACTTCTACTGAGAGTAGAAAATACTTGGCAGTGGCAGTTATGCTTACTGTATTTTGGGGTAACAGAAAATGTTTCTTTTTTTTGTTATTGTTTGTTAGTTCAAGGTTAATTTTTCAGTAGTGAGAAATTAACTTCTTCTTGGACACTATTTACAGTTAGAAAGTGTGCTGAATGTCCACTGCACAGAAAAGGGGATCAAAAGACTAAAAAGCTGATGGTGCATCTGCGTTATTACCTCATTCTTACTGTCACAATATATATTCCAGTTATATTATTGGGAGGGTATTTTAAGAACAATGAGAGGAGTCTGGAAGGATAAAGTCTAAAAGACCTGCAGACTAGAAGCATAAAGACCAAAACCTGTTGCTTTTGTTGTTGCTTTTTTTTAAGTGGACCATGTATTCCAGACACAAAAGAATGGAAAAGGAAGTACTGAAAGTGGAAACGATATCAAGGCCCATAGAGGATATTACAAGAAGAATGAGTAGGGAAGTAGAGTATCTCTGGTCAGGATAAGCCTGCTATTATTCAATAAAAGTCAGAAGAGTGAAAAACTTGAACAATTAGATATTTATGGAAGACAGTGGCAAGGGGGGTATATGACAAGTATTAAGGTACATATATTCAAGAAGGGAAAGATGGATACTTGAAAAGATGAGGTAACTTAGAGCTAGAAAACAAGAAGGGGGAAAGGACAAAAGCACTGTATTGTAGAGAAGAGGTCCTATGATAATAGCACAGGTGAAGCAATAAACAAATTAATACAGCATGAAAATACCAACCTCAGCCCCACCAGAAAGGAGAAATTTCCTCCTTAATACAATAATGAGAAAAGAGTTGGGGTTTGGGTTTGTTTGTTTGTTTGTTTGTTTGTTTGTTTGTTTGTTTGTTTGTTTTCCCCTACAAACAATCTTTTAATATGGAAGAAAAGGTAGACCATTATATGAAATAACTTAAGAGTGTTTGGCAGGCAAAACAGGCTCTTTGCCTGAAGGGTCAACAGGCCGATGCATTCCACAAAAGCAGAAAAAGGAGGTGTGAATAAGATGAAGAAACGAAAGAAAAAAGTCAGTTTAGAAAGGAGTATCTTTGAATGATAGAAATGTTATTGTTACAAAAGCAATTATATTTTCCTCCCAAGCCACAAATGCTATGAAATCAGACCAGGGTAGAGCTAGGGGATAACTAAACCCATCCAAAAGCAACGTATGAAGATCTAGACAACTGAAAGGAAAAGTGCTTTTTAATTGTATCTTCCTAGCATGACATTCAAATATATGCTGTAAAGATGATTACTGCATTCTGTGTGTACTTGACACTCATCAGTTTTGACCTGGGTAGTTTATAGAACCTCTGTAAGCCTGACTTCTAGTGAGAAAGAGTTAAACAAGTGAGTTAGAGCAGACATCGATATGGTAGAAATTGATACTCGTTTGTGATACATGAACAGATTGGTAAGGCTACAGTTCTGTTTTTACAAACTGTTAAGGTAATTAACTGATTAACGTACTGCCTGTGCAAGTACTGCAGGTTTGGTAATACCTCTGGTGCACTTAATGAGCTAATAGCATAAGTTCAGTTTTGAAACTACATTTTTGCACTAAATATAGTACATTGAAAAAGATTTCATCTAGCAAAGTGACACAGCAAGAAACTGTTTATAATTAAGACAATATGGTTGAAAATACAATTGTTGTTTCATGAACACTTTAATCAGAAAATATCTGATTCAAATAATTTAATAAATGCTTTTTTATGATCTAGAATGTTTTACATCAGAGTTACTCTAGAAATTCCACTTTGTTTTGCTGCCTTTCAATGATAGCAGTTTGCAGAATTTATCATCAGTGCAGTAATATTTTCTTTTTCTTGAACCATTCAGAATTTATTGGTGTTACTGTAGAAATGCAAATAAAACATGGTTTATTTTCTCTTTCAGGGAAATCTGGGAGAGTCTTACGCTTTCAATCCTCCAGTCATTGCCTGTGCTGTGAGGACATTGTGGCGAGGTGGTAAGTTGGTGTAGCTCTGTTGCTTTGATCAGCTAAACTGTCATTTCAGATTTAACTGCTAAAACAATATCCTTCAGTGCTGTGTCTGTGTGACAAAACTTGAGAAATGTCTTCCTGTCTCTCTTGCTCTTGGCAAATTCCCAAAATTGTAAGTCTATGATTAATTTAATATGTAGGAAGTCTGAATCACAGCAGTATCAGATTTGTTCTGTATTTACAGATCAACTTTTTATCATATGAATAGACCAGTTGATTCATACATGTTCAGTCCCTATTTTCCAGAAATTCTAGGTTTGTATATATCTAGAAATCTGGGTGAATATTCTAGGTTTTTTGGTAGAGCATGAGTCACGCAGCAACGTTTGATACTGTCAGCTTTCAAATTCCAGTGATCTGTTTGTCGACTATTTGACAGTCTTTTAAGAATTTTGCTTCCCCCTACCCACCTCAGTATGACAAATCTGTAAAGGGTTTTCTTTTCCTGACTACAAGGAGAGCTGATAGATTTAAGAGGTCACTGTGTCCTGTCAATGTTCCCTGGATGAGCAACTTTTACAAAGCTCTAATAAATTACATCATGACTTCTGTTGATCTTAGCAACACTCTGGTAACTGTTATATTAAAAAAGTCCCTGCTAGGAATTTGTATCTTAAATAAGTTTAGTTTTAATTTTAACTTTTAGATCCTGAGTGGAGAAAATGGAAGTGATAGTCACATATTTCTAGGTGTTAGAACAGTTCTAAATAAGGAAGGGTCCGATGACTGTAAGTCACAGTTCACAGAATCATGACTGGTGGCTCTCAGTATTTCTGACCTCCAGCTGCTTGTCCAGTCTGCCTTAATACGTGATGCTCGTGTTTTTTTTCTTTTTCTTTTTCTTTGTTATAAACTGAAAGTTTACATTACTGCTGGAGCTTGAGTGCTAAGAAATACAAATCTTCATCTTTCAGTAAGAAATCATGTGACTTTTGTTAAGCTAGACACCATTTTGTGGTATTTTCCCATATTTCTATCCATCCATTAATAAAACTAGAAGAATGGTTTTACAACTACAGTTATACATCCTAGTTCTATGGAAAAGATTAATGTTCCAGAATCTAATGAGTACAAGAAAACCTTTCAAAGTACTAGGTACTGGGAAGAATAAAGTTGTATGCTATTTCATTTTCTATGGACACAGAAATGGTCATTATATGATGTACATCAGTTGCAGAGTTAGGACCACTGACATAGCATAGATTCTTATTCTTTGCTTTGTTCTATTCTTGTTGATAAAGGAAGGATTTACAAAGTATACAGGATAAATTATTTCTGACTTTAATATATAAAGATCACCCAGTCCAGAGTCTGTTACTTTTTAAACCAGGCAGCTATTTGTTCTGATCAGTCTTCTGAGGGGCTTTTTTTTTTTGTAATATCACTGAAGTATAATGTCACCTACTACATATTGGTCTAAAAACAGAAGTGATTTCACACAAGCAGTGTCTATTGGAGTGAATACTAACAACAAAATTTCATTTCAATACAAAGTTTCCTTTTGAAGGATTTTTTTCCTTGCCTTTGCAATCAGTAACAGATTAAAGTGCAATCTAAGTCATGTCATTTGGTCTTCCTTTTACTTAATTTAGTTAGCTAAAATATAAAATACTTTTATTGGAAGTAATCAAATTATCTCCTTGCCTTGGTTATTTTTATTGTAAAAGTAGAAGTAGTTTCCATGCAGTAATATATTTTACCCAAATTAATAAACATGTTCCCAGAATAAATTCACATTCTTAAAGTAAAATCTAATAAATACAAATCTAATTTATTTCTGCCTTCTCTTGCAGTAGTGCCTTTTTTTTTAATTAAATATGAAGCCAGTATTTATATTGATATTTCACTGTTAAAGAAGACCTGATTCACTACACTTAGATTGTTGCTAATCTTTTAAGACTGCAGATCTTGAATAAAGGTATTTTCTTTTCCTAGGCTGAAATTCTATCATTTTACCAAATGTAAAAAGTTTCCTTGAAGGAATCAATAGCAATGAAAAACCAATGGGAAATAAAGAATGAAAGAAAAAAAAATAAGGCCCAATTTATACCAAAGTTTGAATTATTTAAGATTTATATAATTTTTGTAATTCTGGATCTATGTCAGATATACAATGAAAATAATTTTAAAAGCCCATTCAAAGTTGAATAGAGGTTGCTTCTGTTTTGTATCAATTTCTTTTAACCAGAAATTCAGTGCTTTGTTTTTCTCTGCTTGGTAAGCACGGTTTCAGCCCTGAAAATATCAACGTGCAGTTCTTAAGGGTGAAATTTTGATACTGCAGAAATATAAAGCGTATCCATCAGACTCCACTATGTCTGAGATTCCATGTGTAAACTTGGATGAACAGGGATATGCCTGCAGCACATTCAATGATAACTAAGATACATCCAAGAGGAGAGTATAGGTTTTCATTATTTAGAATTAATTTATTTTGTTTTATGAAAAAGACAGAAAATGTAGATATAGGCAAATACGATGCAATATTTTATTTTTTGTGATCATAGAGATTAAAGAGGAAAATATTGGAGTTTTTTTATCAACTTCACGTTATTAATAACAATACATGAGTATTTAATGTATTAAAATTCTTAGCAGTGACTGTCAGTTCAATAGCTTGGCAAGCTAAAATTAGAATATTAAAGATTTAACCTCTAGGTCATATTTTTGAAGCCAGTTTAGACTGGTTGAGCTTGAACATTCTTTCAACTTGACAGTTATTTGGCACCCTGAAATGTGATGGTGGAGAGAGTTCAAATGCCGAGGATAAAGAACTAGTTTACAAAACAATTGCATGTTATGACAATATTTCACTTCTTGCAGTCACAACAGAAGGGTCAAAGCCCAGATGTCTATGCAGAGTCAACTGTACCTCAAGTCAAAAAGCAGGTCTTTTGGCTTAAAATTGATGAGGCACCCTGTTAAAAAGTCAACTTCTTTCCCCCTGCCCCCACCCACACAGCACTGCAGTTGTGTATAAAAAATTCCAGCCATTTACCATCAGCACAAAACTCACTTTACCACTTAATCAAGCTTAAAATTAGGGAGAAAAAGAACCTCCTTGTTTTGATAAAATCTATATTGTTCTTAAAAATATTCTTACTGAAAATGAGAATAGCATAAGTCAAGTCATTCCTACTAAAGCAATAGTGATTAGAAAAGCAGCCTTAATGGAACTGCAGAAAATTTTGGTGATTTTTGTCCCCAAAATTAAAGATGTTTCAGGTAACTTAATTCTTCTGGAGTGCTGTCATTTTGTGGATAGAAACCTGAATCAAGCAAATCTTCATGGAACAGTTAGGTATTTTGAAAACACATCTGTTTAGAGAATCAGAGGTTATCCTTCTTAATGATCTATTACAAATGATTTTCAGTAAAATAAAATGGAAATCATTCTTAATCTGTATTTTTTTTCTAAATAAATATGGGTATTTCTCCCAAATATTCAGCACAAAACAAATAGAATTGGAAGGAAGTATGTAATACAATTCAGTATTTCTCAGTAACCGTGTGGTGACCATGAGTCACAAAAGGTAATCTGTAGAGTTACAAAACCAAGAAGGTTATAATATAATCTGAAAGAAAGAAAATGTTGCTTCTCTACAAGTATATTTTACCTTTCATAACCAGGTAATTCTGAACTCATGCAACACAGGTTCTATAAGCTAATTGAGGCATATTTGTAGTATTTTCTCTCTTATTGTAAATGAAGGTGTTGAGAACGACAACTTTTTAAGGAACACTTTTAGTGTAACCTGTTGTTATACATACATGTCAATGTTCTCCTATAAATATCTTACGTGTATCTTATAATCACATGTTCAAAAATAAGTTAATGTATTCACCAGTTTTCCTAAGTGTTGGGATCATTTAAAGAAAATTATTTTTTATTTCACAGAGGCCATTTTAAGACCTTGTACAGTTTTGAGAGACCTTATTGACTGGTGAGGGGTAAAAAGTAATTCATTATTCACAGAGAGCACCTTTTTATCTGAGTCGTGATGTGTTGTGCAGAATTGACCAAAACTTTATTGCAAAATACCTATTTTTCCTCAGCTCATTCTTGGTAGAGAAAAGCATACTTTAGAAATATTTGAAAATGAAATAATAACCTGCAAAAATAATTTTTCTTGGTAAATTTGAATGGTTTTTATTCTGGTTTCAGTGTTTTCATATCTGTAGTCTAATTCTTATCTCAGCAATATTTATTCAATTGTCTGAAAGTAGGATTGATTACATGTAACTAGGTGTAGAATTAGCAACCTTCTAAATCAAGACAATTACCATGGATATATATGTGTATATATAATTTTAATAACTGATAATGTATTACCTTTTTACAGAATAGTACAGTTGACCTTGGTAAAAGTAGACTTTATGTGTAAAACTAAGACTATTTCATTACCATGTGACCTAGGATGATGATAGTTTCTCCAGAATAGACAGGCAGGGATTGACGATCTGTTGTACATTATGCAAGTTATGATATACGATATAAGACTTCTGAAGACTGGGCATCCAGAGTGATTTTTTTTCATTTATTGTTTCCTTTTTGAATTCAACTGCACTTCCACTACTTCTGAAATGCTCAATATTGTTCTCTTCATTCTTCAAAGGACTGCAACTCTTGAGGTACCCACTCTTGGCTAGTGACCAAGGCCATGCAGTTACTTTAACTCATGTTCCTTTTTTATTATTTCCTGGTCAGATAATGGAAGACAATTAACATAATTTCAAAAGAAAAATGTTACTAAATAATCATTTAGACTGATTGTGTTCTACATGCATATATGGACTTTAGAGGCAGCTGTTCCATAACAGAAAAATATGAAAACTATGTTCAGTGTTACCGCAGTTCTTAAGCTTGGACTTTGTTTTATAGATTTAAGTATTAGAGTACTGTAGCATATACAGTTCTGAAATTTTATAATGCAGAATACTGTGTATTATTTCTTCTCTCTTTGTATTAGGGAGTCTGATAAATTTAACCAACTTTCTGTTTTATAAACCACACAAAACACATCTAAGGCTACCATATATTTTATTTATTCTTTCATTAAAGTGAGCGCTAATGTTGAGTGACTTAGCAAGTATGGATTAAAAGGTTACCTCAGGTTTGACCTTTTTCTGAAGTCCCATTTGAAAAAGCCATACTTAATATTTTAACCATTGATTTAACAGTCAACATTCCAAAAAGGCAAAAATCCTTTACTTTTCTTTGTCTGCTTGTTTTATGCTTTCAATATCCTTTGACGTTATAAATAACTATATTTAGTTTCTTTATTTTGGCTGATTCATGTTTGCATTTTTGATCTCTTACAGTAATATGGATGACAGCTTCTAAGTATGAAAAGCCTTTTTCCATGCTTAAAACTAGTCAAGTAACTGTTACAGAGCTGCTAAAATACATCTGAAACCCCTGAGGATACCATCCTGGCATTCTACTAGATAGCATAAAAGGTGAATAGGGGATTTGTCTGGGTTTACCGCTTCTTAGGTGAAGAATAATATCAAGTACTTGGCAAAAGTAATTTATTGAAAGTGTTTATCTTCACACTTATTTGTCCACTAGTTAGAAAGAGGAAAAAAGCAAATGTCTTGGATACTTACAGCAAAATCTCTTTTTGATACATAAACATTTTTTTTTATAGGCACTAGCATATAATCCTATGTCCCTGTATTAGAATGTTTTCTACTTAAATTAGAAGAAATTGCATATCAGAAGTGTTAGCAAGGCTGATGACAGTTCTAAAACTGGAATACAATCGCTTCCTCCTCCCCCACCCCGCTGAAATTTGTTTATCTAATTTATTGCAAGTATTAAGCAAAATACAAGATTTGTAATTTCAGAAACATTAGAGAAGATCAATACTTTGGATCTCTATTTCTGCTCTAAAATCTTTGTTGTTAATTCCTTCTCACTTTGTATAATTCATTCCTATAGACTAGTATAACCATTAAGATACTTCCTTGAAAGTAGTCTGGCTGGTACTTAGATTTTTTTGTGCCTCTGATAAATCCCACATTATCCAAACATAATCAGCATTTGATGTTCCTAATACTATACAGTGCTTTTATGTCTCAATAACCAGATTTAAATTATTAATTAAGTTCCAAATTTAAGAGCTCTAGTAATGACAACAGGAAAAAGTATCATATCTAGAAAATCAGAAGGCCTGATCCTGAATTCATTTTGGTGTGTAAATTGGAATTAGAGATCATTTCACATGGGATAACTAGGTTAATAAGAAGCGACAAGCTTTCCTCAAAGAGGTTTTTGGAGTTGTTTTTTTTTAATTATGTAGAACATGTGAACTTTTTCCTTTAGTTCTATGACAAGAAATTAGGCAGATCACCATTAAAAGAACTACAAAAAGTTTTGTGAGATAAGGTGAAAGAAATAGTATGTTTGAAAAAAAACAGCTGCTTATTCTCAAAAAATTATTTAAGACTAGAAAAGTGACACATTTTGATTCCTCTCTTTGCCATATGAATTAATGATACTAAGGTACTTTAAAAATAAACAAACAAGCAAACAAAACCCAAGAATTCCCTCCTCACAAAATCAGTGCAAAACTATTTTGTTTCTTTTTTTTTTAATATTAAGAAATGAGAACAGAATCATTTGGCACTGAATTTCATTTTTTATATAATGTTTTTCTACATAAATTCAGCACTCTGGTTGTTTAATGCTATTTCAGTTAGAGAGTTTTAGAGTATCTCTTTAAAAAAAAAAAAATAGACATTATTCCTACAGTGCATTGCACAAAGAATGAGCCTGTGCACAAAGAACATGACTGTATTTGTCTGGAGCTTTTTTGGGCTGGTGAATAGCAGCCAGTCTTTACAGAATTTGAACCTGAATTTTCAAGCAATTTTTCTGATGATACTGTGGGGCTCTGGCTAAGGAAATAACTCAGTATTTAGTCATTATTTACCCACATCATTGAAATGAAAAAAATGTGTTGCAACTTCTGCTAAATCAGAAATGTATTTTTAAAGAAACAGTGAATATTACAACTTCTCAACTGAGGTATTCACTTTGTGCTATTGTAGGTGACTTTGTTTTACTCCCACTCTTTCTTTGCCTGCTTAAATATTTCTCTGAGGTAATAACAATAATTGTAAAATGTAAGTCAGCAGCTGTTAGCACACATATTTTTGTTACTGACAAATTCAATTAAAGACATTGCTAGCTAAACCAATCAAATAACAGGTAGATCAGAAAAGGTCAACTCTGAATTATTGTTTCCCATAATAATTTCCCAAACCATTAAGTCCGTAAAATTAATTTGAAATTGAAGCTCATAAACGTAAATTATAGAAAATGCCTTGCTAGTTTGTGGGTATTCTAGAGCATAAGGGTGTGTGTCTCCCATGCATAATGCTCCTGCTAACATTGTCCAGGTTGCAGCACAACTACAGATAGGCTCTAGAAGTATTTTCATTATAAATGCCTATTTCCAGGCATGCTAACTACAGTCAGAAAGTTTTTCTTTTTCCTCTGTGAGTACAAACCCAATTTTTTTTTTTGTGAGCTGTATATTGGGATGTTCATGAACTACAGGAGATAAGGCTTGATGCACAGTAATAAGTAAATTTATCATAATAACAGCAGTAGCTTTTGAAGTTCAGTCATTTAAAAGGGAATTATATTTCCAAAATTACAGTGTGTGTATGAACTTTGTAATGAATTAAAGTGCAAATGATTAAAAAAACCCAAACCCAAGAGATCTTAAGACTAAGGTAGGATGAAGCAGTAATTTATACAGCTACATTAAGCTTTTAGTTGATCTATGATCAATGCCTGTTGAAAATAATATTTGCCAACAATTCCACAAAACTCGGCTGTTCATGGTCCCTAATTCAGCTCTTCTAACAACTGTAATGGAATAACAACTGTTATGGAAGTCAGAAAGGGGCCTAAACTGAGTAGCTGCAGAAGTAGGTAATTTAATGTTGTCACAGTTGCTTTTTAAATGAAGTATTTTGTCAGAGAGTACTGCTTTAAGAGGGAATGAGGTTTTTAATGAAAACAACAAAAGTTGGTAAAAAATAGTAAAAAATAGTGAAAAAGAGGGAGAAACCAATACCCATCCAGAGATTATAAGGGAAAAAACTAAGCACCAGAGGTTAGGCTGGTACATATCATACATGGTTGTTATGATCATTCATCTGCAGTTAAAATGCTTTCTTTACTTCACTGTATTGCACATGAGAAATTGATCATATGTCTACTAAAATACTTCATGGAAAACTCATATGCTCTAAAAAAAAAATCATATCTTATTCAACTCTTATGAATAGCTGTTAGAGAAGAAAGAAAAAGAGTGCTGTGGAATCAACAAGTGCTGCCAAAACAATTTTCACCTCCCCTGCTTCTTCACAAATAGGGAAATATTTGTTTTCTAATTACTCCAGGACAGTAGTTTAACTCATATTAGCAAAAACAGCTTCAGAGTCCACTACAGATGTTTATTAAAGTGAAGAACAGTGTAATTCTGTGGCATTTTTAAGGAAGGCAGGCATTCATATTGCTTTAACAGGCATACGTGTTCCTGTCTATTTTGCTTACCCTTGGCCACATTTTCCATTATAAAACCTTCCTTTTAGTAGAAGAAAATGCTTATTCAGATTTTCTTGTATAAAATGCAACATTTGTTTGATTAATAGGTATCTGAAAGGGAATAGAAGTAACTGGCACATTAATGCCACCATGTACTTACATAATACAACACTGAGAGATCACAGGACTTGAATTTGAATATGATATATGTATTATTCCATTATATAACTGGAATTTTAGTTTTAATTCTTATTCTGAGTAGTTGTAATTTATTTTATTTCCATTTTAGACAGAAATGATATCTTCACCTATCTGCAGCACTAGCGCTGCCAAACTCTTAAGTGCAAGTGTTCAGGTTGCTTTTTTCCTATTCTGTAAGCGTTGTTCTTTCCCATATTGTAGCTGCAAATTAGGCTTACTTAGGAAAGTGATTGCTTGCAATTCTTTTTCTTATAGAAAGCTAGAAACATTTTGATTTGGGATTGAAAAAAAGAAAATTTTATCCCTTCTTGTTAATCTTTACTAGTGGATAGATGTTCAAGGCTTCTTTTGAAAATATAAATAAGCAGCTGTGGGTTTCTAACTTGATTTAGTTTATGTGAGAGAAGCACAATTCAAAAGTAAGTTTTAATCTTGTACAAAGTTGAGAATCTGCACTCTCACATTCAGACTCATTGCAATGGACACATTTGTGGGTTTTGTCTGGTATTATATGAATTAAAATAAGCGTGGGTTTTGAATGAAACTCAGAATTCAAAATTTAAGTAAACTGTGGACAGGGATAAAACATTTGAGTTTATTTGATATACGCAAGTTTCTAAATGGAAGTAGATCCTTTTGAAGAATGCTTTTACTTAGACCAATGGAGTTTGTATAAAGTAGATAAGCAGCTTATTTTTCTGTGACTGATTCCACACAGACTTTGATGGGAAGCCTTTTAATTTCAGTGGGAATGGATGATGACACCTGCCAAGATAGTCTTGAGCAGCTATTTACTCCAATTTTCAATGTGAAAAATATTCGAATGTACTATTTCCTACAAGAAGAAATATTACAAAAAATTAATATTTATGACATACTTTGAATTTTTTTGCAGAAAAACCTTAAAAACATTAATTTGCAAAAGAAATAAACTAAAGCAATATATGATGCATTAATAGCATTATTCTTATAAGTGTTGGTGTTCATAATATAAAAGTCTCTTCAGCTTTAAATAAAAGCATAAATAACTTGAAAGGAAGAAAATAAATTCTCAGTGACAATCTTTATACTTCACACCTTCATACTTCATACCAGGGTAATAGAATCTTCTGTTTCCTTTAGGTATACAGCTATAGAAAATAGAAATATTTAGAGCAATAGCGATTACAGCTATTTTTCTGCTCTGTTCCTTCGACTAAAAGAGTTGCTGGTGCGAGACTTGGCAAATTTGTACATGATCTCCCAACATCCAGCAGTAGACCAGAAGCCTATTCAGAGCTATAGCTGTTGTTCCAGCTAATGCGCATGTATCAGGAGATAGTGAAAATATGCTGGCTGTGTATCTGTGGATCAATCATCAGCGTTCAGAATGCAGCTAGCTCAGAAACGAAAAAGGGATCAAAATGGTATCTTGAGTTGTGTAAAACTGAAACAACTTAGTTTGATTGTTACATGTGATTAATTAATGATAAATGGATCTGAGTGTTTAAAAAATCACCATTGATAGAAATATCTGTGCCCCAAATCCACATTACAAAAGGATTACTACTGAAGTGTATACTTTCTACTACAAACCGTGGAGTTGTAGAGGAAGATAAAGAAAGGGGAAACACTTCTTAGAATACCTTTTATTTTGCTAATGAGCGTATTCATGAGCTGAAGCATCTTTCACATGCTTTGGAAACTGGAAACTCTTAGCTGAATTGTGATGTCTTAGAATTGGTTCAAGAGAGGAATATTGTTAAAACAACCACAAAGATATTACTTATACTCCCATGAGACAATTAAGTGACGCAAAAGGGACATATGGAATTTTAAATCTACGTAGCTGAACTGAGATTGTCAGGATGGGAATAAATTGTGTCTTTCAAAATCAGTGATTTATTTTTCCTGCCAGAAACACACTGGAAGGTTAAAATAATTACATTAATTTTATATCTTCTTCTTAAGTATATATCCAATTGCTATAGTGAAGGTTATCATGCATTTTGCTTGATTTTTTCACTTGGACATTTCTGTGACTATATCTCTCTCTACATATATCCGTCTTTCACATATGTAAGTGATCATTGTTCATGTTTCTGACTCATTTTTCTCTCTACTGGGAAAAAAAACATTAATTATCATACCATTCAGTTCATTGCCAGTCCAGACCCACCTGAGCCACTTCAGTCTTAGAAGCCTGATCCACCTGCTGATAGTTTTGATGTTTCTCAGTGGCTCAACTCTTAGGGATGTGAGCATCCACATGACATACCTTTACAACCAGGTTCTCTACCCGGGCAGCAATATCTTGCCACAATGCAGCAAGATCCCGTCTGGGGATCTGCTCACTGGAAACCAGAGCAGCAACTTTCCTGGAAGAACACCCCTGAGTGACTGATTTTCCTTGCAACACATGCCTCTAGGGTCGAGGTAGATTTTCCATCCCAATTCCTCATGTCCGCTCCATGGTCATGCAGGTAAAACCATAAGGTGACCTGTGGTGTGTATCATCTCTCTTGAGCAAAGGAACGCTTATTGCTAATGGCTGAGATACTGGTCCATAGAGGTGGTGAGCAGGACATATCTTCTTTGAATTGCTGGACCTCCTGGGACAGTTTCTCCACAGCATGATGAGGCAGGAAGAGATACTTGCTTCACAGTCCCGGAATCTGTCAATTGCATCCTGCACCATTGGTGCTTCTTCATCTTTCCAGGCCAGTACTGCCAATGAGTCTACCTGCGATGATGGTATGCTCTGTACAAACTTCTGCCACGTGGTTCATGTGCAGTGGGCATCATCAGGATGTTTGGATGGCTGTTCATTGTCCAGGTCACCACAAATGACCTCCAGCAAAGCTAATTCCTGCAGGTGCTAGATACCTTTCTCTATGGTGGTCCATATTTCTGGGCGATATATAACATCTTCCTTGAAGGGATACCTTTCTGTCACACTAGAAAGGAGTCACGTCTAGAGGCTGAGGGCTTGTGCTCTTTTTCTAATCACTTTGTCAATGTCCCCTTCCCTAGAAAGGGACTCCAGTTGTTTGGCTTCCTTCCCCTCTAACTGCAGGCTACTGGCCCTGTTATCCCAGCATCAGAGCAGCAAGGTGACAATGGTTTCACCTAGATGATGGCTGAAATCTTGTCAGATATCTTGCAGGTCACTCAAGGATAACGATCAAGTGGTTTCCATCTCGTTTATGAGTTCTTCCTCTTCGTCCTCCTCTCCTTGTGATGGCCCTGTTCTTCCATCATCTCTATTTAAATTAGTTGACTTTCACTTCCAAGATTTCTTCTTGTCTATGGGGTGACTGATACCAGCACGGGTTGGTTCTCTGCAGTGCCTGTCACGGGGGTTTGAGTAGCTGCAGTGCCTGTCATTTTGTTGTTAGATCCAGAGACCTTCTCTTCCCCTTGAGAGTGCTGAAAAGTGTTGAAAAGGGCTCGGTATGTATGGGCCAGGCCCCAGCACATTGCAGTTATCTGTGTCTTTCTGGAGTTCCCAGGGTAACAACATACTTTCTCCAAATATTCTCCTAGTTTTTCATGATTCTGCACTTGTTTGTGGTGAAGTCCCAAGACACTGGGAGTGCCCACCATCTTAGGTATTTGCCCATACTCTCCCATATACCCTGCCACTCATAACTATCGAGCCTTAGGACAGATCTCTAGATGATGTTCTTAAATTGCTTATTAACCTTAGACAAAACTGAAGCAATCTGCCAAAGAAATACCAACAGATGTATCTTAACTACCCAAGGATGTTCAAGATACTGAAAAATTATTGTAATGAAGGAGGACACATAGAAGAACATAGCAAAGGTGCCATTCTCTATTTTCTCTATAAAAAACCTCTCAGAGGAGGAGGTATAATTCCTAATTGTCTCCATGAGGTGGTAACAGAAGTACAGTAATGGCTTCCAGGCAAAACCAAATAACCAATAAAGCTCAAGGCCAGAGTTTTAATAACAAATCTCTCAGGCAAAATATCTCTAAACACTGCAGATCCCAGCAAACTACAAAAACCAACAAGAATCTTTAATATGTATAGCAAAAGAAAAGAGCATGATGCAGATCAGATAAACTAATATAGAAAATAGATGAGCCAGTGCTGTGACCAGCAACTGTTATCTCAAACCCTTTGTGCCCCACGTTGGGTGGCATAAAAGCTCTGTTGTGGTTTAGCCCCGGTCAGCAACTAAGCACCACGCAGCCGCTTGCTCACTCCCCCTACCCCTGTGGGATGGGGGAGAGAATCAGAAGGGCAAAAATAAGAAAACTTATGGGATAAGATAAGAACAGTTTAATAATTTTAATTACTAAATTTACTAAATTTAAAATAGTAATTAAAATTACTATTTTTACTAATACTAGTACTAATGCTAATACTGATAATATAATGTAAAGGAAAATGATGAGAGAGAGAGAAAGAGGTGAAACCCAGGGAGGGGGGAAGAAAAAAAATATCAAAACCAAACAAGGGATGCAACAGCTCACCACCTGCCGACCAACACCACCAGTCCCCAAGCCGCGATTTCTGCTCCCCCAGCAAACTTCCCCCAGTTAATATACTGGGCGTGATGTCATATGATATGGAATATACCTTTGGCCAGTTTGGATCAGCTGCCTTGGCTCTGTCCCCTCCCCTCCCAGCTTCTTGTGCACCTGGCAGAGCATGGGAAGCTAGAAAAGTCCTTGACTCTTATAAGCACTACCCAGCAACAACTAAATCATTAGTGTGTTGTCAATATTATTCTCACACTAAACCCAAAACACAGCACGATACCAGCTACTAGAAAAAATTAACTCTATCCCAGCTGAAACTAGAACAACCCTATTTCATTCAGACAGTGCTACCATCATTCCATATAAATCTCAGCCCTATCCCAATGTTACCCTAGTTTTAGATCATTTATTGGGGGAGCAAAAGATCTATGGGGAGAAAAGACTGGTTTATATCCAGCATTTGCAGCACACTTAATATGTTCATGCTTGGGAAGGGAAAAAGTTTATAAAGCTCAATTAGGAAATCTTCTTTAAAGTTGTGGGAGTTCTGGTTTTTGATGAAGTTACATAAAAAGGTGTGCTACCTTGAGCCCAATTTGCGTGTGTTGTTCTCACTTTAGTTTTCTGCTTGATGTAAATTACGATGTATATTATAATAGACATTTGTATGATGTTATAAATTAACCTCCTATCTCATGTAAAATAGTTCCAGAAGGGCAAACTGGGAAACACGAAGTTCACCACAGTTTTAGTACATGAAACACATGGCATATAATAATTCTTTCACTCCCAAGAACAAGAAATTTGGAAACAAGTTAAGAATACTTAACTCAAACAAGAAATTTTTTGCAATTACATGCCTCTTAGTGAAGTTAACTTCTTGCCTTCAGGATGTAAAATCAAAGCTAACAACTTGAAATACTATCACTGATCAGTTTGTCCTCAACCAAACCAAACCAAACCAAACCAAACCAGAAATGAAACTAAACCTAGTCTGTATTGTTTCTCCTATGTAGTATTATCTAGATTTCATTTTTAACAGACTGTTTTCAAGCAATATATCATCCGTCTTTGTTACCACTATTTTTTTTCCCTGAGAATGCACATTAACCATAGAAAGCCAACTTCAGAATAGTAATTTGTAACTTATTTTTGCCCACTCATCAGTGTTGTATAAAAACTATGTTTTCTGAACTTCAAGATAAAAACATTTTGAACTGGAGCTTTTTAAATTGGAAGCACATTTATCATATTCCTTACTATATGCCTTCCTCTTATACCCTATTCCTCTCACCCACAGGACCCAGGATAACAACACCTGGGTCCCAGTGCCCTGACTATTGCTCCCAGAGCCTTGTACTCACGTCTGTTATCCTCCAGGTTGTCCCTTGTAGTACTATTGGTTCCAACATGGAAGAACAGCAGGGGCTAATAGTCAGATGGTCAGGCAAGCTTTGACTCTCTCTCCACAACATCCTAGATCTAAGCCCCCATCAAGGAGCTACCTTCCCCAGACAACAGGTCAGGTCAGCACTGAATGCCTCCATCTCCCACATCAGGGCGTGACCAACTACTATCACTTGTTTCCTTTTAGTGTTCCTGCATGGGTCAGGGTCAGCTGTCCTGGACACTTCACTTGAAAGTAAACTGTAATAGACATTTAAAAATTGATTAGTGTCAAGGATACCACAATCAAAAAGAAATTTGGAAATTTTTGAGAAGTTTGCCTCTTTCTCAAGTATATGGACCTGCACAGAAGTAAGCTGTTGAGGCAACAATCGTTTAAAAAGAATGATTTTTAAAAAGACACAGTAAGTTGAGCTAACTGCCTAGAAGGTTCTTTGCTTGGAAAGACACAGTGAACAATATAAGAGAGAGTCATATTCTTTATGGAAACCAGTAATCTACTTTCATCCTTTTATATTCTTTTCTGGGCTGATCTTAGGTGGGGGAGAGTTTATTCTCAAGTGGGACACACATACAAAATTACCATGTGAAATATCATGAGAAGATTTTTAGGTCTTTCATACTAGTGATCAGATAATATTTTTGAAAGGTTGATCAAGATCAGAACAGGATTTCCTTAAGAATTTAAAGGGAGAGATTGAGACACCTTACAACTAAAGGAAAAAAAATCCCCTTAATTTAATAAGAAGTTCCAAATGCTAAATGTCATGAAAGAAGAGGCACTAATGTACAGGGGAAGTGGAAAAGAAAATAGACATCATCATAACATTAGTGTTAAAAGAAAGTTGAATGATGCTTGAGTTTTTCATAGGTGTAAAGTGCCAACCGCCTTCCTAGTATCCTTTTTTCTTCTGCTACTTACCAGGAAAAACAAACCAAGGTATAATACAGTCTTATAGTTGAATATAAAGAACTAAATGATAAATATCTCATATTTATAGAACACTTAAATCTGACATCCATATACATAAGCTTGCCAGGTAATGTACAAGGCACAGACAACAAAGCCTAAGCACAGTACAACATAATGTACTGTAAGAAATGAATCAAATTAAAATTGCTTAGAACAGCACCTGTTCTCAGTCCAGTGAAAAGATGCTACCTTCGGGACAAGAAGCTCCTGACCCTTAAATTGATTGCAGTAGTTGGTAAATCTTGACTTGCTCAAAGATGGGCACTGCTAATTATCTAGGTTTGATTGTTATATTTTCCCACTGATTTGGCAGCTGCCTCAAAATTACATTTGGCTAAACTCCCAGACATTAAAATATGGGGTGGACCAAAGACATTTAAATCCCTCCATATGTCCATATTGTATGCATGACTTCTATCACTTTTAACACAGCACATTTCATATATGTGTTGCATAGAAGCAAATAATTAATTTCACTGAAATCTGTCCAGGTAAGGTTTCTCCTAGTATTAGTAAGGTCTGTTACTGACAGCTTCTGGGCTGTGTGGATTGTTTCACTCTAGTAAACTCAGTTTCAGAAGCGATGATTGTTGGTCTCAGCTTGTTGTTGATAATTATATCTTAGGAGTAGTGGAGTGCTTTCTGAGAACATGTCACATGTGTCTCCTCAGAACAGAGACTGGTTGTTTGAAGGGATCCTTCTCTTTAGTGCTACAGTTATATTTTGCAATTGTTCCTAAAGAGAAAGCCACACCATCTTTTCAGACATTGTGTCCCCTTAAACTTTTCTTTTGGCAAATATCTCAGTCAATATTCAGATTAGAATAAAGTTTCGGGGACATATTAACACATAACAATATCCAAAGATATCTGAAGAAGTGGTACATACCGTTTGTTCTAGCTGAAGATGTTACCCTTGTCAGATACACCAAGTAAGCTGTAAGTTTGTAGAGAGTATGTGCTGGGAGTGCCCTAATTTATAGCTTAAGAACAGTTGTTCATCTTGCATTAAAACTCTTTCCCCAGAGAGTCCCCTTTATTCTTTGCCTAAGAACTATCCCCCTGTTGTGACTTGAACTGTATCTGAAACAAGCATCATATATCCAAAGTTACAGCTGCTTTTTTTTATCACTGATGATTGTGTGTGTGTGTGTGTTTGTGTGTTTGTGTGTATGTGTTCCATTTTTCAGCTCTTACAGATAGTTACAGGAATGTATAACAGACTAACCCAGTGCAATATGGCTGGTTTAGAGTAATTTACTTTCATAGTTTCTTACAGATTTTATATTTTCACTTAATGAAATCAGGTTGAGACCAGAAAAATGATGAATTGTAAAACTTAACTGATGATATCTATCAAAATCTTACCCTCTCTCTCCCTCTCTGACACACAGACAGACACAGAGAAGTTATAAATCCTGCTATGGTAGGCTTTGTTTTTCAATGTTCATCTTTATTTCTATCCTGGAAAAAATCCATTGATTTGAACAGGTTTACTGTGATGTAAACTGATGAATTATGTTGGAGAACGAGGTCATAATCATAAAAGCATGTTTTGTTTTGCTATTAAACAGATATCATTACTGACATCAATAAACACCATTAAGAAAAAGTAACTTCTTTTTCACTGTATGGCTGGTTTACTTTTTTCTGGGCCTTACCTGATGTATAAAACCCAATTTAAGAATGTATATTTTTTTAAAAAAAACACATCGTTGCCAGGAAGAATGTTATTTAATTTTATTTATTTTATAAAAAAAAATAAGGAAAATGCCACAAAATGTTTCTGATAAGAAGTATTGGGCACTGCTTAGCTATATATATTGTGTGCAGGGAAGACAAGTAAGTACAATTCAAATATGCTTAAGCTGGAAAAAAAAGTAGTTATACATGTATTTTTATTTCATAGAAACATAGCTGTCTATATTATAGCTGGAGATAAATCTTTATTTTACAAACCCATATTCAAAGTTGTCATTTTGCTCAATAGGTTTCATCCTTTAAGTTTTCAGATACTAAACAAGAAATTGTATGCTAAGTTCCTGAATGACCCCCATCATTCACACAGTGTGAATTGTCTCTGGAAGTAGTGGATGTTAGACACAAGTGTTTACAGAGAATTAAAAGTGACAGCAGGAGCATAGCTGGTGTTAATAAGTCAACTATGCCAAGTCAGTTTTCCTCACTGTACTATGAAATTATCCAGTTCTTTTGAATTACACGCTAATGCAGACTGTGTCTTTGACTATCACGAATGAGCAGAAGGTATTGATTAAATTTCTCTCAGCTAATCGGCATTTTTAAAAATGAATTATGCTGCTGCTATGTGTGTAAATACCATCCTAGTTATTTGCTGTATCTTCTTTTTGCATATGTGCCTCTCCAACAGTTACTGTGATTTCCGTACATATGCAGGAAAACTGGTAATGACACATTTCCTTTTTGCAGTTGAGAAGGACAGAAGATATGAAAGGGAAAGCAAAAATTATCAAAGCAGTAGGGATGCTAAGAAGTGGTGGATCCTAGGGCTTCAGGATTTTTCAACTCAAAAAAAGTAGCAATAATTAGTATAGCTCAAGTACAGAGATGCATTTATTCTGTAGAAGCTGGAGTTCTTCATATTAATGTTTCCAGCTTCTGATTGGTTAAAATTAATTGAGGTCATTATGTCTATAAGTTCTCTAGCTGAAATATCAGCAGGTCTCTGTTGATCCTGTAACAAAATGTAGAATGCCATTTATTTTTACTTCTGTACTTCTTGGATCTTAATGTTGTCGATCTTGATGCTGTGTACCAGATAAAATTCTAAGACGTAGGGGCAAAACCTTCTGCAGTATTTATTTTTATTTAAAAAAACCCAACCAAACAAAACCATAAAAATAAAAATAAAAATAAAAGATGAAATTAATAAAAATTAAAAACATGAAACATTTTCCTGTGTTGGGTGGCAACAAAATTTTTTATAAAAATGCTTTTCAGACTGAGAGATGCCTGAAATTGCAAAGCACTGGGGTTCTCACAGTCCCTCCTCCCAAGGGATATAGATTCAAAACTCCACTGTTACTAATACAAGGCCTAGTGCCAATTTCTCTCTGTCCTAATGTGTTAGAATATGAAACAGAACTACTCCAACAATACATGAGTGATTGGTCTGTGGGTTTTTTTTCCCTCATCAATCTGTGGTTAGGGCAAATGCTGGGCATACTCTATGTAAGCAAAAGATGTCTCTGGTGCCTTATATGACTATTCTAACAACTGGGCAAACTGTTATTCTTGAAAAGGATGGTACTCCCCTAAGATTGGGCTTTTTATTTGTTTTGTTGGATATTTCTTTCTTCCTTGTGCATGAACAGAATTACTTATCTCTTTTTTTTGCTTTTTAACTTTTTAATACTCACATAGAAAAATTTGAAGTCAAACCTGTTTATTTTTCCACAAAATTAAACTTCTGATTCCTAGCTGGTGTTAAAAGGTATTGTCACCCCACGTGGGACATCAATAATTATGAACAATTAGTAGAAATCAGTTTTGGTTATAGAGAATATAGTAGTCCAATAGAAGATGAGACATTTTCAAGCCTTTATTTGTCCATCTTGATGATACAGCTCTGTATAACAATAATAACCTTGATGCATGAATTCTGCATAACATGCACTAGCAATGACAAAACATCATATTGATTGGGTTTGAGAGGACATTATAGTAATATAGTCAGGAGCAGAGAGGAGAGTTTATACTGTGAACTGTGCCTGTTTATACTGTGAAATTTGTATGGGCCAATGTGCTGTGACTGTACAATGCAGTGCACTGAACAGGTTCTTGGTCAGATCCTGATGTAGCTCTATGTCAATAAACTTTGCCCTTTTTTTTCTTTTTTTCCTTAACAGGAGTTCTCAGTTTGCGTGCACAGCGACACAAGTATGAATACGTAACTTTTAGAAAATTGTAGGGTGCCATTATTTAAGTGATCGCCACTCTGTGGTGCAAAAGGGCTTCAAAATGAGATGCATGGTGTTGTTGCAAGCAAGTAGCCATATTAAAAAACAAAAACAAACCAAAAACCAACTAACCAAACAAAAAAACAACAACCCAAAAATCTTATTCTGAGCATCTCATCCTCTTGTTTTAGTTTCTTGCAGGAAAGCAAGATAGCTAAATCTGAATATACGTATGTTCCATTTTGTGCAGGATAAAAACTGTAGTTGCTCCTCTGGTGGCTGATATTCTTGTCAAAATCAAACTAGGCTTTCACACAAATCAATTTCAGAATATGAAAAATTGGAATCAGAAAATTCTCAAATTATCAAACAATGTATAATATTTAAGTTTGTAATTATATTTGTAAGCCTTGTAAATATTTAAGTTACAGAACATTTAATAGATCTTTAGTGAATTGCATTTTAAGATTACTTGGATTTGCTTGGATTTATTTTTGCATGCTTTGATGTCAATTTATAGCAAGTTCAGTTAAAATGCAAAATAAGTTTCCATTGCTTTAGAAAAGACACTGATTTTGGAAAGGCTGCTTCCATGCCAGAGTTTCAGAACAATGTACAGGCCAGAACCTTGTGTAGTTTTACAAAATAAGTCTGTGTCAGTGATATATAATTGATTATTAAGTTGCGTTCAACAATAAAACTATGTTTTTTCATTCATACAATATCACAAAAGAAAATTTAACAATTAGTCAACTTTTTAACACTGTTTTTTTCTGAGCTTCAAGGGGAAACATACAAATAATTTTCTTAATTACCTGTATTCTTTAAAAAGTGCTAACATAAGCCTAAAAATTGAGTTAATGTTTTGCAGAACAAGTATCTCTGAAAGCAATTTATGTCCCATAGGACAACCGAGTTAGAAGATTAAAAGAATATGACCAATATTTTCTTGTAATGTATCCACAAATAATTTAATAAAGGACTTGCAGTTTCCTTCAAATTAACTTCTTTGAAATATTTGCTGCTTAGTTTAAGAGGACAGGCAAACTGTAACAAAGTATGAAGTACAACAGGGCCATTTTCTTTTTTTACACATATAAGTGTGGTAAGAATAGTAACAGTTCGCAAGCCTTCAATAGTGCCTGAAAGATGTTCTTTCTGAAAACAAATTCACACAGATCTAGTGAATCTGTGATAGGTAAATTTTCTGTGAATTCTCCTATGACTAGTACACTGATTGAATTTACCAATATTATATTTTATGTAACTGCTTCTGTTGAGAAAGGAAAGGAAAAAGGCAAGAGGGAAAAGGGAAAAGGGAAAAGGGAAAAGGGAAAAGGGAAAAGGGAAGAGGGACGAGGGAAGAGGGCAGAGGGCAGAGGGCAGGGAAGGGAAGGGGGAAGGGAAGGGAAGGGAATATTGTTCTAACTATTTTTTCAAGCATAAAGTAAATTGCTTTAAATGAACACCTGCAACTGATGGAGGACATTCTGAACACAAAGTCTAAAACTGAACCTGGTTAATTACAAAACTTTAGGTCTGAAATCTGCCTTCAATATAATAATACAATAATGCCTTTAATAATCTGTGTGTACGCCTGCTCATATAATATATGAATGTGCCTTTGACTTTTATTTTAAAACTGTATAGGGTGGGTTTTTTTACTATTATTATTATTATTTTATTTCTTTGTGCTAGAAAAGCTTTTGTGATATTCAATTTTTAGGTTCAACTTAGCTTTCTATCATAGCTAAGTCTGAGAAGAGAAGAACCTTCAAAAAAGAAATATCCAGAAACATCCAGTGCAAAAATCTCATAGTACGCTCTTCCCACTAGTTTTCTGGTTTAATTTTTCAAAGATGGGAATTCAGGTGCATAAATTAATATTCTATCTCTTCCTTACTATTGAGACAGACTTTATGAAACTTTAAAGGTTCATTAGCTGTCTTCAAACCTTCCAGAAGTTGTAACACAGTAAACACAGGTAATGATCTTTATTGTAAAAAGCAGTCTGCTTGGGTATGAACATATTTTACATAATCACTAACACCTGGAGGAACACTTCTGAAACATGGGTAGAAGCTCATTTTTCTCCACAGATCCCTTATCAAATCTGTGGTTTTTCCTCACAAAAATATAGAAATATTATGCAATAAAATCATAGGTAAGGTTGCTTAGTTTGGTTATTTTCAAATAAGTATCTGATTTCTTAAAAAATTAGGTTGCATAAGATAACATCACTAAATGATCAGATTACACTAGAAAGAATTGACTCATCTGATATTTGGGGCCAGTTTATGAACAAATAATGTAGATATTAAGGACAAGATTTAAAAATATATATCTATAACTAAAGCACTTCCATGGAGTTACTGGAATCTAGTCTTAAGGGAACAGCAGAACAGAAATACTTACTTTTCAACAAGATATGAACTTTAGCTTGACAAGATGCAACTCCTCAATGCCCAATAGTTGCAGAAATGTCAGTGTCGTACATAAGAATGTATACTACTGTAAAAAGACTGGTTTAAGATATCTGTGCTTTCTAGTATCAACAGTAATTTCTATTTGCCATTTGAAGACTTTGATTGACAGCTACATCTACAATTCCACATATAGAAATATAACAATATATGTCAGAATAAATATTGTGACTCAAACAACGTACAAATATTTTCAGAATTCCCATGTATTCTTCCTTCTCTTATTCTTTTAGTTCAGGTAAACTGTCTACTTGATTCCCGGTTATCAAATTCATACCAAAAGGGCTGGAAGGAAGGGAAGGAAATAAATTTCTTCTTCAAGCAGAGAAATACTGAGGAAGGAGAGATCTAAATATAACAGAATAGGAGAAAATATTAAGCATGTACCTCTGTATGACAGAGAATTTCTCCACAGCATAGAGTATAAAATAGAAAAGAGAGGGGTGAAACATTGTCAGCTCTTATCAGGAGTGAGAATGGGAAACAGAAATGAAAAAGACACAGGAGACATGATCCTGTCTGAAATAAGGGAGAATATGACTCAGTAATTCCGGAGTGATGCCTTTCCTGTCATCTTCATTGGCGCAGAATTGTTTTACACTGAGGTCACATAATATACTTTTTCCCTGAAAGCTGGAGGCACAGATTCACCAAAAATTTTTATTCTTTTCCCATCTTTTCTACCCTGTCAGACATTTTGTCTTCGTATCTTGTATATACATATGTTTTTCTTGATTTTCAGTGTAGTGGTAAAGGAAGAACAAAAAGCAAGCAGGCAAAGGCGAATCTCTCTCTGATAATCACAAATTCTGCTTAAGAGACTAAACTGACAGACTAAAAAGAAAAAATTACTTGCTTCATTGGATACACTGGCTAGAAAGAATTAAAATATCATTGTACAATGCTAAAAGAAAAATGAGGTACCAACTTCAGGTACAATGCAGAGCATTTCTGAAGTTACACTTTTGTAGGACTAGGAGAAATTTCCTTCCAAAAAGAAGTCAATTTGTGCATTACACAACTGTTCACCTACCTATTGAAAGTTCAAAAAATACTTTCCTTGATTCCTTGGTGGGAAGCTCTACTCTGCCCTAGTGAGGCCACATCTGGAGTACTGTGTCCAGTTCTGGGCCCCCCGGCATAAGAAGGACAGGGAACAGCTAGAGCAAGTCCAGCAGAGAGCTGCCAAGATGATCAGGGGGCTGGAGCATATCCCTTATGAGGAAAGGCTGGGAGACCTGGATTTGTTCAGCCTGGAGAAGAGAAGACTGAGGGGGGATCTTATCAATGCTTTTATATATCCGAAGACTGGTTGTCAAGAGGATGATTCTTTACAGACTCATTTCAGTGGTGTCCAATGACAGGACAAGGGGCACTGGGCACAAGCTGGAACACAGGAAGTTCCACCTAAGCATTCTTTTACCTCAGAAAAAACTCAACCCAGACCAAACCAAAACCAAACAAAAAGGAAAAAATGTAATCTCTTGGGTTACTTTTTAAGGTAAAAGAAATTAATTAAGAATGAATTAATAAAGGATTTTGTTTAAATCTCAAGAAACCACTTACATGTTTTTCCTCTGTGAATTCCCACAGTATTTTCAATATAATGAGGGTTTTTAAAATTTTTTTCCTATCCCTAATACTATGTAGTACTACTTCCTAATGGTAAAGGCAATTGCTAGCCGTCACCCCAGAGTTGGCTGCATTTCTTTCTGCATGAAGTAAATATTAAAAAAGTATGATTCCTAAAGTAATTGTACATAATAAGTTCTATAGAAATATAATAGCTTTTCACAAAGTTAATCTCCATATGTACCTCTTATGGGCTTTTTTCTGCTTGAGTGGCCAGGGGATGCAGTGAAAGCATATGTGCATTTGCTAATAACTGCAAGTGTCCTCTCACAGAAAAAATATATAAGCTCTAAACCTTGATGAGGCAACTTTGGAAAAGCAAATGTCTACTTTTGCAAACTACTTTGCTGTGTGGTTGTTTCTAGATTCCAATTGCTCATTGTTCAAATGAAGATCAGTGTTCCTAGAAAACAGATGAACCTTTTTAGGATATAGGCACAAACAGTTCCATATTTATGACTGTCAGACTCAGAAATTACATTTTCTAACCCTTAGAAATGTGTTCTTCATGGCCCTATTAATGTAGCTTGAAAAATGTAGACTCTTATCTCTAACATAATTGAATTTTTTTATCAACTGCTCTCAGGAAAGAAGCTGACCTGCATCTTTGCAGGGTCAGTGATTTTTGAACTTAGTGATTGAATAAAGATTATAGAGTAGGAATGTGTAATAGCAGTACTCACCTAAGATTTACTTTCTGACATTGTTAGTGGAAAAAAAGATTAAACATATTTGCATTAAAAAGATTTTGCAGGAAGATCAATGTTAAATAACTTCATAAATGTTTCATGATCCATTATTCATTCTGCAGCCTATATTTTCATGTTGTTTTAAACACATAAAGTGAAATCTAATTGTTTCTTCTCCCTAGAGCACACTGTAGAAGTTATCTGTAGCTACTGAAAAAACCAGTCAAGCTTTATTTGTAAAAATATAAAAAATGTTATTAAGAACAGCAAATATATTATAAGGAGAGATATTTTCAAAATTCAAAGAAAAGCTGGTGAAAGTAGGTGATTGTTTTTTGCTGTTGATGTTTCTTGCAAGAAATGAAGTGTTGACGCTTCTATAATGAAAATGCTGTTAGTGCATATCTGTCAGTGTAATGGTACCCCAGAGCTGCATTGCTGGATTTCATTACATATTATAGTAAATAACATTTACTGTGAAAAACTGAAAAATGAATTCCAGTGGAGCAGTTATCTACCACTTAGTAATCAGTACATTAAAGAAAGATTCTACAGGGAAGACAAGATTTATTTCATGAACTGGTACAGATCTAAATAATACATGCATGAAAAAGGACATGGAACCAAATGTTAAAGATTTACTAAATTGTTTATAGTAGTGGTATGATTAAAGCAGTGTAGTGTTTGATACGGGAAGTTAGAGCTGTTTAGAGTAAAATGTCAAGACTAATTTAAGACAGCAAGCTACAAAACTGATAGTTCTTTTTTGTGTATTCTGAATATGTTTGAACTTGGTAGCTCCACTGCACGTGAAGTACTTTTATACATGAAGACTTTGGCAACGTTTGGCATCTTACGCATTTAAAATAAATCTATTTTCTATAGATCACCCATACCAGTCATATTTAAAGATACATGAATTAGCATACACTGATAATCACCTCAACCTGCTGTTTTCAGTTGATAAAGATTACAACATACAGCTGACCTTGAATGCACTACCACACATCATACTATATTGCTTCAGGAGACAAGCTAAGGGACATGTTCAATTTAGTGATGACTCTTGTTTGACATCCAGTAAGTCCGTACAGGTACATTCCTTTATTCTCTTTGCCACTACAATCTTTCCAAATGAAAGTGTCTACTTTAATTCCTGTAGTTAACTGGAAACATTCAGGTTTATTCTCCTCCCTTCAAGATGTTTTGCTGTAATTTCAACATACCTTCATGTCAGTGATGAGTGAACGAATAGATCTTTCTCGTCATCATTTCTGTTGATAAGCCAACTGTAATGACCGGGTGGTTGTCAAGACTGTTGCTGAAGATGTCACTGAAGAAACTTATTACTGTTACTTCTGCTTAGGGAGGTGTTTTGCAGCGGAAGCAAATTGCCAGTAGAACCTCTTCTAGAGATAACCTTGGATTCATGTGGTAGGGGTTTCTATTGCTACTGCTAGGTCTACCTGTAAGTTTGCTTGTTGGAAGCTGTTGCCTAAAAAGGGATTTGAACTGGAACGTATGAAGGATTCAGGACATGAACTCAAGTTCAAAAAGCTTGAGTTAGTACTAGGCAAGCAGGATAAACAGTGTCAAGTCTTCTTAAAGGATGATGTTCTCCTTGCATTTCCTCCCTTCCTGTTGGGAAGGATCAAAAATTAATCAGTTCACCCTTAAAAATGTCTTAAAACTACATGATCGTTGGCCCATTTACAGCATTGATGAGCTGAATCACCAGTTTTACAGCACTAATAATTATTAAAAAAAACAACAACAAAACCAAACACAAAGAAAGAAAGGAAAAAAAAAAAGAAAAGCATAGCTGCTTTTGTTCTTGGAGTAACTAGTGTCCACTTTCTTTCTTCTTTTTCTTTTTTTTGTTTTGATGGGGGAAACATCTGAGTATTTTAAAGAGAAAAAGGTGCTTTCCTTTACTGCAGCAGTTCCATTATTGCAGCACCCCAAGCTGATGGGAAAATTCTTTCTTATGCCAGGTGATCATTGTGACTACTGGCAAGATCATGAACTGTACATTAGCAACTCTATTGGGAAAAGATACTGATAAGGGATTGGGGTTTGGGGTTTTTTTTGGTGATAATTTATTTAACACCATGCTAAATAGGTGTAACTGGATTTTAGTGCCTTTCTGCAGCATTGCTCTGTTCTGTGTGGAAGGGTTAGAAAGCAAGAATACTCATCTCTGTTTCTCCTATCAGAGTAAATGTTACATCATATTTTATTTCCTTCCAGCTTCTGGCACACACAGTAAAATCAGGGTTATTTCCTGCACTATTTCTAAGCTTTAAGGGAGGGGATTCCCTATATCTTTACTTCTCCTTCTCTTTCCCAGTCATTGTAGAATTTACCCTTGACAGTATGATATATAGGGAGTTGTATAATTAATTTATTTCATCATTCACTGGATTAAATGAAAGTAGTAAACTTTAATTTCCACATGATTTGAAAGAATTTAAAAACATTTTTCTTATTTTCTGTCCCATGCTGTGCTTTGGGTTTAATAGACCATTTTAATTTAAAATAAAATGTCTCATTTAGTTTTCCATGCTTGCTTTTTGACTCTAAAATCTACTGTCATATATAGATTAAAAAAGTAATAACATAAAATTAAGATTATAAAAAATATTTTTAGAAATTTTGTTAAAAAGAAATTTTGACTTTTAAGCCTCTTCGCAAAGTAGGTAGAAATTGATTTATCATTATCAGTATTAAAAAGTAATCTGGAAAATGTAATTAATTTGTAGTAATAAATTTTATGGAGTAATAATTTCTTCAGGAACTGTCACATGTCAGGCATTTTGGCTGAACCAGAAATACATGTTAAAAGTAATTTCCTCCGAACTCTATGCTATCTTGTAAGACCATTCTTTTTACTTTATTGGTAGTAGTTTTTTTATAGCATATGAAAAATTATTAATAAAATTAATAAAAAAGCAATTTTTATCTCAGGATCTGGGAATGTTGTGTAAATTTAGAATTATGCAGGTTCACTAAGATTTACAGTTTGAATAGACAAGTTTTTGTCTATATTAACTGTTCCTATCCTGGACAATCAGTGTTTATTAAGGGATATGAAGAGATATAAGGAGGCTGTACCATCTTCTCCTGTATATGTCTATGAAAAGTTCAGGTGGGTTCTGCTGCAGCTTCTGAGTCAGTAACAGAGCAACAGAGTAGTTTCTTAGATATTAAGCCCTTTAGCAAAAGCAGGTTATTCTGGCCATATAGCTACTGGACCTCTTTTAGAGATATAGAAGTGAATGACATAAAGCAATGACAACACATACAGTGTCCTCTGTATCAGAGGATATCCCTGAGGAGGTTGCTGGTGAAGCTGGACTTCCTGTAAAGGAAAATATCTTCTGAAAGAGCATAAATAAAGATGACAGAGAGTGAAAGAGGCAAAAGCTTTTGAGTAAGTAGACTGAAGGGCAGGATTCTTATAGGAAAGACCTATTTTTCTTTCACACAGTCAGTTGAATGATACCCCTTGTTTTGACTGTTCAGAATACCACACTATGTCTTCTACTACTGATGAGAAAAATGTATCATTTTTTTGAAATAAGAACACTACTTTTAACACTTTAATATTTTTGCTTTAATATTCCCAGAAATATTTAAAATTTATATTTTAGCAACTGTTGCTTATTATTTTAGGCTTCTCTCAATTATCTTCTCTTTTTTGTGTGTAACAGTACAGCACTAAATCCTTCACGTTTTTCTTTGCTGTGAAAATTCCGCAGTACTGCTAGTACCTTTTTGATGTTAATAGGACTGTCTTCATAGTATAGTATATTATGGAAAAAAACAACAATAAAAGCTGGAAATAAGGAGGTCTATTTGTGCTAACATAACTTTTTTCCTAATTCTACATTTTCAAGTCAATTCTGAGACTGGGTTTATGGTAACAGTAATACTTAAGTAAAGTACAGAAACTATGTGGTACAGAAGGTAAAAGAGTTTATGTTTTAGACAATAGTGTCCTTGTAATTTTAAAAAGGAAATTCTGCCTGCATTCTTTTCACTGCAATAACTATGACATTCAAAATTCTTTCTAAAAAAGAGAAAGGCATTATCAACAAACCTTTACAGGAAGACATCCTCACCCTGTATGTTACATTCAGAATAGAAGTAAGAAATTAATCTACATTTTTCATTGGATAAAACTTTCATAGAAGTCCATAGGGGTTGCACCAAGATAAGGACTGCTGAATTCACCAGTGCTTACCATATCTCAATAGTACAGTGAGAGCATTATTTAGAACACATTCAGTAGATTTTTCCTAGGAGTCCTATGAAGATTCCCTTGGCTTAGTTCCCCCAAAACCTAACCACATTTCAAATGCCAAGAATTTGTTGGTCCTGCTCCCAGTTATCAGTTTCAGACTTCTGGCTAACCTCCCTGACTAACACAAAGCTTAGACACTGTGCTTTCCCACATGTTCTTATCTGGAAGGCAGCCCACACAGATGATGGCAGACTAGGCAACTGAGCATGTTTGTAGGAAACACTGAAATGTATCATAGCTGTCTCCAAGGATTCTCCAACAGGAAAGTGTGCAGATGAGTATTTTTTCCTTTGTTTAATATGTACTCTGCATCTTCCTTGCTTATGTAGTTTTTGGGCATGATAACAAGTCATTTCATATAATTTTTTAATAGACTTTTCCTTGAAAGTTTCTGATTTTGATCTTCCATCTTGTCCAAGAAGTTACCCAACCCCCACCCCAGTTAAATAATGAGATTTATTTAAACAACTATCCAATTCTCAAGAGGAATTACAGTATGTAAAGTTATTCTGCTTCAGGTATTTCTGCTACATAGAAAGAATGTTGTGGACTCCAAGATAGGCAACTATCATGCTGAGAAGTCAGCCCCTTTCATAAGAAAATATGGCTGTGGCGCTACATTAGCTACAGTCTCTTCCAATGAATTATTCTGATAAAAAATCCCCTATTGCCAAAGCTGATACTTTACAAGAATGGCTATTTCAGTGTGTTTCTTTAAGAGTATTCTTTGGGAAAATGAGAAATATCAAATGATTTAAATTAATTTTTTCATAAATTAAAGTCTAGTTCTAACTTTTTGGCTTCTGAAGACTACATTTCATGCTTAAGCTATTTATGTGCCATTTTCAAAATAATGAAGTTTCTTATAAATCTTTTTTCAAGAACTGACATTAAAATGGTTCATTTAAACCTTACCCAAAATTTGATTTTTTGTTTGCAAACCATTATTAGGAATTCAGCTTTTCATCAAAACCTGGGAAAAAGTAGTGTCCTGCTTGGCATCATTCAGAGTACTGTGATGATGCTGAATGTCATCATACACAGCTCTTCTTGAAGAGAAGATATATATTTTTAATTTATAAATGAGTACTTCTTTTTTGTTATTTCAAGTTGTGCTGGTTTTGGCTGGGAAAGATTTAATTCTCATCACTGTAGCCTGTACTAGTCAGGGACCTTTCCAGCTTCCCATGCTCTGCCGCCTGCCATGAGGGCAAGAGGCCACAGACGAGACAGCTGACCCCAACTGGCCAATGGGATGTTCATTCCGTACCATGTGATGCCATGACCAGTACATTAACAGGGGCAGTTGGTGTGTCGCGGTGGTTGTGGCTCAGGGACTGGTGGGTTCGGGTTAGTGGGTGGTGAGCGGCTGCATCATGTGCGGTTTGTTTTAGTTATTCATTCCCCCTTCCCCCACCACCTCAGCTTTGGTCCCTCTGTCATTATTCTCCTTTTCATTGCATTATTATTGTTGTTGTTTTTATTATTGTTTTATTTTAATTATTAAACTGTTTTATCTCAACTCGTGAGCTTTACCTTCTGATTCTCTCCCATATGCTGCCAGTGAGGAAGTGAGCAAGCGGCTCTGTGGGGCTGAGTTGCCGGCTAAACCACAACACAAGTTAATCTCTTTCACTTACAAGGTAAATACAATGTTCTCCAGGCCATTCAAGTCTAATTTGAGGTTTTAGGCACTTACTTATTTTCATCATCTTCCAAGACAGAACAAAGCCAGGCCAAACAAACTTTCAGGAATGTTGTTCCAAGTCTCCACTTTGTTGGCTACTGGTTTTTATTTTCTCTCCCCCATTTTTTTCCCAGTGAAAGGAAGTTGTCACACTGCATACAGAAAAAGCTGTGTCTTCACTTTTAAGAGTACATACACAAGCTTGTATGGCAGCCAAGGTTCGTTTAAACTCTAATGTCACCATCTTCAAACAGTTCCTACTTCTTTTATTTCCGATACCTCCTTGTTAGTCACTCCTACATTTTTCCAGTTTTATTTCCTTAGAATTTATACTCCAGTCCATTTCTTCTTCTAGCAGCATTACTGTTACAGGGGCATTACACTTGAGGGCTCTGCACTTCGTAGAGATTCGTGTGTATCCAAGTTTTTTTCATTCCAAAATGTCTGGGTTATGGAAGACGATTTAAGTTTTGCTGCAGCATGCTGTTGTGCTCCTTTCATATTCCTTAGAAAAAGAGTTTAGTGTTTACTCTATTTAGGAAACTGAGAAATAAGACTACTATGTTTTAAAAAATTGAAATCCTAATCAGCTAGAGGATTTTATTGAATATTTAGTTACTTGCAGACCTCAGAAGAGAAGCAAGAGATTAAAAAATATTTACATATGAAACTGATTCATTTTAAAATCAACTGAAAGTTATTTGAATCAGTAAAGCACATCATGATTCTAACCAAGAAAATTATCTTAATATAGGTAACAATAAATTTCCATAGATTACAGTAGCTCCCAGTGAAGATGACATTTTCCAATACATGTAATAAATAATCATGGTCTCAGTATATAGGAATTTGTTTGGGGTTTTATTTTTTCTCCTAATCCTAGATAAGAACATGCTGATACCTAATTCATTCAAACAAAAAGGCAAACCTAGTGAACTCTGACCATTTGTTTCCTACAGAACGTGATGGGCACCACTGATAAGAGTGAACGTGTTAGAAAAGATCTATAATTGCGGGGTAATTTATACCAAGAGTCAAACTCCTAACTTTGTTGTTATATATTTTATTATACTGAACCCAAGCCCCAAATCACTAGTGCAATTTGGATCAAAATTTGTGCTTTAGAGATCAAAAGAGCTCGCTGAGCCAATGCTATTTGTTATGGCAGTCCATGCTGGGAAGGGTCAATGACATTCCTCAGATATCTAAGCAAGCTGTGGAAAACAGAAATGAAGTATGAGTGTCCTAAACTGGCCTGTGATTACATGACAGGGTGGAGTAGAACAGTTCTCTTCCTGGACTGAAATTTGTCAGTTAGTAACATACTTTTCATTCGTAACAGTGTGAATTAGTGGCAAAGATAAAGTTATTTCCGTACAGAGATTGGCTGGCATACTACTTTAATTACTAAATATAATACTAGTTCTTTGTATTTTCCCATCTACTTCTTTTGGCCGTTCTAGCTTATCATTTTGTTTACCTGTTTCAGAGAAAAATATCCTTTCTCTAACCCAGAAGATTATCTGCTTTTCCCAGCACTAAGGTTTTCTTATAGATCACGAGCTTATAGAATGGTAACATTCCCAAAATGCCTAGAAATAGATTTCGGCTGTGCCTCCTAAGAGAGACATGGATCTTCTTGAGGCTGAAAGATGCAAAATCAGTTTGTACTGTCAGAGTTTAACTTTTTTTTCCCCTATTGAATTTATTATTGGGAGAAAATGTTGTATTGACAGCCGTTATTACTGAGTCTCCTATTTGTTCGTGCACCAGCTTTGTATATCACTAGCAGTGATAAATTCTCCTTGCAGCCTCCCCATATATCAGTCCCTTCAGACTCTTCCTACATTTTATCTTTGACTGCCCTTTAATAATTCAGCTAAAAATGTTGCTTGTGGAAAAATACTAATCACATAATGAATGTGATTCCATACTTGCACCCTGTGGTCATTTACAGTTTTCTGCAGTTATCACAAGGCAATTACTCAGCTACTAACTTATTTAAAGTCTGTGGCACTGTAGACTTATAGCCTTACATCCATCTGTGCTCGGTCTTTTCCAACCTATAACCACCTTTTCTAGAGTGTAGGATGATCTTTGAATCCAGTTTCTTTACATTATTATGGTATTCCACAGAGCACTCAACTATCCGTATACTAAAGCACATAAACTAGTTTCTAGAATGTCATGACAGGACCATAGATGTCAGCTACAGATACAGCTCTCATTTGTTTAGGCAATATTTAGAAATGGCATAACATTTTACAACAGTATATCCAAATAAGTTTTGGAAAGAAAAAAATCTCAGGTCATTCTAAAGCACCTTTTTGTGGATTTTAAGGCATCCTGTCTCATATAATAGAAGCACCTAATATAGGTCTTTATACAGAACCTCAGTATGAAATATAAACCTATAACATAGGCAACACAGTAAAAAAATGAAATCTACTGGTCAAAATCATCTGCAAGTTCTTAATATTTTGAAGACGTTGCTGAAAATCTTAAAATAAGCTTAAAACAATGCTCTTAATTTTGACTCTGTGTCAAAAAAAAAATCCCACTGGCATAAACAGAATTTTGAAATAGGGCAATAGAAGGAAAAAAGAGCAAAATATTCCTGATATCATAAGTTAGGCTAATAGTGGATACAGGAAAAAGTATTTAAAGGATATGAAAACTAATAAACAAATGGCCAGATTTCAAATGTACTTTTCCTATAAACATATAGATATGTATTTGTATGTAGTTCTTTTTAATTTTGTATCTTAAATTAAATTTTATAGATTAAAATCATGGACATCACCTTCTACACTGGGAAACTGAACATGTCAATGAATTTTTGCAGAATCAGGATAATACTGCATGGATAAGCATGGAAAAACTATACAGTACTTCTCAAGATGACAGAGGGAGCTGTTGGTTTAAAATACCAGGAATAAGTATTAATAATCCATTGGCACAAATTACATTCCTTAGTTTTTTATTATTATTAATATAAATAATAGTTTGTATATTAAATATATAATATATAATTTAATTCTATAATCATTTATATAATTAATAGTATATATAATCATATATAAAAATAATTAATATAAGTATCATATTATTAATTATTTTTATAATATTAATAATTATTTATAATTATGTGCATTAGTGAAGAGAAAATATTTTAATATATTTATCTATACAAAGAATTCTTAATAATTATTAATCTATGTATTACACATTTTTCAATTTCAAGAGTCACAATCCCATAGATAAACTCAGTTCTTAAAATAATCTTGAACAGTAACTAGTTAACAACATTCCATTGAGATTTCTCCTAAGCTAGGAGAAATCAAAAAATCCACGGTTTTTACTGGAAATAACTGACACATGGCATTTTCTTCTTGCCCCTTCTGTCAGGATCCTGACCACAGCCCCCTTCCTACAGTTTCAGTGGGCTGAGTGAAGGCATTTAGTCAAAGGTTACCTTCACCTTGGATGAGAATCCAGAAGCTTGGGCTGCCCTCCTTCCCTGTGGAGCTGCTTCTTAGCAAAGGCTGCCCCTGCAGCCCCTGCCTGAGCCATGTTGCCACTGCTCAGAAGCTGCATCTATGCCAAGACTAAGACTGCTCCATTCCTGACCCAGCCTGGACCCATGGACAGAGCTTTCTGGCCTGGTCTCACCTACCTTGCTCCAGTACCCTTATGAGCTATCACTGCAACGAGACTGTCCCTGGCCACTGTCTCTGGGCCTGAACCTGATCCTGACTTGCTGTCTCAGTGTCCTGGCTCCTTGTCAGCAGATGGCATTACCCTGATTCCTCTGCATTCACCCTTGGTTCCTGGCACTGTCCCCGTGGTGAGCAGCCAGACCTTGCTCCTCTCTAACATCTTAATTCAAAGTCTAGGTTAACATTTAGCAAACCTATTTGCATACAAAACATGCAATGAACTTGGCTTCATACTGGGAATTTAACAGTGCTGTGAGGAAGGTAGTACAATTGCAGTTTCTTACAGGTAAGTAGAATTCACAAGAACAACTTAATTCGTTCCTTCAAGCTGGTGGAAACGGATGATTTTCCATCCTTCTTGGCCTAATTTCAGTGGATGACAGTAGTTTCTGATCTCAAATAGCTGAAGTCCAGTTAGAATTGGTAGTAGGGGAAACAACAGGGAACATTGTTTTTTTGCTTGACATCTGTCTGCCCCAAGGACTGGGTAATTATCTTCATATTTTCATTCTGTTGATGAATTACTTCTTAAACATGGACTATTGTTGCTATGGTGTTTTGCAATGTGTTACTGTATTCCTTTAGAAACTGCTATATTGATCCTGTTACCACATAAGTTTCTGTAATTTAGGTTCTGGTTCAGTCCTGTATTTTAACCCGTCTTTGAAATTCTGTTTCAGAAGGGAGTGTTTATCTGGAGGGGCTTGTTTTTTGAGACTTTTAGTGACTTATTTTACCAAGAATTTGAGAGCACAGGCCCAAATATGTCTCAAGGAAACATCACTCATTAAATGAAACTTAATCATATCAGTCTTAAATAAAGACTTGCACTATAAAAGATTTCCTCACTGATCCTTTTTGAAGGCAAGTATTCTAGAACAAAATAAGTGTAGGTATGTGACTGAAACAGTATTATACTGTTGGAGCTGGAGATAACTTGAGACTCAAATGAAGGAAATCTACTGTAAATGTGCATCACGTTATTAAAGATGGTCAAAACTCAAATAAGACAAAATTGAATCATGTGAGGCACCCGAACTAGCTCTCTGGTATGCTTGTGTGGCTTTCCACAGTGCTTTGTAGCAATACTAGCTCACAGTCAGCACTGCATTGTGCTTGGACCAACCAGTTACTTTTGTAAACTTCATCAGCTCTTGGAAATACAGGTTTCTGACAAAGGTCACTTGGGCACTAGACACTTGTTAAAGCAAGCTAAAACGAGTACAGGCTCCGGGAGGTACAGCAAGGTCCCAAGACCCTGCACTGTAAAGTCAGTATAGAGCCTGTGGCCATATACTAAACCTGGCAGAATTCATGTATACTGGACTACAGTTTCAACTTGACCTAGCTGTCATAATGAAACCTCCAAGGAAAAAAAAAGGTTATTGCACATGTAGTAGTTTCTTAAAAAAAACATGTGTCTTGGAAACAATAATAATAACAACAAAAAGCTAAGAAATACTATTGATTACGATCATTGCACTGTTTTCCTATGACAGCTGGAATAAAAGACCTGTTGACAGTATTCCCCTATAACCTGTTTGACATGTGCAGACATTTTCTTGCCTCATGAGGAAATAAAATACTAGATTTAGAAAGAAATCACAAATATGTTTATTTTGGCAAAACAGAAGTGCAAAAGTAAAACTGTGGTTTGGTGACAGATGATTAAAAGCTGTAAGAAAGTCTGGAAAAGTTATATAAATAAATAGCCTCATTGATGAGATGAATGGAACTGAAGTAAGAAATGAGAAAATACTGAGAAATATGTTGGCTGAGGTGTGGTGGGTTTTATTTTGTTTGGTTTCCTTTGGTTTTCTTCCCTTCTGCCCTCCCTACCGTCCCTTAGTTTAATCATTTTGCATGCCGGCATTCTGAATGCTGTAAGTGAGATTCTGAAAATATAACTATATGATTAGGTTTGAAAAGTCCCAGCTAACTCTGCTTTCATTTCAATGGTACAATTCTGTAGGTATGTTGCAGCGATCTGACAATAGCTTTATAACAGTGAGAAGAAGGAAATTGCATGGGAATTCTGATTTATGATGAAATTTTGAGCAAATCCCTTATTTGTTGAGTATAAATTGCTTTGACACTAAGACCTTGAGGAATATTTGATTCTTTAATTTTATGTAGTGAAGCAGATTTGAACTGTACCTAACAAGAAGAATTGCATTTGAATTGCTTTAGGAAAAAAAAATCATGTTTGATCTCTTTATTACTTGTAATTTAATGTGTTCAGAAATGAAACAGTTTAAGAACTTTATGTACAACACAGAACACTGAGTTTTGGATTGTGTAAGTCATAGGTTTTATACATTGTAGGAAAGCCTAGGGTAAGTGTGCTTTCTAAGATCTGATTTGCTGCAACACAGTCCAGGCTTTGCTGAAAATCTGAGTATAGTCATAACAGTGCACTTACTTTTTTGGTTTATGATTATGAAAGCAGAAAGAATCTGCAATAGATAAGCATGATGTTCAAATACATTACAACTTGATACTGGATTTACACCAACATTCTACATTAAGGAAATGGAATAAAAAGATTATAAATTTATATATCTGCTACCTAGATTACTAAGAATATATTATTGTAAGTGAGAAGTGCCTGAATTCATTGAAACAACATTCAGCTTTTTTATTAATTAAATTACCAGAGGCAAAATGGATGAGGAGAAATATTGCATATCTTTAAACTGTTTCTGTTATATTTTCTTCATTTAGTGGAGTTATTTGACTTCTTATATTCTTTTTGCTGCAAGTTCAAATGCAAATATCTGTGATAGCATAGCCATGATAACACTAATAATGGGATTATGCATTGAAAATACTTCTGAAGAATTGCTTTTGATAGAAAACTAGATTTAGTGCAGAATACTAATAGCCAAGTGCCTGCAAGCTTATAAAATCTAATACTATATTATCTGTTGACTAAAATGTATTATGGCCAACAACAGGTTTCTATCTCTTTTTTGTTCAGTCTCACTTAGGAAATGTCAGTCTCACACAAAGCAGATTATGAAGACTCCATGTGTTCTAAGAAGCTAATCTCCCATCTTCCAGACCAAACCTAGAAAATATCTCCAGGCTTCTTATTGTATGCTCCTGAACAGGGAGCAGCACCTGAAAACAATATGAAGCATGTGGTGTTTGTGGCTCTTCATCTAGTGTAGGGAATTCAGTCTGCATCAGAGCAAGTTCTGCCCTTGCTACGTAAATGGTTTCAACTACTTTTTATTGGCTTATTCCAAACTGAAGCCACAAAGAAGATTTTGAAAATGGTCTGTTACATCTGTCGTATTAGGAGAACCATAAAGTTGAAAACGAATTCTTCCTTTAGGACAGAAGAAAGCAAAACAATGAAGGGGAGGTATGACATCCAAAACTGTTGCTGCATAGTCAAGATTCAGCAGGCAGCCATACAGAAAGGTTGAAGTTGGAAGGGACTTCTGGAGGTCATCTAGTCCAAACCCCTTGTTCCAGTAGAGACACCTAGAGCAGGTTGACAAGGCCTATGTCAGATGGCTTTTGATAATCTCCAAGAATGGAGATCCTACAACCACTCTGGACAACCTTTTCCAGTGTTTGGTCATCCCCACACTGAAAAAGGTTTTTCTTACATTCTAGATGACCCTCCTGTGTTACAGTTTGTGCCCATTGCCTCTGGTGTTGTCAGTGGGCACCACTGAAAAAAGCCCATCCATCTTCTTTTCACCCTCCCTTCAGATATTTATATACATTGATGGGATCTGCCCTGAGCCTTCTCTCCACTACGCTAAACAACTTCACTTTATCATCCAGATAAGAAAGATGTTGAATGTGATCTATCTCATGTTCCTGTGACCTAAAGTTCCATTATAACTTTCAGTGTGCCTTGTGGGATAGGAGGTCCCTTGGGGCCAGAAGTGGTGGCGACTCCCTAGGGGCTGGTAGGGCAGGACCTCAGCCAGAGGTGATCCTGCTGCCCCAGCCAGGGACCATAGCAGGCTGGGGGGACAGTCAGGGGTAGCCTCAGAGTAGGACATCAGGCACTTCTGTGGGGATGAGGACAGGCTGAGCCAGGATGTGATGGCAACCTGCAGGTGGATGTCAGGACTGGGCCTTGTGAGTGGGCCCAGGGTGAAACACAGCCCAGGATGACTGAAACAACTTTATCAAAAATTTGTTATTGACAAGGACAATAGTGGCACTTGAGTAAAGCTGCTCTTCATGTATTATATTAATACTTTTTGGTTTAGAAGGAAATGCTCTTTTCTTGTCCTTTCCAGCGTATCTTTTATATTCCAGGCAAAACTTGACATATTAGCATAATTATCAAGGGCTACATGAAACATAAGTATATTTTTCAGTTCCCTGATAAGAGAGCAAATAAAATTTATTTGAACAGGTATTACACCAGATCACAGTTTCTATGTGGCTTGTGCATGGGTAATCCATTCACCATTTCCTGGTTCTTGAAAACAGACAGCAGCTATACTGATTCCTAATACATAGAACTGTAGCTTTTGACAGTCTTTGTATGTGTTGCCAATAGCCACTGTAGATTCCTGGATTCGTTCACAAAGCCAGTGGCAGTAGGATATTTGATACCAAAGAATGCAAGAAATCAGCCAGAGGCCATTATGCCTAAGACTGGATAAATTAGAATTTTTCCAGCCATACCTGTTGTTAAAATAGATCTGCTTCAGAGGGAAAGATAAGGAAGACAACCTTAAATTTTTAAAATTCAGACCTTTTATTTGGTTTTATGTATTGTTGTTGGAGCTGTAAAAAAATAACCAGTGATGTATGAAACTTAAAAATTAGTTCCACCTACATGATTTTTGAAAACTGATTTATGCAACTCTTTATGCGGGGATTCAACAAGTTGTTTTAATAGCACAATCATTCTTTAACCAGGTACTATTTATGCACATTTAAGGATTCCTGAAATCAAATCTGAATGTATCGGTAATAAATTTCTTTCCTGGTAACATATCTTCCTTTTCTTCTGAGTAGACCTATCATAATATTTGGCCAAACAAATGAGAAGTTAAAGCACACCTGATACATCTGGCCAGATTTCACTGGCGTATTTCAGGAGTACACTTCGTGAACTGAAGATAACAGCAAGCAGACTGTACCGAATTGGCTAGGATGAATAGTATGTGGATGATGAACAATACATTCAGAAGTGTGAGAAAAGTTTTGAATAAGTGTTATCCTTGCTGAAAAAAAACCTGGGGTTCTCACCCTGACATTCACTAAGGTTAGTCATTAAGATTATCTCAGCATACGTTTTCAGAAGCACAGTTCCTGAATTTCACATAAAATTTTAAGCACAATCCATGAGAAAGCCCAGAAAATCCAAACACATTAACTGTTTGAGGCCAAATAAACCAAAACACATAAATGAAAAGTTTAGAACTTCTAAAGCCTGAAGCATGTTTCTTCAGATCCCAAAGCCTAGTAAATACCATTTTTGCTGCTGTTGGTTGACAGAATGTTTTACAACAACCTGACAGTACAGAGTTTCAGGACCTGGCTGGACTTGCCTTAACCCAGGCTGATTTTACCTTGTTTTAACAAATATCTAGAGATCAAGTGATGATTGCCAAACATGCTGCAGCTGCAGCTCTGTGAGTTCCATCAGGTCAAGCCCTGATGTTTTATATCACCATCATAACTTAAATTTCCAAAATTTTGCCATATTTGATATACTACCTCTTCATTTAGGTCATAAAATATCAAAAAATATTGATCGTCTAAAGCATCCAGCTTAAACTCATCTAGCCAAACTTGAGATAATATTATCTGTTAGAATATTTGGGTATGTGCATCTGCTGACTGCATTTTGAGACTAAACCAAATCATTAAGTAGGAAAAAAGATGTCACAAAGAGTCAGCAGAGATTTTTACTGAGATGAATTTTTTAATCATCTTACTTGGCTTACAGTTATTGCATCCTTCTCTGTCAATATCTGGCTGCCTTCTTAGGCCAAAACTTTTAAATAACAGTATTCCCATGTGGCAACATATAGCCTTTTTTTTTTTTTTTAAATCTTATTACTCCTTAATTTCCATTCCTTCCTGATTGGAATGTACATATCGCTCAAAAGAACCATGTACTCATATATACTTTTTTTCAGATACATGAGGATGCAGAAGAAAAAGAATAACATATCTGTATGTGTTGTATTTGGCAGCAGAAAAAACAGACAACATTGTGATTCTCTTTCCAACAAGCAGCATGGGTTGCACAGGGAATTTGGAGGGATGGCAGATAATTCCATTGTAAAATCAAAGGCGAAGATGTAGAAACTCTCTACTTTAAACAGAGGAAAATTCTGATTTCAAAATTTGAAATCAACGAATTGAAGTTTGGTAGTGTCTCGGTCTCCCTTGTTAAGCTGTGGTTGCTAGGATTTACAGGGTAGGTAATGGCTTCTAGTAAGATCCTTACTAAGGGAACCTTACTAAATCCAAGGCTTTTCTGGTATCTCTGGAGTTCCTTGTTTGAATCGTCTCCATTCAGAACTTGACTAGACAAACAACATGCACTCCAATCTAAACTGTCTCTGCTTTGACTAGAGAACTGGACTGGAAGAACGACTCCCAGATTCCCTTCAAACCTAAATTATTTATGATACTATGGCTCTGTGATAGAAAAAGTTTTACAGTGACAGTCCATTTTATCTGAGAATTCCTTGCCAGCTACCCTTGCCTGATGTCATGATATTACATGCCAACATATAAGAAGACAATTTGGATAGCCAGTTCCTCCAGGTGCATTATCATTTATTTTCCACTTCTGTAATGAACTGACATGTATTTTGTTTATATGTAATGAACATCATCTTTAAAAAAGCTTTCTCACATTAGTAAATAAGTGTCATCTAAATAGGAATTTGGCAGTATGCTGAGACTATATATGCAGTAATATTTATCTTTTTTTTTCCTTTTTTCCCCCCTTTCATTTGAAAGGACCTGTGATCTCTGTAGCTATCTTACCTACTGTACCCTTTGTAGAGTTTGTTGCTTATAAACCATGTAGTTGGCCCTTGGGTTACAGCATAAAACTGCTAAAGAAATTGCTGGATTTGCTTTTTCTTACCCTCAGAAGTAATTATAAGCAATTTAGTCACCATAATGATCACAGCAATAAGGGTCTGTAGAACCAAAATGAAGTAAAATTGTATTTTCTTTTAATAGCTGCCCAAGTCGTTTCCACTCTTTTCAGAGATTTTTCTGCCATATACTTTAACTTTTACATGTCTATATATTAAAAATTAGGACAATTTATTTAAGAAATGACTCTGTACCAAACTGCAGCATACATGAATGATGATTATTCACTCAGCCATGAGGTTTAAGGATGGAAATGTTTGCCAGGGATGGAAAAAGAGCTTTCATTCTGAAAATAGAATCAAGCCAGCCTTAAAATGCAAGACCTCTGAAGATTAAGTTGTCTAGTTTAATCAGAGAGAATATTGAGGGATCAATTCTACATGAATATATATGTGTATGTACACAACCATAACAGAATGGAGAGGACAGCTGTTTAACTTTGAAGACAAAAATGGTGACAAAAATCCAGTTATTGAGAGCCCACTTTTAGACAGTATAGTATTGGAATTAGAAATAAATGTTCTAGTTGTGAGATATCTAAATATTGTCAGGGTAGTGCAACTTGCAATTATTTGATAACACAACTATTTCAAAGGTATACTTCACCCCTGAAAATTTTATATCCTGTGTGCATGGTTCTAATGGATATAGGACTGCTTTTGTTCATTTGGACCTTGAAATCTTTTAATCTCTGATTCCCCATTTTCATCATCATCTTTCAAGACTACTGGGGGAAACAAAATTTAATGCATTGATATTTTAATGTTCTTTGTACTTGCATCTATACATTAAACTAGTAACAAAATCAAATTTCATGCTTCAGAGCTTTAGCCAGTCATCAGCAAAGTGAAGGAGTACATTGTCTTGATGAGCAATTGGTTAGATATATTTTTTATCCTTTCCTCTGAAGAATCAGAAGCTAGCTGTAACTTTAGACTGAAAGAAAAGATAGATACAAAGACTATTAAAAAGTGTATCTGCTGACAAGTTCAAGGTTATGCTCATCACCAGATTTTTATTCAAGTAGGAAAGTCTCTCTGCTCAGTCTGATGGGTAGTTTGGAAGATTTTTGCCAACTTCTTAATTTTCTCTTCAGCAAAATGAGTGGATGGAGCTCCTGAAGTGTCATAATGTAAAAATTATTTTTCAGCATCTAAATTTCATAGGCAGAATAAGTCACTTCTTGACAAGAAGTGTCAAAACTGAGCTGAGCTTTGTTTGGATTATCTGGGTATATTTCAGATAATAAAATCCTACCACTATTAAAAACCTGAAGTAGGGGAGCAAATGCAGTCCTCCCTTGATACCATGACCTATCAAGGAAAAATGCATACAATCATTATACCTATGGCCTCTAAGAAAGTGAAGTTTTCAACTGTTGCAGCACTCAGGTCAGAAGGCTGGCAGCTGTGGTGTTTGACCTTGGAGAGCTGCCAGCTGCCCACCCAGCTGCTTTCTCACTCCTGCTCCTTAACAGGAGAGGGGGAGAAAATAAGGTGGAAAACTTGCCATCTGTTAATGTCTCTACACTATTTATGGGGACAGAACTATACCACATTGGAAAAGCACCTGGTTAAAATGATGTAAAAGAAATAACCCAACAATGTCCTGACTATGATTATCCATTTAGGATAAAAAGAAACAATGTGGAAAACCTGTACCTTCTTAAAGGACACTGTAAATGTGAGGTTGAATAAATAAATTAATTTACAGCTGTAGTTATATAAGAACATAATGAACCTCAAGGAAATCTAAGTACTTCACTTTTCCTAATGTTCCCCATTTACCTCTTTTTCTTAAAGAACAAGGTAACTGTCATATTTTCTGTTGTAAAAATTAGATGTTTCTCTGGCGAGTTAACCTTGGCTGACTTCCAGATGCCCACCAAGCCACTCTTTCACCCTCCCTCCTAACAGAACAGGGGGAAAAATACAATGGAAAAGCTCATGTGTTGAGATGAAGACAGGGAGATCACTCACCAATTACTGTCAACAAGCAAAACAGACTTGACTTGGAGAAAAATAATTTCATTTATTGCCAAATAAAAATAAAGTAGGATAGTGAGAAAAAAAAACCACCCCAGCCTTCTTCCCAGGCTTTAGTTCATTCTTGTGTCTTCTACCACCTTCATGGGAAATGAGGGTTATGGTCAGTTTATAAAACTTAATCTCTGCCTCTCCTTCCTTCCCACACTTTTCCCCTGCTCCTGCATGAGATCCTTCCCATGGTATACAGTCCTTCATGAAATGCTCCAGTGTGGGTCCTTTCCATGGCTGCAGTCCTTCCAGAACTGTGCCAACATGGGTCCTTTCTACAGGGTACAGCCCTTCAGGAACAGGCTGCTACAGCATGAGTCCCCCATGGGCTGCAGGTCCTGCCAGAAATCCTGCTCCCATATGGGCTTCTCTCCACAGGCTCCTGTGTGGGCTGTCCACAACCTGCAGCTTCCTTTAGGGCATGTCTTCCTATTGTGGTATGGGGTCCCCCATGGCCTACAGTATGAATACCTGCTCCAATGTGGTCCTTCATGGACTGCAGGGGGACAGCTTGCTTCACCATGGTCTTCTCCCTGGGCTGCAGAGGCACCTCTGCAGCAGTGCCTGGAGCAGCTCCAGCTTCTCCTCCTCCTCCTCCTTCTCCACTGACCTTGGTGTCTGTGTTTCTTCCATGTTTATCTCAATCCTCTCTCTCACAGCTGATACACAATATATTTTGCCATTTCTTAAATATGTTATCACAGAAGCACCATCATCTTCACTGATGATCTCAGCTGTGTCCTGTGGTGGCTCTGTTTTGGACCTGGCAGGAACTGCCTCTGTCTCATGTGGTGGAAGACCCTGTTCTCACAGAAACCATCCCTGAAGCTCCCTTCCTCCTCTAGTCTTGCCACATAAACCCAAAATAGTTCCCCATACTAGTTTATAGAATGAAGGGTTTCTTCACTGCAAAAATTTACCAGATTCCCATTATAAACTTTAATTCATCTTCCATCTACTCAGAAAAACTAAACAAAGTAAAACAAACAATCACACTGACTAAATTTGAATTAGATAAACTATATCCAAAGTAAAGTTACTCCATAGAGTTTGAAAGAACTTAAATGGATTATGCAAACAGGACCTTAAAAAATAAACCAGGCAGAGAAATTTTGTAATTACGACCTTTTTTGCACTGCTGTGACAAAAACGTTGAAAACATTATCAACATCTTTATAAAATACTAGTTGATTATGATTTCAAGCAGTAAATAAACTATTAAAACTTGAGAATGGGCAGAGAAATAAGATGTGCTCAAAAATCAGCTCTTACAATTCCACAAATGGCTTTAAAAGTTACCTTTGCTTTTATTTTTATTTAAGAAAGCCATTTTTTTTCTGGCATGAAGCAGAATGTGAGGATCTTAGTCACTTTAAGTTCTGAAGACAATATCAATATCTATATTAACATTTTGCTGTCTGTGAGGATGAGTGAGACATTTGCTCTCTCCACATTGCCCTGGCAGAAATCTCATCTTTTTGTCAAGTTTCTTCCAATTTTAAGCATGGCATTTCCTTTGGGCTGAGGACTTGTGATCTTATCTAAAAGCTATTGCTGTTGATGAGAACCTTCTTGTTAGATCAGGAAAGCTTGGAAAATTTGTTTTGAGAGGTCAATAAAATAGGCAGTAGCATACAGGGCTTACATCTTTGGGGGCAGCAGGAGTCTAATAATCTCACGTTGTCTTGAAGACATGTTACAGCAAAAGAGATTCCTTATGATATTTTTCCACAAAGAGAACAGAGAACATGATATATGACTTTTTGCTGATAAAACAAATTTTTATAAAGGGACAGTGGATGGTAATAAAAAGAAGCAATAGAAAAGCCTGTCATAGATTACCATGTTCTGTAATGCAAATATCTTATGCCGATGTTATCAAAAAAATTTTAAAATTCATGTTACATATAAAGATAATAAGAGACGTTTATATGTGTGAAGTTCTCTTTTCTTTTTTTTTCATTGTCAGCTAAAAAGGTATTTTGTACACTTAGGAACAGGACCATGATGCTCAAGTCTTGACAGAAATGAAGTGTATTTTAATATTTTTCTTACTTCTGTAATTATTCAGTGCCGTGCTTGTGGTGAGTTACTTTATTGATAAAAACTTGTAAACTTAATCTACACAAAACTGTAAGAACTAAAAAGCTTCATCTGAGAGCATGCTTTTCCTTTTTATCTTCTCTCCTAGTTTTTTTGTGTCTTCTTTTGTTTTTAATTTGTATTACTGCATCTGTAGGAAATGTTCCAATGGCAAATGTTTTGATACTTTTAACTAAAGAGAGAAATGAAGCTCTCAAATACATAAAAAGTAATAAATATTCTGCCACTGGGAAAGAAAAAATTGCTCTTAAAGGGCATCACTTTCAGTGATAGTAACTACAGATTAGATGTGTGTTCATATTATTTGTTTTATTAATTTGACAATATTTGTTCTATTAATTTGATATTGTTTGCCTTTGTGTAATAAAAGAGAAGAGAAAATGCCTCCACATAAACATATCTGGAGATAACAAACACAGGTAAAAGATGCAGAGTAAATGAAGTCTTGTAACTGTAAATGTGAAAGAGTTGTTAAAACAGACAAACTCTATAATGTAGGATCGTATTCCACATGTGTGAACGGAGGGAAGTAGAAAACAGATTTCATGTTTTTGAAGGGAGGACATCAGCACCACATATAGCTCCCCTTTTTGTCCAAAGAATTCAGCAAAGGCTTATTGAACTCTGTGTTATTGCCACTATTTATAGAAGCTGAAAGAATAATGTCATTTTTACAAATAAATTTCTTTTTAATTTAATTTATACTACTAAGAAGAACTTGGGAAGTATTTACCCATCCTCAGAAGTCATGAGTATCATGTAAATATTCCTTAGTTGGAAATGATCACAGGTGTACAAAAAACATTTGTGATGGCTGGGGCAGGATTTCAGATTCTCTCTTATGATTTTAGTAAGTAATTTTCAAACAAGCTATAATACCACACAGGTGGTGGAGGAGCCAATGAGGCAAGATGTGCTGCTGGACCTTATATTAACAAACAAAGAAGGTATGGTTGAGGATGTGAGGGTTGGGGGTAGCCTTTGCTGAGGGACCATGAGATGACGGAGTTCAGGATCCTGCGTGGTAGAAGCAGGGCAGCAAGTAGGATTACAACTCTGGACTTCAGAACTATGGCCTCTTCAAAGACCTGCTTGGAGGAATCCCATGAGCTAGGGCTCTAGAAGGCAGGGCGTTTCAAGACAGCTGGCAGTATTCAAGGACCACTTCCTCCAAGCTCAAGATCGGTGCATCTCCAGGAGGAAGAAGTGAGGCAGAGGAGCCAGGACACCTGCCTAGATGAGCAAAGAGCTTCTAGAGAAACTCACATGAAGAAGGACATTTATAGTATGTGGAAAAAGGGACTGGTCACTTGAGAGGAATATCAGAACCTTGTCAGGGTATGCAGAGATGCAACGAGGAAAGCCAAGGCCCACTTGGAACTTAACCTGGCAATGCATGTCAAAGATAACAAGAAGGGCTTCTTTAAATACCTCAGCAGTAAAAGGAAGACTGGGGATACAGCAAGCCCACTGCTGAAAAATGAAGGGGCCCTGGTGATGCAGGATGCAGAGAAGGCAGTTACTGAATGCCTTCTTTGCTTTGGTATTTACTGCTAAGGATGGCCTGACGGCACCCCAGCCCCCAGAGGTGAGAGAGAAAATCTGGAGAAAGGAAGACTTCCCCTTCGTTGAGGAGGATTGGGTTAAAGATCATTTAGGCAAACTGGATCCATGCAAATCCATGGGCCCTGATGGGATGCACCTGCGAGTGCTGAGGGCGCTGCCGGATGCTCTCACTAAGCCAGTTCCATCAGCTTTGAAATGTCGTGGAGGACAGGAGAGGTGTCCAAAGACTGGAGGACAGTAAATGTCACTCCAGTCTTCAAAAAGGGTAAGAAGACAACCAGTGAAATTATAGGCCAGTCACCCTCACCTCCATCCTTGGAGAGGTGATGGAGCAGTTCATTCTGGAGGTCATCTCCAGGCATGTAGAGGACAAGAAGGCTATCAGAAGTAGTCAACATCGGTCAACCAAGGGGAGATCATGCTTGATCAACCTGACAGCCTTCTAGGATGGGACTACTGACTGGGTTGATGAAGGGAGAGCAGGGGATGTTGTTTACCTTGACTTCAGTAAGGCTTTTCATGCTGTCTCCCACAACACCCTCATAGGTAAGCTAACAAAACTGTGGGTTGGATGAGTGGACAGTGAGGTGGATTGAGAACTGGCTGATCAGCAGAGCTCAGAGGGTTGTGATCAATGGCGCAGAGTCCTCCTAGTTGGAGGCCTATAACTAGCGGTGTTCCCCAGGGGTCTGTGCTGGGTCCAGTCCTGTTCAACATATCCATCAATGACCTGGACAAAGGGACAGAGTGTCCCCACAACAAGTTCACTGATGATACCAGGCTGGGAGGAGCGGCTGGCGCACCGGAAGGCTGTGCTGCCATTCAGTGAGACCGGGACAGGCAGGAGAGCTGAGCTGAGGGGAACTTCATGAAATTCAACAAAAACAAGTGTAGGGTCCTGCACCTGGGAAGGAACAATCCCATGCACCAGTACAGGCTGGGGGCTGAACTACTGGAAAGGGGCTCTGTTGAGAAGGACCTTGGGAGTGCTGGTGGACAGCAAACTGACCATGAGCCAGCACCGTGCCCTTGTGGCCAAGAAGGCCAACGGTATCCTGGGTTGCATTAAAAGGAGTGTGGCCAGCAGGTCAAGGGAGGTTATCCTCCCCATCTACTCTGCCCTAGTGAGACCACATTTGGAGTGCTGTGTCCAGTTTTGGGCTCCCCAGTTCAAGAAAAACAGGGAACTGCTTGAGCAAGTCCAGTGGAGAGCTACCAAGATGGTCAGGGGACAGGAGTATCTCCTTTATGAGGGAATGCTGAGAGACCTGGGTTTGTGGGTTTGTTTAGCCTGGAGAAAAGAAGACTGAGGGGGGATCTTGTCAATACTTATAAATAGGGTGGGTGTCAAGAGGATGGGACCAGACTCTGTTTTGTGGTGCCCAAAGACAGCACAACGGGCACTGGGCACAAGCTGGAACACAGGAAGTTCCACCTGAATATGAGGAAAAACTTCTTTACTGTGCAGGTGACAGAGCAGTGGCACAGGCTGCCCAGGGATGTTGTGGAGTCTCCTTCCCTGGAGACATTCAAAACCCACCTGGACGCGGCCTTGTGCCCCCTGCTCTAGGTGTACCTGCTCAAGCATGGGGGTTGGACAAGATGATCTTGAGATGTCCCAACCCCTACCATTCTGTGATTCCATGAATATCAGTGTCCTATGTGACATCTAGCATACCTGAATTTTTCTTCCCTATATTCTTTTGACCTGAACAAGGACTTCTGTGCCAACATCTTGTAATTTTTTCCGGTTCTATCAGCAGATCTAATAAGAGATATTACTTCTCCCCACAAGCCTTCCTTTAGTGTCTAACTTGTGCCTTTGTGCAGCAGTATCATAAGTCTGAATTTAATACATTGGAATTCATTGTGACTAGAAGCATATATGTAAATGTCAATGCTGAAGCTTAACCTTTTTCTAATATTGTCAACTATATATTGGCATTTGGCTTTCTTGGCCTGTTTTCTGAGAAAATGTAAATGTTTTAGCCCTCCTGGCAGGGAATTTCAGCATACATAATAGAAGAGAGAGACAATAATGCACAGTGCTCCTGTAGTGGCTAACAGAAGTAGCAGACAGCCCAAAGCTTCATGCTTATCTGCTGCTTTCATTCAGGAGCCAAAGTGATGTTTCCTTCTGTTCCCAACTGATAACAAGTGCAAAATAGAGGCAAAAATAACTTTGGGCCAACTGCATCCCTATCAGAAAAGAGAAAAACAAATTGCTGGTCTGATTGGCAAGAAGGCAGTGAAAGTGTTCATACATTTGCTGAGACAGAAATGTGCAGAGTTGAAGGCTAAGGGAAAGGGCAACTAAGTTCTAGGAAACAAGAGGACAGAAGCCAAGAAAGGGCATAGGAAAAGATAAAATACACTGAAGGAAAACATAAGAATTTACAAAGAAAAAGAGATGCTGAGAGAAGGGGGTTACTTGCTTCACTGGAATGGAAAATGTGCACCCAGTTTGTTTCTCTACAGCAATCTTAGCATGGGAGAAAAATGTCATGGTGTAGCTGCTGCACATATTTGTTTTCCAATTTCAAGTTAGAAGTAATAACAGAGAAGACATTTCTGCCCCTTAGCCTCTGCTGATGATTCAGTATTTAGTTAATTGTCATATGTCTCCTGTGCACCTCTGCCTTGGGGAATTCCAGGCTAGATCTGCTTGGAAATTTACCATTAGAATAATTTCTCATAAGAAAATATTAATTAGTTGCAAAATGCAGCTTGTGAGGGCATATGCAACAAAGGGAGTTTATGGTTGAAGCACTTTGGAGAGATTTAATTCTCTCTCTACATTCCACCTATTTGTCTTTCCAATCTAAATATATCAGCAAGACACGCTTAGATTTGCCTCTTCTCTTCTTTTGGAAATATTGTTGGGTTTCTGATAAAGTCTTCAGATACTTTCAGAATGCACCCCATGGAAAAGAAGTTTTTAAACTTAAAAATGTTGCAACAGTGGGAAAAAAGTTCTATATCAGTTCTGTTCTAGATAGCTATTCATGGTCAAATTAAATTTGTCTGTCTGTAAGGGGATTTAGGTGTACAAGTAACTTCCACTAAAGCTTGTAGTGAAGGAAAGAGTACAAAATGGCTTCTGAGAGAGCAAATTTGCTAATTGTGCAAATCTGCGTCTACAGAGTGTTCATGGAATAATGCAGACTTTGTATTCCAGGGAATTATATAAAGTTCCTGTGTCTAAGATAAGGAATTTGGTTCTTTATGTTAGAATTAGAACAAAGTAGAAAGAGCTTTCAGTTGTTAGGATATTACATCATATTAATTTTAAAGAATTACTTTAACTTTATAATGACAGAATTCTTTGACCAGCTAGAGGACAGGAGACATGTTATTGAAGCTTCTCAGTGTTTAGATCACATTTATTTTTTTCTGAGGAAAAAAAGATATGCCATTTAACTTCAGGGAAATAACATCAATACATAAAATAACATTAGTACGAAACATAGTTTAGTTCTCCTAGATAGTTATGCTGTAAATGAAAGGTCACAAATTTATCAGATGCGCAGTGCCTCTCTAACCAATATTTGTATACAGCATTAAGGGACTAACTATCTACTATAAGTCTTTCTTCTTGTCTGGCCTTACTATAACTGATCATTGATTCATAACCTGTATACCCTATATGGCATGGAATGTTGATGGATAAAGGTCTGAAACTTTTATAAGTCAGCTGTGTCCTGTCCACAGTGCTAGCATAGCATACAAGCTCACTTTAAAGTTGTTTTAAGGCAGAAGGCAGAGAGTTTGTGAAAAATTTTGCTCTCTATAGAAATCCATTCCTTGTGTTGTAATACAGCTGAGAGCTGTAATATGATGATGATTTCTCATCATGTTTGTTTGGTGTTCTTTTAGTTTGAACAACAGATGTATCTTGTGGCCAAGAAGACATAATAAAATTATTGAATATTTTAATGTTATAGAAATGATGAAAGACTATTTTTTCCCACTGTCTCTTCCATGTATGCATATCTTGATACATGTCTCTATCCTTTCTGACACTCTCCATATACAATGGTATGGAGGCTGTGAATCTCAGTATATATAACAGGAACAGATAATTAAGAAATTGACAGTTTGGTATTCCATTTTTAATGTTATTAACTTTTATTGTGATGCTTGAGAAAATACATGGATTTCATAACTTTCACTTCATCCATAAAATGTATTGTTATAGTGGAAAGCGATCAGTTTAGTCAAGAGCAGTTTACAGTTGGTAAAGTATTGGTATTCTACTTCTATAGTAGCATAGCATAGACTATTTCAGTTGGAAGGGCCCTACAATGATCACCTAGTCCAATTGCCTGATCAGTTCAGGGCTGAATAAAAGTTAAAGCATATTGTTAGGGGCATTGTCCAAATATGTCTTAATCACTGACAGGCTTGGGGCATCAACCACCTCTCTAGGAAGCCTGTTCCAGGGTTTGACCACTCTCTCACTAAAGAAATGCCTTCCTAAAGCCCAGTCTAAATCTCCATGGTACAGCTCTTAACCATTCCCATGCCATGTGTCCTACCACAGGATACCAGGGAGAAGAGATCAGCACCTCCCTCTCCACTTCCCCTCCTCAGGAAGCTGTAGAGAACAATGAGGTCACCCCTCAGCCTCCTCTTCTCCAAACTAGACAAGCCCAAAGACCTTTGCCACTCCACATAGCACATGCCTTCCAGCCCTTTCACCAGGTTTGTTACCCTCCTCTGGACACATCTGAGGACCTTAACATCCTTCTTAGAGTGTGGGGCCCAAAACTGTACACAGTTATCAAGGTGAGGCCGCATTGACACTAAATCGTTTGGCTGGTTTGAGGTACCCCAAGATGCAGTTTGCTTTCTTGGCTGCCAGAGCACACGGCTGACTTGTCTTGAGCCTGCTGCCAATGAGCACCCTCAGATCCCTTTCTGCAGGGCTGCTCTCCAGCCACTCTCCCCGATTTAGACTTGTGCCCAGGGTTTCTCTGTCCCAGGTGCTCAATCTGGCTTTTTGACTTGTTAAATTTCATCCCATTAATTAGTACCCAATGCTCCAGTCTTTTCAGATCCCTCTGCAAGGCCTCTTGGCCCTCCAGAGAGTCAACAGCACCTCCCACTTTGGTATCATCAGTAAACTTGTTAATGGCGCATTCAACACCTGCATCCAGATTATTGACAAATATATTTAAGAGATCTGGCCCTAGAATTGAACCCTACGGAATTCCACTGGTGATGGGTCACCAGCCAGATGTAGCCCCATTCACTACATCCCTCTGAGTTCTGCCCTTCAGCCACTTCTTCATCCAGCACATCATGTACCCACTCATCTCACCTTGTCCAGAAGGATGCTTTAAAGGACAGTATCCAAAGCCCTACTGAAATCCAGCAAAACTATATCCACCACCTTCCCTTCATCCACTAGGCAGGTGACCTTACCATAGAAGGATACCGTATTAGTTAAAGAGGACTTTACCTTTGTGAACCTATGTTGACTGCACGTGATGATTGTGTTTACTTTAAATGTTTTTCAAGAGTACCCAGTTTGATCTTCTCATTAGTTTTCCCAGGGACTGAGGTTAGACTAACAGATCTGTAGTTCCCTATCTTCCTTCACACCTTTCTTGTATATTGGATAACATTGACTAGCTTCCAGATAGCAGGGACCTCCCCAGAATCCCAAGATCTTTCGTAGATCTGCCATAACATCTGCTAGCTCCTTCACTACTCTGGGATTAATCCCATCAGCCCTATGTACTTGTGAACATTCAGCTGATACAGCTGGTCCCTTACAACTTCATGTCCACAAGTGGAAAGTCACTGTTCCACACCTATGGTCCTCTGACTTAGAGGACTTGAGAGCCAAAGGTTTGTCAGTATTATTAAAGACTGAGTGTCATGGTTCAGCCCCAGTTGGCAACTAAACACCACACAGCCACTCAGTCAATCCCCCCACCCCTGTGGGATGGGGAACAGAATCAGAAGGGCAAAAGCAAGAAAACTCATGGGCTGAGATAAGAACAGTTTAATAATCAAAATGAAATAGTAATAGTAATAATGGTATTGATGATACTACTACTACTACTACTACTACTACTACTAATAATAATAATAATAATAATAATCTAATACAAAGGAAACTAATGAGAGAGAGAAATGAAGCCTGGAAAAAGAGGTGAAACCCCCCACAATTGATACAACCACTCACACCTGTCGACAGACACTGCTGGTCCCTGAGCTGCAATCGCTGCCTTCCCTGGCCAACTCCCCCCAGTTAATGTACTGGGCATGATGTCATATGATACGGAATATCCCTTTGGCCAGTTTGGATCAGCTCTCTTGGCTCTGTCCCCTCCCCTCCCGGCTTCTTGTGCACCTGACAGGGAATGGGGAGCTAGAAAAGTCCTTGACTAGGACAAGCACTACTCAGCAACAACTAAAACGTCAGTGTGTTATCATCATTATTTTCATACTAAGTCCAAAACACAGCACTATACCAGCTACAGTGAAGAAAATTAACTCTATCCCAGCTAAAACCATGACACTGAGGCAAAAAAACCAATTGGATGCCTCTGCTTTTCCTTTGACTCTCTTAGTCAGATAACCATCTTCAACAAGCATTAGTCCAATGTTTCCTTTAGACCTCCTCTTGCTACTAAAGTACCTTAAAAAGCCCTCCTTGTGTACTGACACAACATTGGCCAATTTCAACACTGATTGATCTTTGGCCTATCTTGTTCTCTCCCTGCATATATGAACCACAGCTCTATTCTTCCTGTGCAGTCTGACCTTGCTTCCAGAGATCATAAAATTTCTTTTTTCTTTGAGCTCCACAAGGATTTTTCTGTTCAGCCAAGATGGTCTTCTGCCCTGCTTGCTTGACTTAAAACACAGTGAAATTTCCTCCTTCTGTGCTTCTAAAAGGTGGTTCTTAAAGACTGACTAGCACTCATGGAGTCCTAAGCCCTCAGAAGCAGATTCCCAGGGTACTCTGATAAATAGCTGCCTGAATATTTGAAAGTTTGCTTTCCTGAAATTCAAGGTAACAACTCTGCTGTCCTTTTTTCTCATTACACTGAGAATTTTGAACTCAAACATTTCATGATCACTGTGGCCAAGACAGCCACCTACCGCCTCTCACAAGTCCTTCTCTATTCACAAATACCAAGTCTAAGAGACCATCTTTCCTAGTTGGCTCACTGAACTCTTGTGACAAGAAGTTATCTCCTACAAACTTCAAGAATTTCCAGGACCTGATCATCACAGCAGTATGATATTCTCAGTTAATGTCTGGTAAGTTGAAATCTCATATAAGGACAAGGGCTACTGATCCAGAAATTTCTCCTAATGGTCTGTAGAATAATTCATCACTGCTTATGTCCTGGCTGGGTGATTGGTAGTAGACGCCTACTACAATATCTCCTTTGTTTTCCATCCCATTACTTCTCAGAGTCTCTTAACCACATCATCACTAACTGTAAGGGCTGTACAATCCAACCTTTCTGTTATATATAGTGTGACACCTCCACCTCACCTGCCCTGCCTATCCCTCCTAAACAGCCTGTAGCTCTCCAGCCCAGCACTCCAACTGTGGGACTCATTCCACCAAGTCTCACTAATACCAATGATATCATAGTTCTGGGTACTAACCAATGCTTCCAGTTCATCCTGTTTTTTTCCCATCCTGTGTGCATTGGTTTACAAGCATTTCAGATATGCTCCTGAGCCCTCCATGTCCCCAGGAGCAGTGTAAGTGTTCCTACTTGCTTTGCCACCCTCAGGTGATGCCAATGCCAAGCTTTGTCTTACTTACTGCAATCCTATCGGTATCCCCTTCCCAATCAATTCTAGTTTAAAGGTCTCTCAAAGAGTCCCACCAGCTTACACCCAAAGATGCATTTTCCCTATTGGGACAGGTGGATCCCGTCAGGCCCCGGCATACCTTCTGTCTTCTTCCATGGTTAAAAAGCTCAAAAGTTTTGGTGGAGACACCAGTCTTGGAGCAGGGTATTTATATACTGGGATTGCCTATTTCTGCTAAAGTCTCCCTCCATTACTGGGACAATCAAGGAAAACACTGCCTGTGCTCCTGAAATTTTTAGCATTCTTCCCAGGGCTCTGAAATCTCTTTTGATTGACCTCAGGCTTTTTGTTGTAACATCATTAGTACCCACGTGAAAGAGCAGGAATGTATAATAGTCTGAAGGTTGTACTAAGATTTTCAGTCTTGTGGTGACATCCCTAAACTGAGACTCAGAAATGCAGCAAAATTCCCTTTAGAGAAGGTCTAGTCTGCAAACAGGCACTTCCAGTGTGTAGAAGAGTGAATGACCAATGACCATGACTTGCTATTGTTTCTTCTCGGCGCTGGTCTTAATGCAGGTTTTGTTGTGAGGGGTTGGTCTGTCTGACCTTGGCAAGACTGCTTGCATATGTTCCCCCTCTATCTCATTATGTGTTTCATCCACTGTACCTATTCTGTAAGAGTATCTTAGAGAATAAGGCGGGGTTTATTATATGGGTCTGGGCTGTAACATTCTTCCATCCCTCCTGATCCCTTTTAACACTGCCTTCTTCCTGGCCCAGAATGGATCCTGGACCTGCTTCCATAGTGGTCATGCTGAGTTGGCTTGCACGCATCAGAGATAGCAGAGTACAGCTCCATTGATCAATCTCTTTCTCAGACTCTTGAATACTACTCAGTCTGCCCACCTTCTCTTGCAGCTCAGCCACCAAACAGAGCAGCTCATCTATCTGGTCACATGTCCCACAGGCTTGCTTGCAATCACTCTCCACCTCCAGTAACATTTGTTCCCACTTCACGCAGCTGGAAATCTGGGTGGTCACATGCTTGGAAAGGAGTTCTGTTGGTGTGGCTGCATTGGTTCTACAAGGTGCTAGAAGCTCAAGAAAGGCAGAGGACACTGATTTTTACCAGGTAGTCCTCCATGCTTCCACACACCTGCCTGCTGCCACACACCTGCCTGCTGCCACACTGCCACTGCTTGCCATAATTGTGCCTCAAATAGCTTTCACTAGGTCCTGTTCTTTAATTTTTCCCAGGTGCTAAAGTGAAATTTATTAGACCATGGGATTCTGAATCTTCCCTTTTGTCTGTTTTTGTAGATGAATAAAATATTTGTCACTCTTTTAGTCAGTTGGGACTTCTTTTTATCTTCATGACATTTCAAAAGTCATAGAAAGCAATTCAAAATTGAGACATATTTTCATTAACATTCTGTTTTAAAGATAGTTTGCATAATTTTGATGACTATAGTCCATTATAAGGTGAAGAAATTTGGAAAAAGTAAATAGTACTCTAAGATAAAAATAAATGTGAATCTTTGTTAGTTGTATACCTATATTGAATTACTTTCCTCTAAAACACTTTTATTTTCTACTGCCAGACATTCTGATTTTACTTTCTTCAGTACCAATACTTAGAAATGCCTGCCTTCTATGAATAAATATTTTATTTAAATTTAACAGTTACAAATTAATATAACAGTAAATTTTATAAGAATTTTTTATAGCAAAATAAAGTATTATTTAGAGAATTTATTTATACACATGTTGTATCACACATTCAAGGAGAAATTCAGAAAGTGTAATAGTTTATGCTTCCATCCTTTATATGAGGGTTCTGATGAACCCTTAATGCGACAGGCAAAGATAATGTAATGAATGTCTTATTGCACTTGGAAGACTGTGGAAAAAAAGTAATTGACACAATATTTTGTTCCAGGTGGGAGTAAAAAGCAACTGCTTTCCTGGCCCTTTACAACCTATTTAAGAATTTGACTGACAGAATGTTGGCACCAGCTGTGGAAGAGCTGATCAGCCTCAACTCCAAGTAAGTGAAGTTTCATGCATTCAGAAGTTCATTTCACACTAAATTTACAAAGCCTGCTGATTTCTATCAACAAATATAAATTAAAAATGCAGTTTCTAAGACACTGTAGAGCACTTTGGTTTCCCATGTTGTGGAATTCAATTTTTCATTTAAACACATCTTTAAATCAGTATGTAACTTCGTCTCTTCACACATTCACACATAATGTTATTTTGCAAAATTAATGGCATCACTTTCTGATTCCTCTTCCTTTCTAGACAGTTGAAAGCACTCACTCAATGACAAATTATTATAAAACATAAATATAAAAAATTAATATATATGCATATATTAAATGATCAAAATATAGATAAATAGCAATCTGATGTAAAAGATAAACCAGTGAAAAAAAATGTGAGGAATATTATTTGGGTGCTAATTAAATGGACCTTCCTTCTTATTGCATTTCTCTTGGAAGAAAACATGGGAGACGATTTTGGATGAAGACAGTCAGAAGCCTTGGCTGTCCAAAGATGTTCTCTGAGGGAGTTCTACAATTATCCTTCACATGCTAGAGGCTAAGGTGACAGCAGTGCTAAAGCCACAAAGTACAGGAATTATATACACATATAAAAAAAATCTGCAGATAATGTCTTAATGGAAACACATGGAAGGCACCAGATGTATTAAAGCATACCTCTCATCCTTGTAATCTTAGTTTTTAATTATTCATGGACTCTGGTATCTCAGTTCAACTTAGAATATTCTATTTTCCCTGCTATTTTTTCCTGGTAAATGTCAAAAATGTCTCCTTTTCTATAGCTAATAGGAGCTCATGAAGAAGGTAAAGGTAGAGTGGTTTTCAGTTTGTCAGATCTGCTTTTTACTCACAGTATATGACACAGTATAATTTCTCAGTGAAAGTCTATTTTCCTCTCAGAACACCTGCTAAGAGACCTGGAGGATACTAGCCTGGGAAGAGGAGAAAAGTGAGAGAGGAAGAAAAAGAAGAAAGAAAAAGAGGCAGTAAGGGTGGAGTATCAATAAAAGGCATTCATGTATCAAAAAGACAGACAAGATATAATATTGTAAAAATATTCCTCTCCGAAAACATGCTAATGTCACTGCAAAATAAACACTTAGCTTACATTATTAAAATACTTGACAGTTTGGAAATTGCTAAAAATGTTTATTTTTAGAGCTATTGACATAGACACGGTTTAATAGAGCTGCCAAATCCCTCTCAGTAGCTGTGTTAGTCTTGGATCACCAATTGCTTTACTGATTATTAGAAATGCTCATAAAGTTGTATGGATGCTTTGTCTTCTATGCCCACAGCTAGCCAAATTAAGTTAGGGTATGACTCATATACCATATTTGCTACATAAAATAAAAGAACTAGGACTCTTCACAGGTTCTCAAATGTATTGAATAAAATGTGTTAATCTACTTTAAGAGCTATATTTAGATCAGGCATAGAGGGGAAAGGAACTTAATGTAGCATATTCTTGATTCAAACTGAGAAAAATGTTTATGTGAACAGTTATTTCTCTCTTAAAGCTTTCAACTAGCAATTTTACTTTCTATGAGTGATGTGTGACTCAAAAATTTATGGAAGAATGAGACCTCTCCTTCAGCAATTCAGTGATTGACAGCTGCATTTAGGAAACCCATCTATTAATTATAGGCAGCTTATTTTCTCCAAAACGCTATTACTTTTCGTAAGTAAAAAAGCCTGTGGCCTAAAGGGAGTTTGTTAGTGGTTATTGATAAAGAAGAAGCCTCTAACTAAAAAAAAAACCCAAGACTTTGAGAAGAAGTGTTCTTTGTTATTATCCAATTGCTGGTGAAGGAAGGAATATAAGCAAGATCCCATCTTCTATAGAGAGACTTGTGACATTTTAGACAAAACAGGAGTAACTGTAAAGTTTGGGTGCAATAAAGAGAATATACAATAAAAAGAGTAGTCAACAAGGATTCACAAAGGGAAGATCATGCTTGACCAACCTGATAGCCTTCTACTTCTACTGACTGGCTGGGTTGATGAAGGGAGAGCAGGGGATGTTGTTTACCTTGACTTCAGTAAGGCTTTTCATGCTGTCTCCCACAACACCCTCATAGGTAAGCTAACAAAACTGTGGGTTGGATGAGTGGACAGTGAGGTGGATTGAGAACTGGCTGATCAGCAGAGCTCAGAGGGTCGTGATCAATGGCGCAGAGTCCTCCTAGTTGGAGGCCTATAACTAACGGTGTTCCCCAGGGGTCTGTGCTGGGTCCAGTCCTGTTCAACATATCCATCAATGACCTGGACAAAGGGACAGAGTGTCCCCACAACAAGTTCACTGATGATACCAGGCTGGGAGGAGCGGCTGGCGCACCGGAAGGCTGTGCTGCCATTCAGTGAGACCGGGACAGGCAGGAGAGCTGAGCTGAGGGGAACTTCATGAAATTCAACAAAAACAAGTGTAGGGTCCTGCACCTGGGAAGGAACAATCCCATGCACCAGTACAGGCTGGGGGCTGAACTACTGGAAAGGGGCTCTGTTGAGAAGGACCTTGGGAGTGCTGGTGGACAGCAAACTGACCATGAGCCAGCACCGTGCCCTTGTGGCCAAGAAGGCCAACGGTATCCTGGGTTGCATTAAAAGGAGTGTGGCCAGCAGGTCAAGGGAGGTTATCCTCCCCATCTACTCTGCCCTAGTGAGACCACATTTGGAGTGCTGTGTCCAGTTTTGGGCTCCCCAGTTCAAGAAAAACAGGGAACTGCTTGAGCAAGTCCAGTGGAGAGCTACCAAGATGGTCAGGGGACAGGAGTATCTCCTTTATGAGGGAATGCTGAGAGACCTGGGTTTGTGGGTTTGTTTAGCCTGGAGAAAAGAAGACTGAGGGGGGATCTTGTCAATACTTATAAATAGGGTGGGTGTCAAGAGGATGGGACCAGACTCTGTTTTGTGGTGCCCAAAGACAGCACAACGGGCACTGGGCACAAGCTGGAACACAGGAAGTTCCACCTGAATATGAGGAAAAACTTCTTTACTGTGCAGGTGACAGAGCAGTGGCACAGGCTGCCCAGGGATGTTGTGGAGTCTCCTTCCCTGGAGACATTCAAAACCCACCTGGACGCGGCCTTGTGCCCCCTGCTCTAGGTGTACCTGCTCAAGCATGGGGGTTGGACAAGATGATCTTGAGATGTCCCAACCCCTACCATTCTGTGATTCTGTGATACCTTGAGTCTTACCAAATCTTAATTTTGATATGACTTTCTATGGCATCCTAGGAGAAATTAGGAAGGGAAAAGGTCTTTGAATTATCTTCTAACAGTAGTGCTTCTACAGTTAAATGCTCCATTTGCCACCACTCCTGATGTTTAATGAAAGGCTTTTGAGATAAGCAACCTTTAGGAGACAGAAACAGCTAAAAAATGGATAAAAGTTATCAGGTTTCTTGGGATGAACTGACAGGAAGTAGTATCCTAAAACACAGGGGTAGCGAGAACCATCTTGTTCCAGAAGATCCTGTTTATACACAGGATGCAGTAAAGGTGTCTTGATTTCTTCATGAAGTCTAGAATAGCTCCTAAGTGTTAACAATAAACCTCCCAATTTATTTTATTTTTTTAATATCTTCGCCAGCAGCCAATCATGAATGGGATATGTACCTAGAGAGCGGAAATCTCAGCCAGGACGTCTCAGGCTGGAAAATAATTACCTTGTTAGCCCTCCTGAGATTCAAAAGGATGTCTGTGACTATTGCCTAGGTATCCTGGACAATCGTAGGCTTGCTTAATACACATAGATTTTCCAGTTGCCAACTTACTCAGTTTTGTTAACCTTTTGTGGCTGCATGTGAATACGTCAGGGGTGGTTTATGTTAAAAGTGAACTACTAGAGACAATTAATTTTCTCCTGTTTTCTGGCCCAAATTAACAGTCTTTACAGTTTTACAAGGCAACCCTAAATTACTAAACCTGGAAAGGTTTGCTACTGGCAACAGTTTGTGGAAGAATATTCTTTTAAATTCATGGTCTTATGGTCTATTTAAAGCAAAACACTTTTTATAGTTGTTTACCTGCTATCTCAATGTTATGAGGTCTGACAAAGAAATCAAGAGTGGTTCTAATTCTCAAGTAGAAAAGAGGTTCTACTTGGATATTAAGCAGAAACAATGTGGGGATATATTGGAGGTTGCCTATTTTCTCAATCACATGCAAGATGAAGCTAGCACCAGTATTTCTGTATCAACACTAAATTTTAATGGATGTTTCATCCATTCTGTTTAAAACATCATGTTAACATTTTGTGTCTCATAAACTCATCTCAAGGTCAAAGAAGCTACCTAAGCTAGTGGCATACAAGCAATTTCAAGCTTCTGCTCAACAGTGCTGAACACTTTGCTATGTTCTATGCAATGTGCTAAGCTAAAGAAATATCCCAGTAATGTCTGAAAAAGGAAGAATCCTTTGTCAAAAAGTTTCACATTAGAAGGAGAGAGTCATAGGCAGTGGGCATGTTCAAAATGATTAGCTGATTGACACTTGTTTAGCACTTTACAAATTGAGAAATTACTTCCAATCAAAGAGGTGTATTTATGTGGCATATCAGATGACCAATATTTCTGAAGTGGGAAAAGATAATATGAAATTATCAGAGTTAATAAGCATAGTGATGGAAGAAACCAGACTTCAGCGTTGTGGTGTGGAATGTGAGTGGTGTGCACATCCCTTTGAGGTCATAGTCACAATAGTTTTATTGTTTATTTCAAAGTGAAATTGTAAATTTAGAAATATTACAGTAATTATGTAAGGCAGGTAAGTAGCATCTTGTTTTTTAAATAGCTGCTGTGTAAACAGTAATACAGAGGTTGGTCTAGATCACAGGCACAATATTTAACAAGTTCAGGAAAACCTAGGTCGATGCAAATCATGCCTATGCAATGTGATAGCCATAATTAGAAGAAGGCAAAGTTGTGTATACTTGATCACCCTGACTTCAGAAAATCCTTTGACACAGTCTTCATAGTATCTTTATTGCCAGGTTGGTGATATATGAACCAGATAAGTAGTCAACAATGTGGCTTGAAAATGCTTGGACTTCTGGGTTTACTGTGTTGTGATCTATAGTACAAAGCTCCACCAGTGACCAGAAAGCAGCAGTTTCTTTCAGGGACCAATACCAGGACCAGTACTGTTTAACATTCTTCATTAATGGCCTGAATGATGGTACAGATTTCATTCTCATCATGCTTGCAGATGACACAAAATGTTCATGGAGCAGTCAGTCTGCTAGAGGGCAGGGCTGCTGCTTAGAGAAATTATCTGACAGGAACTCCATGAAGGTGAATGCAAAGTCCTTCATCTGGGAGGTAACAGTAGAAACTGAGGCTGACGAGCTGGGGAACAGCTCTGTGCTAATGGCCCAGGGAGTTCTGGGGGACACTAGGCTGGCCCCAAGGCAGCAGTATACCCAGGCATAGCACTCCCACATCCTGGACTGCATTAGCAAGGGTGCAGCCAGCAGGTCTGGGGAAATGATCCTGCACTCCTGTTCAGTACCTGTGAGATAGGTACATGAGAGATCTGGCATGCTGTGCACAGCTTTGAGCACCCCAGTATAAGAACAGATGTCAACGTAATGGAGATAGTCCTGACCATTGTGGTATAAGGATGGAGGACAGGGCATCCAAGGATAGGCTTTCGGGGCTGGGCTTACTAAGCCTGGAAAAGGGACAGTTTTGTGGGGGAGGAGAGGACTTACTGGTACATACAGCTACTTGATCATAGGACGTAGAAGAAGCAGAGCCAGACTCTTCCCAGAGGTGCACAGAGGAAGGAGACAAGAGGCAACAAACACAGGATGGAAACCAGAAAATTTTTATTAGAAATAATGAAAAAAGATTACTGTGATGGTAGGCAGGTTGCCCAGAGAGATTGTGGAACCTCCATTCTTGAAAATACTCAAAACCTGACCAGACATTGTCCGGAGCAACATGCTGTAATTGGATGTGCTTTGCAGAGAGGGGTTGGGCTAGATGACATTCAGAGGTTTTCTCTATAGATTCAATAATTCTCTAGTTTTGTGACACTGAACACTAAATAAAACACCAAAAGAATATATGTTCAGAGGCTTGACCTTTATTCAAGAAGTGCATGTCCATGAGAATCTGTCTACCAGTGTCTGTTCCCTGTGCTTTTCAGAGATTCAGCCCAGATTATTATTATGGAATTTACCCACTGAAAGAGGAATAGAGTGAGTTAATTTGTTTAGAGTCAGCTCTTGACTGTAACATATTGACCTCTTTTTATTCTGAATGTCACGGTTACCTTATTGAGGAAAAGTATGAAAAGTAAGCGAAAGGGTCAGAAATTTAGACTGGAATGTGGACATGCTGTATAATGTTACACGCTGAAGCTAAATGCACCCCAGATTCATCTTTACATTGGTATATATTAAGTACATACCTTATGGTTCCCAGGTATTTCCGTGGCATGTGGTGTAAAACTTTTACAGAACAAATAGAGAGGGTGGGGTAAATTGTTTAATATTTGGAAACCATTCATATCCCCTGCGATACAAAAAATCAGATGAACAGTGAGTGTGTTAAGTTATATATTTCACAAGTGCTTCCAGTGAGCAAAGAGTTGAAACAAAAGATTATTTTAGATTAAAAATAAAATCTGTGGATATTAGTCAATTTAGGTTAACACTTGAAATCTCAATGACAACAAATAAATCCCAGTAAAATTAATGATATAAACCCAAGAACGATTACTGTTACAGCAGTTTAGAATACCCTGACACCACAATGTTTGTGTGCTGGTGTCTTTCCTGGCCATCTTTGTCAAGTGATAGCAAGTAAAAGGCAAGGGAAGGAAACACTACTGTATTTATTATAAATTTTGGAACAAAGCCACAGCTAAGTGAACATTCAACACTAGAAGTCTAGTGTTAAGCCAGGAATGGAACCCGTTTATCTTGATCCCTGCTCCACAGCTTCAGCTTTCATCTCTAAGAAAGCTTTGTGTCTGGGTAACATCAGGATCAGATTTTCTCAAGCTTTTAGTAGCCCCATTGGATGAGGTCTTCTTTCCCCAGAGAGCACTTATCTGATTATCAGCTGATTATCCCTGATTTTAGTACATACTGAAGGTCAAGGTTAATATTTTTGCAGCTTTCCTGAAGTCCTGTGTGATGGCAAAATTCAACAAGGTAGAAGTGGTTATGATTTGTCTCTTAATCTTATAATCCTTTATAATTATTCCATTTATGTGTGTCAGATAAGATATCAGAATTTAGAGACACACTGATCTGACAGTTCCCTTAGACAGGAAAAGAGAAACCATGTGTGCACTGACGACTTCTCTCTGGATTGATTAAGGTTGTAAACAAGGGCAAGAAAGAAACTTAACCCTTCTGTCTCTGGATGTTCTAACCCTTTGAATAGGCAGGTAGTGAGTATGGGCAATAGCTGCTGTTGCTGGTTTTAGATCTGTAACTTATGTTCTCTGCAGGGCACTACTCTGGTCATCAGTAACAAGTTTTAAAGTTATATATAGACAAAACAGCAAACTGACTGCGATTAAGCATTATGAAAATCCTGTCTGCAGCTCTTAAACTAAGTTCTGTTAATATATTAAAATTGAGGCTTGACAGCATGTTAAATAACTTTTAAAGAATCTTCTGAATAGTAGCCTGTTTATGTAAATAACATATTCTTGAAAGTGTTTGAAGCCAGAACATCTATATAGATAGAATTTTAAGTACTTCTGTGTATTTATAAGTTGAGAAGTTAATAGTAACTATACTGTAAGTGTGACAGACGTACAAACTACTAAATAAATGAGTCAATCTAAAAGCAGACCAAAGAGCAATGGTATGTTAATATAATAATATTTTCTAGCATACTGGTATCATTACCAAACATATATGAGCACGACAACATCTATTTTCATAAGTCCTGTGGTATGGGACTACTATTCTTTTTATGCAAATGCAAAATTGAGGCACAGAAAGAGCAATTATTTTCCCCAATGTTATAGAGCGAATATATGGGAAGATAGCGAGATGCTTTCCCAAATCCTAGGTTAGAGTCTCAAAAATGAAGCAGTCTACTGTGAAGGGCTGTCTGTAATACAGAAAACAAATAGTCCAAGATCACTACTTTCTATTCACATATCAACTTCTGTATTTATAAAGAGAAAAAGAAAAAACCTTTAGAAATGATTTATTGAAATGTGATATACTTTCTTTGCAATATTGTACAGACTGGCATAATTATGTATATAACACATACATGTTATATATATGTAACAAGTTCTCTGTAAAAACTTCTTAGAGTTATCTGAATGAAGGATACCCTGATATCCAACTGCTACTATGTGTGACTATGCAGTCTTTATGCCTGTGTTCTAAGGTGACAACGATACACACTAAAAATATTAAGGATGAAAAGGTAACACAGTTCATATGTAAAGCCAATAACTTAGAGTTAGTATAACTGAAATACTGACAGTCTAAACAAAATAATATCATTAGTCCAGAACTAATTATTACACAGAAAGAAAGAAAGCAAGTTTACTGATGATACCAAAGTGGGAGGTGCTGTTGACTCTCTGGAGGGCCAAGAGGCCTTGCAGAGGGATCTGAAAAGACTGGAGCATTGGGTACTAATTAATGGGATGAAATTTAACAAGTCAAAAAGCCAGATTGAGCACCTGGGACAGAGAAACCCTGGGCACAAGTCTAAATCGGGGAGAGTGGCTGGAGAGCAGCCCTGCAGAAAGGGATCTGAGGGTGCTCATTGGCAGCAGGCTCAAGACAAGTCAGCCGTGTGCTCTGGCAGCCAAGAAAGCAAACTGCATCTTGGGGTACCTCAAACCAGCCAAATGATTTAGTGTCAATGCGGCCTCACCTTGATAACTGTGTACAGTTTTGGGCCCCACACTCTAAGAAGGATGTTAAGGTCCTCAGATGTGTCCAGAGGAGGGTAACAAACCTGGTGAAAGGGCTGGAAGGCATGTGCTATGTGGAGTGGCAAAGGTCTTTGGGCTTGTCTAGTTTGGAGAAGAGGAGGCTGAGGGGTGACCTCATTGTTCTCTACAGCTTCCTGAGGAGGGGAAGTGGAGAGGGAGGTGCTGATCTCTTCTCCCTGGTATCCTGTGGTAGGACACATGGCATGGGAATGGTTAAGAGCTGTACCATGGAGATTTAGACTGGGCTTTAGGAAGGCATTTCTTTAGTGAGAGAGTGGTCAAACCCTGGAACAGGCTTCCTAGAGAGGTGGTTGATGCCCCAAGCCTGTCAGTGATTAAGACATATTTGGACAATGCCCCTAACAATATGCTTTAACTTTTATTCAGCCCTGAACTGATCAGGCAATTGGACTAGGTGATCATTGTAGGGCCCTTCCAACTGAAATAGTCTATGCTATGCTATGCTATCCTATCCTATCTTAGAGAGTCTTGTGGTTTAGCCAGCAACTCAGCCCCACACAGCCGCTTGCTCACTCCCCCACCAGTGAGACAGGGGAGAGAATCTCATGTGTTGAGATAAGAAAAGTTTAATAATTAAAATAAAACAACAAGAACAAAAATGCAATGGAAAGGAAAACAATGAGAGGTGCAAAACCCAGGGTGGGGTGGGGGTGGGGGAAGGGGAATGAACCACCAAAAGAAACTGCACATGACGCAGCCACTCACTGCCCGCCAACCTGACACCACCAGTCACCGAGCTGTAACTCCCCCCGGTGCACTAACTGGCCCCATTAATATACTGGTCACGGCGTCACATTGTACAGAATGAACATCCCATTGGCCAGTTGGGGCCAGCTGCCCTGGCTGTGGCCCTGCCCCTCCCAGCCTTGCCCACATGGCAGAGCATGGGAAGCTGGAAAGGTCCCTGACCACCACTGGCACTGCAGTGAAGAGAATTAACCCCTTCTCAGCCAAAACCAGCACAGAGAGTAAATAAAAAAAGATCTTTAGAGGAGAGTCCTCCATAATGATAAATCAGTTAACACTGCTATGCACACACTTGTAATATCTACCCCTTTTCTTATTCACTGTTCCTGTAAGTTCTAAGATTGGTGATTTCGGTCAGGAGTAGGCAGAAAAGTATGGTGAGCAGCCAGCATCTTGACTCCCTTGGTGGAATAAATATGATGCAGTGGTTGAAGGTTTCTTCCTACTCAATCTAGGAGTTACTTGTCATCATTTTTGCATTTTCTAAAACAATTTAGACTTCGCTATTTCTTCATTGGCCTGCTAGTCCATATTACGTCTGAACTGACTATACAGAGTGTGCTATCCGTATGTTGAGCATATGTTCTTTAGGGTCTTTGCAACTCATGATTTGTACACATCTGCACTTCTTTAACTGAACATTGGTGAGTTGTTCATAACTGTAGGGTCTCCAGTACCACACCGGGCCTCTTTTCTTGTCATTTACTGCCTGTGCTCCTCTATACTCCATCACGTACCCATTGCTAAGGCCTCTGCTTTCGTACCCAGAAAGTCTTCTTGAGCAAATCATTACTTTAAAGCCATAGACATTTCTATACAGAACACCTGCTTGTTACCACTACCTATTTAAAATTATAATTAAACATGGCAAAAACCCAAACAAAAAAAAAATACCCAAAAGAAAAACCTCAAATTAGAACAAGTCAGGCATATCCAGGTAGTCATGAGGAAAAATTATATCTAAACAAGTTAAAATACAGCTTCAGGCAGGTCAAGGCAGTTTCAAAGTAAGACTGACAAACCAGTTCAGAAAGCCTGCAAAATGAGCAGAAAGCCTGTGACCTGCTACTAGCAATAGCAGAACTCTTATTTACCACAGTGTCGAGAGGAGTAAGTCTTGTCCTAGTTACTAAAGACTAATACAGCATTAATATCAGAACTGAGAAAGAAATGGTCTTTATGCTGCCAGTGTTCTCTGTCTGGTTTGTAGATAATGTAGAGGAGGAGTTAGTAACAAAATTCTATCAATCATAAAATGTTAGCTATTCATTAAATGAGTACTATTTCTTCCATTAGTTGCTTACATGTGAGCCTTAAAAATATCAGAACTGTTACAAATAACAAAATGAACTCATTTAAAGAATTTTTTAAAGCTTTGCTTTGTCAACTTACCCATATTTACTGTGGAAGGGAGTGACTTTTATCTCTGAAGAACCCTGAATCTGTGATTGTGTTTTATATTTTACATACACTCCTGTAACATTTCTGTAATGGGTGTTATCCCAAATCAGAGGCAAATATTTAATCAGAAGCAGTTGCTAATTAATTTACTTTGAATGTAACTGCAGTCACAAAAATTGCTTTCATGTAAATATGCTGGAATAGAATACATGTCACTTGTAATAAAATGACTTGAATTTTTTTGAACAGAAAATAAGATAAAACATTCTTGTCTCTGTACCTCATCTTTCTACAGCTACTTTTGACCCCACAATTTAAATAAATAAATAATGAAACCTAAAATTGACACTCTCTTAAGACTTTGAGATTTATTCTTTCTTTCCTTTTTGGTATTGATTCTTATTTTCATATATAAATAAATATATTATCCATAGAAGCCTACCTGCTGGTTGAATTCCTTCTGAAGAAAAGTATACTTAGCTTCCTTTCCTGAGGAGTCATTGCAGTACTTCATAGGAAAGAACTTCTGAGTTCATTGTTAATATTACAAATCAAACAAGCAAGTAAACATTGTACAAGGACAACTCTCCCTATGTTTTATCTCAGGCTGGTCTTAAAAACTCCCAAACCATTGTAGTTTGATATTCTATTTATTTTTTAAAGCAATTTTAATCTGACTTATTGTTCTCTAATAAATCATTAGTATTCAAATAGTGTCAGTTAGATTGGCAAGCAGCCTACATGCACACAAACACATCGTTGCTTACTACAGCAAAAATCACATTTAAACATTCACTGCTTCAAAGCATATTAACAGTAAATATAACACCTGATCCCTCTCAAGTCTCAACACATTTAGTCAGGTTGTTAAAAGCTCAGCAATATTCTAAGAGGGCAGCTAATGCATCTGTTTTGTTTTGTCTGTCTTTGGATGTCCTTTCTGAAGTCTGTATGAAACCATTTAGACCTGATCGCTTTCAGGTTTCACCATGAAACTCAGGTCTTTTAGGACAGATCAGTTCAGTGTTGACCTATGCCATCACCACTGAGAGGTCTCATGCAAACTGAACTTTTAGTTTGTGGCAGACAGCAGTATAGTTCTTAAATGGATATACAGGTATTTACTTCAAATTCCAAATGTGGGGACTCACATTGTCCAGCAAAGAGGAAATTGAGGGGTGGTGATTGCATAATAGATTCATAGATTACATCTTCATTCATACATTTTGGTTCCACTGTCTGTAACCAACCCTTCAGACTGAAATTACAGTTTTCTCTGTTCACTAAAGCTACTACCTTATGCTCCTCAGGGCTGCAAAGGACACATTGCCTGGAACCACCGAGCATGGAGGTTCAGCTTAAACTCTATCTACTAAGAATGTCCCTCTCCTGTCTGACCAGAAACCTTGTGCACTGTTAGCTGGAAAGATAGCAGCTCTTCACACAAAAAAATTAATGAAATAATTAAGAAGATTCACTGATTCTTTGGAAACTTTGCAATTGTTACTTCAAATGTAAATTTGCCTTTTTAATAGGGGACAGCTAGACAAGATTATTCTTCCTCTAAAATATGATTGAGCTTAGAAGAGAAGCAGTCCTAGCCAGCTGTAACTAATGTACAGGAATTTCCCCAGTTTGTTTATATTTTCTTTGAAATGTTTAGGGTAGTTCTTGTAGAAGTTGGGAGAATCACTGGGGACAGAAAACTGGCACTCTTCCTGTGGTAATGGACAGCTGGATCATAATGGACAGATTTCCTGCAACAGTATGACATTTCTGGAGGATTTGTGTGTGACAGATGGGATACCACCTGCTGAGAAAACGAAGGGGCTTTGTTACCATTATTGAAAATACGAAACTATGAAACATGAGTAAATTAAGGGTGTCACAGCTTTTGCCTATGTAATATGTCAGCGAATATTAAGATTTAGGAAAAGGTGAAAGAACAGAGGACAACAGACTCATTTGAAACTTATTCCATAGTCCTGAATATGTAGAAAGAAAAGGACATTAGAGGTATACGTGGATTATTAAACTGGACAAAGGTCTTTAAGGCCACATTTACCATAGCTGTCACTATTAAATCTAATATGGATATATCTGGCTGTGTTACATTCATAGCATTCATAGAAGAGTGGTTTCTTTGCTGCACTTGGCAGTGGGTAACGATATTACTACCTTTTTCAATTGTCATGCAGGAGAATCACTGTGTCTTTCATTTTCAGTTGTTATGTGAACACATCCAGTGTAGACTTCCTTCAGGTAACAAACAACTAATCTTATTAATCTTTACCAAACTTTGGCCATTTGATTTTTGAATGTCTGTAGAGGAATTAAATGCACCTTTTTTATTATTATTTAAGAATTTTAAATTATTTTTAAGTGTGTTTATATAGAAAGGCTCCATCAAAATTATTGTCGAAGGCAAAAGAGTATACACACATACTTTGATCATGTAAAGCATAGGTCTAACTAATAAGAGTTTCCTCCTTTCAGGTGTATTTACTGTTTTGTTTTATTAAAGGCACAGAAAATAAGGTGTTATTTTAAATGAGTAATAAAGTTAGGTGAGGAACTTGCAGCAGCAGGTAATCCCTTAAATGGGAGATGGTATAAATATGAGCAGAGAGCAGCCCATATGGAAGAAAAAAAAGAGGTTCTAATTCCTTGCATAAGCTTTGGAACCTGTAATCCTATGCAATGCAAAAGTAATTAGGAAGGTACACCTTCTGCCAAAGAGTTAGCCAGTTTACAATTTAAAATTACTGTTTTCTAAGAACAGAATGTTCTAAAATAATTCTAAGCTTCCAGATCCACATGGCAAACTACCTCTTATTCTCATTTCTTCTGTATTCAAAAGGCAAAATACATTCACTACTGAGTAGTGCTGTGCCACATTTTACATGTATTACTCATACTAAATGCAACCCTCCTCTGAGAATTTTCACTGAAGCCAGTGTGACTCATTGCAGAACAAAGCACTTGTCAACATGAGAAAGGATGTGCAAGTTCTCTTCTTTAATGTTTAGAGGAATATTATATTCCTTTAAGGCTCCCTGCCTCTGGGAGATGGGGCAAGTAGCTGACCAATTACACAGCAAAGAGAAAGCTTTTACAAACTAAGTCTTGCCTGTTGAAACATTTTAGGGCTCTTAAATTCTTCTCCAGACTTAACTGCAAGCACTGTCTTTTCTCACATTAGTCAAAGTGCTAGTAATTAAAAAACTCTTTCCTTTCTTTTGCTGGACCTTGTTTTTCCTGGTAGCTTTGTGTTAAAAATGGAAATTTGTTTCAGAAGGCATTAGGGTTAATCCAAGTAATATCGCTTGTAGTGCAAAGATCAGAAGTGCTCAGTTTTGTTTGGTATTATTTACTTATTTGTCTGTTGCTCTGCATAATTAAGATGTGTGAAAAATATAGCCACATAAGCAATAGTTCACAAACTACTGACTAATTCATTGATTACTGCTGCTTTGAAATATGACTACAATTTGTGCTGACACTTAGAAGTAGCATGATTTAGGGACAACAATTTCCCAATTAACATTATAATCTATAACTTTATTTAAAAATCATATTACTATGTAAAACCTATTAAATAGGCAATAGAATTCATATCGCTAGAGCCCAGATATTTAAGTTATAGAAATTCACAGTTACTTAAATATTTATAAAATGAGAGTTGAGAGAAGCACTTTTGAAAAGCAGTTAGTAATGAACAGACATCAAGGGAGCCATCATTATAACAGCAAAGTGCTTTGCAACTCCAATAACTTCACTGGTGCAGAAGCAGGCCATCAAATTTAATTAAAAGCAGTCTAAAATAAACTGAAAAATTGAACTGCAAAAGCCTATCCTTTGCCAGCAGCTGAAGGCAAAGAGAAAGAGAGAAGGGAGAACCTTGAAAGTAGTAATGAATTGATAAGCCTTCCTGCCTGCAACTTGTAATTTGTTCTGTCAGATTTTAGTATCAGTTAAACTTGATTAATAGAACAATCACTGATTCTCTATCTTAAATCTTTATGCACAGTCCTTCTATTATGGGTTTCCATGATAAATGAAAGTCTGAGAGGGTCAAAATTTAAATTCCTTTCCTTACTTGCTCATTTCATTTAAATAATTCTAGCATGTACATTTGCTGGACACAGGCAAACTCTTCAAAACAATTTAGAGACAGAAACAAACATTTTTATTGGTTGGTGGTTTTTTAGGTTCTTGCAGGAACATTTAACATTTTTTTACCCAACAAAGTTAGATATCACCTGGAGCATGAAGTATTGACATCTCCATCTGCCACTAGAGGTTCCCATGGTGAAATGAAAGATAAGGAGACTCATTTGCACTGTAATAGGGCTAAAAAACTTAGTGCTGCTTTATATGCTCAGATTAATGTGGATATAGGCAAACTGTACCACAAGGACAAAACCAATTTACCCTAGATCATTTTATTTTTTATAATAATGTGCTTTAATGAAGCTAAAGCTTCCCTGCTGTGACCTTATTATGTTTTCCAACATCAGTAGGAAATAGATTATGTTGAATCGTAACAGAGCTCATGAAACAGCAGGAATTTTGAGGCAGAAGATCAATTATATTTTAGTGGTCAATACAGAAATAAAAAAGGCAAAAGCCAAGTAGATTCTGAGAAATAAACCAGTTGAAAAAAAGTAAACAATTTTCATGTCAATGTACCACAGTACAGTTCTTATAGCAGTTATTAAAGATACAGTAGTTTCCCAAGGTGGAAATTTCCACTCTAGTAGATGTTCTAGGACAACTGATATTCTTTTGTAAAACAAGGTGAAGTAAATAGGAAGTATGGTGTTGAAAGACTAAATAAAATTTATAGCAATATGAATGATTATTAATTTATTCTTTGGTAAAGAATCAATCCTTATGAAATTAAGAGAAGTGGTCTCAGTCATGAAACATTTTTCACCTCTCCCTCATGTCATTTTCCTCTTCATTATATTATTATTACTATTACTATACTATTACTGCTTTATTTTAATTATTAAACTGTTCTTATCCAAACCCTTGAGTTTTCTTGCTTTTGCCTTTCCAATTCTCTCCTCCATTGTACAAGAGTGGGGGGAGTGAGCGAGCGGCTACATGGTGCTTAGTTGCTGACTGGGGCTAAACCACAACAGCTACCCTTGCTTATATTAAGAATCTTAGTTTACGTGCTATGTAGGCAAATTTGCTTGGATATTGAGCAAAGCAATAAAAGATAATACTCACAGTATAATTCATTGTACCACTGATACACGCAAGACCTGCACTATGTTAATAGATATAAACTTCAATTTTTTTAGAGTGATTTTTGCATGGTTCGTAGATAGTCAGGAAATGCATGGGGCCACATGGTAGATTCTAAACAAGTGTGTGGAAAGGATGACTTGGTCTCCAAACGTTGAAGGGATTCTTCACAATGAGACTAGGGTGTGCCCAGTGCTCTAACAGACAGACGTGGACAGATTTGTGATTGCTACGGTGCAATCAGATGGTAGGATAATCAAAAGTGTACCGGTAACACATTATGATAACTTCACTCAGTCTGAAGAGCATTTATCATATGAGGTACTCTGACTGAAGAGCTAGCCAATATGATGTCTGAACTGAATCTGAAGCAAGCATGTGCCAAGGTGTATAATAGTCTTTGCATTCCCACCTGTGAAACAAGCCAGGGAGGATATGAGTGTCCCATATGTCAGCCACCTAAGTCAAGAGACTTGAGTTCTAAAGCAAGAAGTTCTAAAGCATGCGTTCAATATGCCAATAATCAGTGTTTTCACAGCCAGGAGGATCTGAGCATCTCCAATCCACCAGCAGTACACATTTTTTGACTACATCCTTAAAGAGGATGTCATCTTGCCTTTCTCTTGTGTACACCAGTGAAGTAAGGATAGGTGGAGAAACTCTCTTGAGCCATGACTAAATGAAGCAGACTCAGCTGCGTCAATGTCTGCTCTGTTTCTAGAAGGTTATCAGGAAATGGTTTAAGAGGAGTGACTGGTGTCACTTTTCAGACTGTTGTGAAGTCCCTGCTCTTATCAAAAGTCATTTATTTCTAGGAATGTAGAGCCAGGCTGTGACACAGAGATGTAGTGATGTTCAACCTGGACAACAGAATGAAAAAAAGAGAATTGAAGGGTCCCTCACCTCTCTATGGAGTGGAATCCTAAATATTAACTGGTATCCTTTGGCCTGGAGTGATCATGCAAATGCCTTTTCAGATGGTACAAGCAAGGACATGAAAGGATAAAACAGGTTTACATCTACCATTCAAGAAAGCTTTTTATTTTTTTAGCTCTGTCAGTAGTTCTAAAGAAACAGTTTCTCCTTACAGAAGTCTTAAAATACTTTTGAAGTGAAATCTGAATAAAAATATGATGCTTACATTTAAACATCTATTCACTATAGAAAATCTTAGTGGTCAGTGCCTGGTGCAAGTATTTTGTCTTGTTAAATGAATTTCAGTCTTGAGTGGGGACCTGGTTTTTGCTTCAGAGAAAATAGTCAACAACCAGATAACCTTGGGGATAAAACCAAGTTAAAGATAATGGAGATCTGCTTTCTAATAACATACCTGTGGGAAGTATTTATAATTTGAAGGCCTTTTGTTTCTTATGTGTTTTTCCTGTCCCTCTTTGCTTTTCTTCTTTAAATAAAAGCTTCTTGTTATGCATAAATTTAAAATTAAGGTTAGCTTTTTCCCCAAAGTCTCTGTAGTGTAAATCTGTGTCCAGAGCTGCATAAAATTAATTGCATGTAGGTGCAACTTATAGAAGACATGCTAACTGTGTCTCCCAGCTTTATTATCAGTAGGGTGCTGCCTCTAACAGAATTAAATTGAATATTACCTAACATTCTTTAATCAAAACAGCTTTTAAGTAACTTACCAGCCAGTATAGTTTCATTCTTTCTTTGATCTTCTGCTTAATCAAGGGGAGCACTTCTGTGGTACCTCAAAGTTAACTAAGTTCAGATCAGCTTTTTCTATGTGATTTAATTAAAAGATATGACTGGGTCTAAGGTTTAGCATATTAATGGGATTTTTATTTGACATTTTCCCACTCAAATGTTATTTTTTTAAAAATGATATACTGAAGTATCAGGAAAAAAAAATATTCCTGTATTTCCAAATTAATTTGAAGTGTCTGGGGAAGAAACAGTACTTTAAAAGTCACTTATGTGCATATTTTAGGACTTTAAAGCCTAGTTCATTAGTGTAGTAATAAGAATGTAGACTGATAGGATTTTTTATCCTGTAATATCAAAATACTAAAAATATTAATACATTACAGAGGAAGGAAGAAAAACCTGAATGTTAAAAAAGTTACAAGGATAGTGGTACCTGACAGTTCTGAACGATGACCAAATGATTCTAAGCAGTTCTGACTTTACAAACTCTAGCTGATCCTTGCTCCTCCTTTGATAAGAAGTGTTAGACACATCAATTAACATAGAAATACAAAATCACATCCAGATTTTTTCCATTCATGTTTCTATTTACTTCTGTAAATGTTGAGCTACTACTGTACACACTGTTAAAGCCTGTGTCACTTCAGTGTGAAGTATCATATTTTCAACTGAAAAACTGGCCTGTTTATATTGAGCTAGTGCTAAAGACTGTCATTCAACCTCTACCTTTGGGTTCTAGTTTGAAGCCTACATACATCATGATTGATTTGCATTAGCATATTGTTTTATTAGCTTTGTCCACAACATTGAAGATACATTGCTGAGGCCTCAGGTCATTAACTGGTCATTTGTCTTGGTCCTCTTTTTACACACTCTATTATTAAATGTCCTAGAAAACATCAAGTGATTTTATTTTCTGTGTTGAAATAATCAGTGTGTGCTAGTTCAATAAAGTTGACTTGATGCATGACCAAAAGTACAGATGCATAGAACAGAATGTATTCTAACTCCTATCTAGGATACTTAAAAATTCATTTAAATTTGATTTGTAATGACATTATTGTAAGATGTTAATACCCTAGGAAATAATGAAGTCGACATGTAGCTTGGAACATGTTTATAAAAGGTTTATATAGAAAAAAATTCACTTTTTCTTCATGATAATACTAGAAAAAAATTGTTATTGTTTTTTAACACACTTTTAATTAACTGAAACCTGATTGCCTCATTTTCTACATAGCACCGAATACAGAATTGTAGTTACAGAAAAGATGCAAAACAGTAACTTTTGTGTTTATTTGTGTTAAAAAAAGATCCCAACTATTTAATAAAAGCATTATTATGACTCTGCATACTTTTTTAACATGAAAATAAACAAATTTCTATATTTACATTACTAGAAAAATACCTAAATATATAGGAATATAATATTATAAAATATTATTAAAATTAATTTCCTTATGATTTTTTTTGTTGTATTGGGGGGAGGGAAAGAAGAAGATTATTTGATGTTTATTGTAGTAAAGTGTGTAACTGGCATGAAAATGAAATTTGAGCTACTACTTCTTTTCCAGGAAAATGTAAGGTTTTGTCAGTGCATGTGCGTTTTATTGTATTGGCTAATATTTTCAAATGATGATGTTTTTCCATCTATGGAAAAGTATGAAGTATCATCTGTTATGCTTAAGAATTACCTATGCTCTCCCAGTAAGAATGATGATTTTCTATATCTGCAAGCTTCCTACTTTGTGTTCCCAAACACTTTGTTTGTTCCTAGTCTAAAAGAGAACAAAGTACTGAATTGTTCTTAGTGGTGAGGAGAGGTGATTTCCAGTTTAGGGGAAGTGTGCAAGAAGAAAGTATTTTCCAGCAGTAAGGCAGTAAATTCTGGAAAGTAATTGTTTGCAACGCATCTACTATGGTCTCTCAGCAGGCTTATTTTCAGTGCCTGATGCGGAGTTCCTTGAAATTAAAATACCTTTCAAGCTGCCATTGCTTCCTCAGTCTTGAAATGTTCTCTTAATAAGACATAATTTATTATTAGATTTTTAAAAATTATTTTCTGTCAATACAGTTATTCAAAGTTTTCAGGCTCTTCATTTGTGGGATTTGGTAAATCAAAACTAGGTATCAGATTAATCAGGCTTAAATTTATATTAATAATTTAAAAGCAATTAAATAAACTGTAAATGCATTTATAGTAAGAGGAAAAGTAAGAACAATATTAATTAATAGTCAATGGAAGAGCAAAGCTGTTAACACACAATGATGAGAGAGTAGAATCATTCACTACCTTTGTGCTCCTAAAAGTCCTCCACAGGGATAGCTGCATGAAATAAGCATGTATAAGACCTCAGGGTACAATGGGAAGGGGACAGTTGGAGACTACTTGGAAAAAATAGGCATTTTCAAATATCTGTCACATTCGTGCATCCATTAACACTTATCTTTGAGAACATGTAGAGAACAGATGATGTTCCAGAAGACTGAAAATTGATGAATATATTTTCAGGCTTTTAGAAGGATCAGTTGAAGAATTATAGACATGCCACAGTAACTTCAGTTTTCAGAAAAACACTGGGACAGAAAATAGAATACACGGTATTAGCACACCTGGAGGAAAACAAGTAGAAGAAAAACAGCCAACTTGAATTTATTGTAAGCATAACATGTCAAACAGTTCTAAAGTAGACTAACAAAACTTTTAGAGGAAGAAAAAGGTATATGTCAGTATCATCACTGTACTAAGGATTTTGTTATTTTCCTGTATGGTATTTCATAAGCTAAACTGGGAAGCATGGTGGTCTAAGTGAAAGTTTCGTTACAAAGATAAAAAAATTTTTGGGTAACCTTACTGAAAGAAACCTCTTTATGATGGCTTACTGTCGAAACAGATATGAGGTAGTATTCACTGTGAAGTTTCTTGCCATAGATCAAAAAATCTTCTACAATTAACCAACAATTAGGGGGAAAAAAAAAGTGCTTTCATGTGTTTCACCATACTTGGAGAGGTTTTAGTAGCTTTAGTAACTTTTAACACAGGATTCAAGTACCGTAGCAAATGTTGGACTTAACCTATATAATGTTGTCCTTTAGCAAAAATACATTTTTAGAAAATTAGATTTAGGAATAAAGAGTTCCAGAAATACATAGTAAGGAATAGTTCTCTTCATAGATGAAGTACTGACATAACCTCTGGAAACTGAACTCTAGGGAAAGGTAGAGATGTTTGGAAAGCCTAGAAAAACACAAGTAAGAAGTTTAGAACTCCACAAAACTCCTGAAAACTTAATCAATGAGAACAGATTGAAATACCTGGAGTTATGTTATCCTAGAGAAGTGCTGGATAAGAACTGATAAGACTCTCCAAAAACCTGGTAGCCCGCTCCGAAAAGAATAAGCTGATTTTTACTAAAAATGGTGACTAGAAGAAGTAATGAGATCATATGTGAGGTTTCAGTTAGAAAATAAATATAGCTTCAATGGTAAGCATATATTGTACAGGTTGCAGAAACTTCATAATTTAAGACCTGTAGCAAAAAGATTTTCAAAGCAGGGATTACATAATTATAACTGTCCTAGGGCAAGAAGTGTCTTAAAGAGTCCCTTCCAGACTTATTTTCGGTTATTGGTCCTATAACCTGCACTAAAATATCCTAATTATCTTTTGTTGATAATTTCTGATGGATAGTCAGGCACCCCTTGTTCTTTTTTTTCTTTAAATAAAAGACTTTTAAGTGCTACAACAATTACATAATACTATGATATTATCAAACTGTAATTTTTAGATGAATAATTCAAGGTTATTTTAATTTATCAAACAGGCTTTTCGTTTTTGCATGGGACTTTCAGACTGCCATTTACGTAGTGTCATTATATTTGCATGCATAATATATTGATAGATAATGCATTTTGAGTGAGCAGGTCATGAAATGTATTTAATTTAATGCTAGACTACTTTCTGTAGCAGTTGTCATTTATTAATATACCAAGTCTAAATAAATGTGCATACATTTGCAGGAGGAAAAAAATCTACAATTTTTTGGTTGCTAAATTGGAAAGACTATTTATCCTTCAAAACTGCAAACTCGTCCTTAAAATCCATTAATCAGCATGTTAGCCATCCATAGCAGAATTTTATGAAAAACACCATGCTAACCACACATTTGACAGACATGCTTCTTCAGGTAGAAATCTGTCTCCCTTTTTCAATTTATAATGAATAAAGTACGTGCATCAGCAATCAAAAACTATTAAAGTCTGTAAAAGCAGAAGCTGAACTTTGCATTTGGGTCTGCTGTTTATTTCTGAAAGAAAGCTAAAGAGGAAAAATATTGTTACCACTATGTAAAAATTGCTGTCAGAATAGGCCTTTCTCCTCTAGTAGTTCAGTATTGTGTTGACTGTGTAATTTACAGAATAGCAACTTACCTGAGACAGGTTTTAATTCCTGTTATGGAGACTGGACTGCCAACTGACATAGGCAAGTTATTTTCCATCTCTTTCAAAGGGAGTCTCCATCTATTAAATGCAGGTAATAATTTTCCTTTCCAATTATTTACAGTTCCAAAGCATCTGTACTTTCATTTTGATATTTACCAGATTAGATGTAAATATAATACTGACCACTAGGTTAATACCTTGTTAATTTGATGGGCAGCCAGTTAGACAAGCTGTACATAAAGACTGGGGAGTGACAGGCTTGAGAGCAGCTCCACAGAAAGGGACCTGGGGGTTCTGGTTGATGGCAAGTTGAACATAAGCCAACAGTGTGCCCTGGCAACCAATAGGGCCAACTGTGTCCTGGGGTGCATCAAGCCCTGCATTGCAGCACTGGGGAGGGGATTGTCCTGCTCTACTCTGCACTGGTGTGGCCTCACCTTGAGTACTATGTGCATTTTTAGGTGCCACAGTATATTAAGGATACAAAGCTACTAGAGAGTGTCCAGAGAAGGGCCACGAAGTGGGTGAAGGGTTTAGTGGGGAAGCTGTATGAGGAGCCGCTGAAGTCACTTGGTTTATTCAGCCTGGAAAAGAGAAGACTGAGGGGAGACCTCATCATGGTCTACAGGTTCCTTATAAAAGGGAAGAGGAGGGGCAGGTGCTGATCTCTTCTCTCTGGTGGCCAATGACAGGACCCAAGGGAATGACAGGAAGATGTGCTGGGGGAGGTTTAAGTTGGGTATTAGGAAAAGGTTCTTCACCCAGAGAGTGGTGGAGAGCTAGAACAGGTTCACCAGGAAGGTAGTCATGGCACCAAGGATGATGCTATTCAAGAAGCACTTGGTCAATGCCCTCAGATTCATGGTGTGAATTTGGGGTTGTCCTGTGCAGGGACAGGAGTTGGACTCGATGAACCGCATGGGTCCCTTCCAACTCAGCACTTTCTATGATTCTGAAATGTTATCATGCTTACAAATTGTTTTATCTTGACATCAGCTGAACAATGGGTTTGCAGTAATTTTGAGACTAATTTGATTTACTATTAGCCCCGTTTCTTATGATTTGTATATAATAACACCAAGAGAAATTACTTATTTTCTATTTCCACCTTTATCCATCTCAAAGCTCTTCCTTGAACTGATCCTATTTAGTGTCTGAATTGGAAGATAGCTGGATTTTGAAAACTGACTTATTTTCACCTCGGTATCTAAATAATTTGAAAAATTGTAATTGTATATGATAAATGATAATGAAAAGTGAAATTTTGATAGATATTATTTCCAATTTATAATAATAGTTAGAGAATACATGCAAAAGTGTGACTGAAAATTGGTAAAGCATTAGGCATATATCGAAGTCCCTTTATAATGCGTGTACTGATGCGAAACTGTCATGTGATTGTACATACTGTAAGATGAAAACACAAGAATCGGTTCCAGGAAGCAAAAACCTTGAGACGTTCAGAAAAAAAATAAATCAAGAACAATACTTAATTCAGGAGGATTTAAATTTTGTTACTTTTGGAAGCACTGAATATTTTAAATTTTAACTTTTAAATTTTAATTGTGACTTTAAAGAACTACAGGGAATAAACCTAAACTGAATTACTTTCCACAGGAGTAAATTTGTGTAGAAATCCAGAATATTGTTTTTAAGCTGGCATAATTTTCCTGTGCACATCCATGTTAGTTTCATAGCTTTTAAGCTGTGGAAGAATATTCTTTAACCTATATCTACTAAACAGATCCTAATATTGACAAATCTGTCCTGCCCAGACCTTCCTGATATAAAAAAAACCCACAAATTTTACATTTTGGATACAAGATATTATATTTCAAAGGTATTAAGTCTGTATTCTATTTTGGATGTTTACAATAAAATACTTCACTGAATCTCTACTTAGCTAAATAACATGGCCTGAATTTTAGACATTCAGAGCACTGAAGGTCTTAAAATGAAGTCAGTGTGCCTATCTTTGGGCGGCGGGGGTCAGGTGGGGAGTGAGGAAGGGGGAGGCAAACCAATATTAACAATAAGCCGTATGTCTAAAAGCCAACACATGGTCAGTACGTAGCTGTTTCTCTCTGCCACTCCTTCCTTTTTTTCCCCAGCTGTGGCATAGAGAACAGCAGAATTTGTCATTTTCTGAGGGGGGAGACCTTCTACAATTGCATTGTCTTCTGAAAACACAAAAAAGTGTAGATAATTACACAGGATTCAGTGCTAATTATTCTTATTTATTTGGACACTAAATATCTTTGAAGTTTCAAAATGTTTCAGGAAGAAAAAAACAAAGATAAGAGACTTAAACATGGTATGTTATTAATAAAATTGAATTATAATTCAATTGTATAAAGCCAGAATACATATGCAGGTTTGATGTTCAGTTAATCTTTTCCCTCATTTGTACTATTTTCCTGCACACACTACTAGGAAATGTCACTGTTAGCGTGAAATTTTTGATTTCATAATCTCCACATTTCAGACTGCATTGCTGACTTAGTATTTCTTTTCTATCTATGTTGCAACAGTTACATCTTGTAATATAGTAGCAAATACATTGTGCTGTCAGAAAGATTTTGCTTAATATTGCTTAGGGAAAATCAAAACGAAAAAGCTGAACTGGGCTGAAACACAGCTACTAAATGCTTAGATTGGATATACAGAATATACTTATTTAGGTATTTATATATCAAATTTATACGTGGTGGTATTTTTTTTCTAAAGGCAGCCCACAGAATTTTATTTTGAAAAGTTAGGTACAGTATGCAGACTGTTGGAAAATATTTGTGAATTATGATTTGTAAAGAAATCATCCTGTGACCAGCCTTGCAGCTGTGATTATGTCTGTGAGTCAGTCAGCAGACACTTTAACTGACTCTATTGAATTATTTACTGAACATTTATATTCAGATATCATTTTTATTTTAAAATTTCATTAATTTAGTGTCCAAATTCATAAGCAATTTTTCTTCAGTGTAGCTGTGTTAATTCATTCCTTGCATTGGATTCTGCCAATCAGATGTGATTTACTGTGTTAAATGACACATTGCTTTATCTATGTTACCAAAAGAAATTAAAAAAATATTTTAGAGGGAACAGGAAGGAAAGAGAAAAGAAAGTAGTAATTTAAAAAATTGTTTCTATTTACTTATATGGTTGTATTTTTCACATGTGCCTAGGGTTTAGACTTCCTCCAGATCATCATGGCACAAGCAGATACCACAATGGTTAATAAATCTCTATCACAGTATGAACCCTTTTGGTTAGGTATTGAGACATTTTAAAAGTCTGTACGAAAACTGCATTGTTAGGTACCCAAGCACATTTTACAATCTGTCCACTGTTTCTTTGCCACTTTTAAAAATGGAACTTGATTGCATACACTTAGTCACTGTTTTTGTTTGTGCATACACTAGACTGTAGTTAATAAGATGCTGAAACCCATCTGTAATGACTTGAATATTCTGTTAGAAAAAATTATGTCAAAACTGTTTTGGATTAATACTGTTGATCTTTGTCATAGCATGTTGCTGCACTTACTTTATTATTCCAAACATACACCACTGTATGATTTGTTTTTATGTTTGTTTCTTCAAATTCTCCTTACAAATGTGGATTTTAAACCATAGACTTTTTATTCAATCCATAAGGTTTTGTAATTTTTTTTTTCTAAATACATATCCAGTAAGGTTGACTATAATAAAAGACTTTTAAAGGATTAGGAGTTAGTTATCTTTGACTTTGGCAAATTCCTCGTGCTTTAGCATATTATTATTTATTATGTCTTACAGCGTTACACATTTTTGCAGCACTGAAAAGCCAACAAACAGAAAGAAAACTTTTAGGTTGGTGTAGACTCTTTCTGTCATCTTGAAAAAGGTTCAGCAGCCATCTTACATGACATAGCATGGTGTGACTAAGATCACTGCTTCATTAAGTGCTGCAGGGGCCAACTTAAGTTGTATATAAAATGGATTTGGTGGACTCAAACAAGAATGTCTGCTCAGAACTATATTGATATATGGTCTGGATTTATGTGTTAATATCCTAATGACAAATTGCAGAACAATGTGTTGAACTGCATTTGTTGTGTAACTTTGCCCTAAACTATGATTTAGGAATTACATCAACTTTCCAAACTTCAGAACAGTTTTGAGTAATCACTATTTCCCTTGTCTTTGTGTTGAAAATGGAAAATTGTGGTAAATTAAGCTGATGACAGGCATTCTACAGCTGTTTCTGAGGGACAAGCTAAATGTTCAGTGTCTTGCTAACTTAAAATACCTTAATTCTTCTTCAAGACATTTCTGTGGACTGTATGAGTACTCAAACACTAATAAAACAAATATACAGGATACATTGAAGCAGGGAGGTATCAATCCTGAATTTCAAAATTATCATAGAAATGATAATAAAAATTTATATTATTTGAAAAATTCCATGATGGTCCTATTAAAAGAATTTTATTGTACATTAAAAAGAAAGCCCCATTGTGGATTCTGACAGAAGAAAACAAAATAATAGCAATTGTCTTTATAATTTCTTAACTGTGATTTCTATTAAATGTGTAGTGGAATACATTATTTTTATTATTACCCATTTGTAGATAATAGTACTGGGTATCTGAGCACAATAAAGACTGACTTAAAAAGATAAGAGTAGTAGATTTGGTAAATGTATCAGTGTGTTCAGCTAACAGCTTCAAGATCATCCATCCTTAAAATGTGATTAGGACAGGGTTTTTGAAACCTGTTTAATAATGACCTAAATCACCTGTGGATTCAGCTTCTTTTCCTATCATTATTCTGTGTCTTAAAAAAACAGTATTGAGGTTCCTATAAAAAGATGTCTGGACTAATCCTCCCTTACCAATATATTCTCAGGTGCTTGAATATGTGAAGATAGAGGTAGATCACTGCATGTAGGTTCAGCTATAATGTGAAAAGGACAAAGACGTCTGGAAATAGAAGCATCTTTTCAAAGAACTCCTCCTTATGAAGACACTAAACTTGAGGAATATGTTTAGGTAGAGCACTTTCTTTTCTGGAGCACACATTTCTTTTATCTAAGTTGTTGGAGAGGCATAACGTGTATTCAAACAGAGCCCATGTAAACTTTATCTTCACCTTTGTAAATATAGGAGCAAGAGGTTGATTATGGATGGGAAGGCTATACAGAACTTAGTACTTTGATCATACTACTGAAAGTTTGACACAGAATACTCAAAATACAATACATTCTTTTGCTACGTTAAAATGGAAACATTGGAAACATTGTTTTATATCTGTTTTCTTTTTTCCAAAAGTTTATTATAGTGTCTGGCCTATGTGTATATTTTTCCTCCACTGGGGTGAACTGCGGAATCATTTAACAACATACAAAATTACTGTTTTTCAGAATTCATGGTGGCCACAGAAAAATCTCTAATTAAATAGAACAAAATAAAGAAAAGATACTTTCCTCCCTCTGTCCTTTAGAGAACCAATCTGTTCCAGGCAGATGTTACAAACGAACAAAGTTTCAGTAAAAATATAACTATAAAGTAGTGTCATTCCTGCTAACTCACACGAATCTTGAATTCATTGTTTTTTCTTCTTCATGCTGCATGCATATCCACTTTTTTTTTTTTTTAAGATGCATTTACTGACTGTTGGTTAGAGTCTTCAGCCATTTAGAAGATAATCATTAATAGACTTCAAGTGAATGCAGCAGCATATTCAGTGGAATAATCGGATTCCACTGTATTGCCAGGTTTCTGAAAATGTGGTGGTTCTGTTTTAATTAAACCAGTATTTTAACATAGTATTATTCTTCTCAGAAAATGAAAATCAAAGCATCTCACAACAGAATACATCTGAAAGGTTTGGTAGTTAAGCAGTCTCCCTCTTACATACACAGCCACTTGAACCTGGCAGGTGCTAAATGAAGGGTATTCAGTGTCTCACAGAATTAAAGCCCCTGAACAGCATGTTTTGTCAGTGTGATAGCTGTGAGATATGTAGCTGAAAAGGCCATATTGAATGACACCAAGTTCTAATGGAGCTCTCAGTGGGCTTTTGGAAAGTTATTAGCAAAAATAAGAACATCTACAACACTCAACATTGAGAATGCTCAAATTATTTATAGTCTGGTAAATTTGTGAATAAATAAAAAATGCTTAAATTAATGTATTGTCTGTTCAGTCCTGCTGAAAACAGGTTTTAATAAAATAAATATTCAAATGTAGTCGAATTGAAAGTTAGCTTGCCAGATCAGACCACCTGGTTGAATTATATATTAGGATTATGATTACTGAGAAGACAGCTAGCTGTAGCTACACACAAGAGAGCACTTGGAATCAGCTTTGTCTGTTCCAGTGCTTCCAATCACAGGCAAAGAGACAAAGACAAATCAAACATTGTCCTTTATTTGGAAGTAAAAAAGGACAGAAGGAAAATACAGTTTTGCAATTTAAATACCTGATGTTGTATCTGGTCACTATCATATTGCATGTAATTCTGTCCCTTCCCTGCTCTATGTATGAAAAATCTAGAAAAAGGAGAGAGGGTGATCAAAGGCGTTTCTATAGGAACCAATGAGAGAATAAAACATTACACCATTCAAGCTAAAAAAAAGATAACAGAGGGAACCATGATAGACATTCACATAAATACATGCGGCAAGGAAAAGTTGAATAAGGTACTATTAATCACTACTTTTATTCATGTACGGACACTTCAAATTGCCAGAGCAGGTTCAGAATTTAGCACAAACAAAAGCGTCACTCTGAGTAGATACCCTGGATGTGTCTAGCCTCTTCTTGAAAACAAGAAATTTCAAAAGTCTGACATAGGCTTTTACATGACAGTGGGTGCCGTATCAAGTTCTTGTTCCTAAACCCATTTTCACTAGTTTTATATAGCAAATAGATATTATTTATATAATATAAATATGAAGTGAATTAGACAGATTTCAGAAGAAGCCAAACAATCTAAAAAAGGGGAAGGACAAACCAACCCCAGAGGGGGACCAAACCAATAAGAGGCAGAGTATCAGTTCAAAAATGATACGTGAAACAGAATATCAAGTCAAAGTCCAAGATCTTGTAGAAGGTTCCTATGGAATTAGACCAGGAAGTTCTCAGAGAGAGAGAGAGGCTCCAGTCTGAGTGAAAAATAACTTCTTTTTATAACAGAGATATAAGACAGTGTAGGATATTCTACTTCGAGCAAAAAATAGATACTGTTAATTTCTATTTTTCACCTGTATCATCCAATAGATGATGATGTTTTCTGTTTTTTCAGAGCAATTTTATATATATATATTTTTCCAGGTAGTTTTCCACCTTCCCAGACATTAAGTTGCCATTACAGTCCCTTGGTTTTGTGCTCATTGGTGGTGTCTCAGCTTCTAGGTACCCTGCATTTCAAAGAGGGCAGCTGCACTTTTCAAGGATGTTTCTGGTTCACAGGCCTAGTCCCCAGCCTTGCAGTTTAAGTCTGGCAGGCCTTCCTCTGTCAGTGTTTTTCAGCAGATAATTTATTCTATTCAGTAATTTCCCCTTTCTAACCAGACCATCTTCGTTGTTGCTCACATCAACTCATAAAGGTATTTTCATCTGTGTGCTTGAGTTAATTGGAGGAAGATCAGCTGGATTCTGTTCAGCCTAGTCTGGAAGTTAATCTCAGGTAGCTCAGATAGCTTAGTGACAAAGAGAGGTCAGAAATTATCTTGTCTCTGACCCTAATCAAGAGAGAAGGTGTCGTAGAAGATCAGATATAGCCTTTGCTGTCTTGGACAGACTAGTGAGTGACCCAATGTAATAAGCAAGTGATGTAGGCTCTACTTAAACAATAGTCTGCCAAAGTCAAAATATATCCAGCCTTCTTCCTGTTTGGCTGCCGGACAATAAGCACTTAAGGAAATGATGGGTATGTCAGGCAGACTGTACAAACATATGTCATGGTTTAGCCCCAGTCTACAACCAAGGACCACGCAGACGCTCACTTACTCTCCCCTGGTGGGACAAGGGAGAGAATTGGAAGAGTAAAAGTGAGGCAACTCATGGGTTGAGGCAAAGGCAATTTAACAGGTAAAGCAAAAGCTGTGTGAAGAAGCAAAGCAAAAAAAAAGGAATTTATTTGCTAATTCCCATGGTTAGGCAGGTGTTCAGCCATCCCCCAGAAAGCAGGGCTCCATCACACGTAACAGTTACTTGGAAAGAAAAATGCCATCACTCCAAACGTCCCCCACTTTTTTCTTCTTCCCCCAGCTCTATATGCTGAACATGAGGTCATATGGTATGGAATATCCCTTTGGTCAGTTGGGGTCAGCTGTCCCGGCTGTGTCCCCTCCCAGTTTCTTGTGCACCCAGCAGAGCATGGGGAGCTGAAAAAGTCCATGACCAGTGTAAGCGCTTCTTAGCAACAACTAAAACATCTGTGTGTTATGTGTTATCACCACTGTTTTCAGCACAAATCCAAAACACAGCCCCGTACTAGCTGCTATGAAGAAATTAAACTCTATTCCAGCTGAAACCAGGACAACATATCTGAGAGGTTTAAAAGTGGTGGTATGGAAACCCAGAGCTATGAATACATTAAAGGCTAGTGTGGAGTCTGCGGTATTTTTTTGTTAGAATTTGCTGTATTTTGGCTGTCCAAAATTGCAGGTAGACTGTTGAGAATAATTATCAGCTGTTGGTCTTAAAGAAAATGGTATAATGTTCAAAACTGTGCAGGCAGTAGTGCTAAGCTAGTCTCTAAACTTTTGTTGTGCTATATGCAGGAAGAAAAAGTGAGCAAACAGACTTTAAACTATAAAATAGCACCCTCTAAGGAAAACTATCTTCTGGAAGAGGAAAACTAAAATATTTTGGTAATGTAAAAGGGTAAGGGATAGGTTCTTTCTTTGAAACCTGGCTATACATTAGGAAACTGCATTAACAGAAATAATTCTTCCAGTTCAATGAAAAAAAACCTTAAAAAAACCCTAATCAATATTCAAAGACTTTGACCAAACTTGAATGCTGTAAAGAAACTCTTCTCAAAGGTTATTGGATATTCATCACCTTGAAGCTCTGAACTAGTGACTTTTGAAGATCTTAATCATGATAGATATAAAATTAATGGAAAAATTCAGATAGTTTCTGTGATTTTTAGTTTTTTCATCAACACTGGTAAAGCAGCTAAAGTTAATCAACTGTATTATCTGCATATGCCTACAGTACTCCATTTGTGTCCTACAATATTTAAAAAAATGCCTTTGTCTTACTACAATTTATTTTTTCTATGTTCTAGTATATTTCTATCATTAAATCTTCTTAAGGGATATTCATATGTACTGTTAGCTAATAATATTTTGTATTATTCGATTCCAGGGAGACAACCAAAATTTGTATGCTCACAGTTGTTGCTACAACTTGTTTTATTACAATTTGAAAATATAATGGATATCAGTGTACAATGCAGCTTCATGCTGAATGCAGTACATCTGTCAGTTTCTATAACACAAAGCAGAGGAACAAACTTAGCCAAATAACATTGTTGGTTTTGGGTAATGTTTTTCTTCACTGATTACATAAAATATCATAAAGCATCAGGCTGTCCTATGAAGTCTGATGCACAGCATTGGGGCACACTTTTTTTTTTTCTTTTGTCTCAATGAGAATCAAAAGGAAATAATAACTGGTTTTAACTATCCCTTGTTGTGGTTGCTTTTGAATACAGCCTCATCATTAAGCTTTGGAGATTAAATACTAGCTAGATAAAGAACAAATTCTAGTGGAGGTTAAATTTAGACACTAGAAATAAATCACGTCATGAAAGCTGTAAAAATTTAGGAATTTTGTCTTCAAATATTGACCAATCATGCCTCTTTTAAGGTGCTTTTTATTTTTAATAAAACCCATTCTGGTTGTAGTAGGAAAGATCAGAAATGAACTTTCCAAACAAAAAATATTTTTATTTTTTATTCTTTAACTAATGAATGTTTTCAGAAATCAAAAGTCTTCCTGTGCCCCTTGCTCTAGGTGTGCCTGCTCAAGCAGGGGAGTTGGACAAGATGATCTCCAGAGGTCCCTTCCATCCCCTGTCACTCTGTGATTCTGTGAAATAAATATATATTTTTTTTCAATTGCAAATTCAAGAGTTTCTGTTTTGATTTTAGGTCCAGAACCGCTGGAACAGGACAGTAGCAGAAAGAGACAAAGAAGCCTGTGGATCTGCTTAGATCCTGGCACGTACATTTTTTTTTTTCCCCTGATAACACTGTCTGTCACATACATGCACATGTGATGTCATTCTTAGGGCTTAAATCACACTGTTGTATTGACCCACTGTCAGCTGTCATTGAGTGGCCCTAAATGAAGATGTCCATCACAGAATAGTGGTACAGAAAGATAATACAAGCTAGAGATGTAGACTGTGCTTTTCCCAAACCAATCTATTTGTACATACATATGGAAGAAATGGTAATTTTCTTTCTTCTCATAGCCTGCCTACATACTCCCCCTTCCTATTTCCCACCCTGTGCAGACTATTACTAGTCAGAGACAAAGGAGAAAGGAAGTACTCTATTTCAGATGGTGCTTCTTAGAAAATAGGGTTATGCGTACAAGCATGTATGTGCAATTCATGCAGCCAAATAAATTTCTTTTGCTCCCTCACAGGTGAACAGGTGGAAGAAGAATAAAGAATAAAAGTATTGATAATTGTGTGCTGTTATTGAACTCTTTGTGCCAGGTGGGGAGATGTTATCAGGAAGCTCTGTGCCAGATGTCACTGTGATAAATTAAACACAGAGTATGGACACTCTTGTGATGAGATTTTAATATCATGAAAGAATTATGGAAAGGGCAAAAGTTTACCTTTAAATTAATGAAGGATGTTTCTTGTGATATGATGGTAAACATGCATACTTCTCGAAGCAGGACATTTTTTTTCAACAACCTGTCATAATGTTTGCCTTTACTGTAAAATCATTGGAGTGCTGTCTACACTCACTGCACACTGATTCAGCTGAACCGATTGTTCAGTTTGGTAAAGGCATGAGCTGATCCTCATTGTGAACAAACTTTTTGCAGATATGAGTGTTAAAACCACCCCTGAATCTAAACCAAAACACAAAGCTAACCTGGACTTCCTATTGATTAAATTTATGGAACAAATATTTACATTAATGTAGGTATTCTGAAAAAGTTCCTAAAATATTAAGTCCTAGACTGAAAGCTCTTATTGCTCTGATTAAAAGAAGCATATGATTGTCTTACATGTACCGTATTTTTCTTAGAAAAATTATGCTCTGCCTTCAGAGCATCCCTTTCATGGGTGACTTTTTGGAGGGTCTGAGTGCTGTCCTACTATTAATGAAAGTTTTTCCTCATCCTTGTTCTTATAATTTTTACTCATTGGCTATTTTGAAGCAGAAATGTGGAAAACAGTGTGGAAAGCAGCAAATGTATAGCTTCACCTTTATCCTCAGAAGAAACTCAGAGGTAGCAAAATACCCACAATCAGGAGATATCAGATTTTATTCTATATATATGTATTGCAAAACTCAGTTGTAGAGATTTCATTTGATTCACTGTTTGAATTATTAAAAACAGAAATATGTTTTTGCTTTTTGGAAGGCACTGGAAAAATGTGGAAAATAAAAATACTTCTTTAAAGTTAATATTGTAGACCCACATACCTTGCTTTTATTTAACATAAAATTTATCACTTTCAGTAAGCAAAAAGGAAATTTAACTATTAGTGATCTACAGAGGGGTGGAATTGTTAGTTTTGTTTTCCTGCATAAGGTAAAAAGTAAGAGATGAGTAGCATTCAAAGATCAGGATCTCACCATCTGAACACAGAAAAAGCCTATAGTTGCTGAACTTCAATATACCCTTTTGATTTAAAAACAGAAATAAATTATGCTTTAAATTTCATTTTTTGAAAACATGAAATTGAAGAAGTGTATATATATCTTCTCTATGCTAAATGACTTAAAATCTAATATGCAGTTTCAAAATTCTATATAATACAGAAAAAGATGACCAGTTTCTCTGATCTTAAGGAGAGTGAAATTAGAACAAATGTTCAAGACAGTGATCATGCAATTACATTTTTTTAAAAATCTAGCTTATATTACTGTATTTTCTTGTATTGTTGTTTCTTTGTTTCTTTCATTTTTCCATAGATACATGGATGACCTTTCTATTTCATGTTCAGCACTATGTGACAAACTTTGTGCTACTTTGCAATTACCATGTTAAAAAAAAAAAAAAGAAAAGAAAAAAAAAGCACAACCAAATTAACAACTTCAAAATGTTGGAATGTTGCCTTAATTGCAAGATGTATCATCTGTGGAATAATTTCAAGTTAAGACATAGTTTGATATAATATACTCTTATTCTGTTTCAGTTTTTCTTGCAGCTCTCAACACAAAAAAAGAAATGGAAAATAAAGTAGTTCTTGCTTTTGCCAATAACATCATCTAGCTACTTTTATGTAATTCTTCAATGTTCTTTAAAAAGAAAATGAGCAGCTGTGGATTCTTTTCTTTTTTCTTAGAGTACACATATTCTGATGGAAACATGAACCTGTCTTTGTAGGCAAACGACTGAGCCATAAGCCTCTTATCTATTTCATCTGTAGCAGACAAAGTGTGACAAACAGACCTTTTAGGTTCCCATCAGTCATTTTAGGAGTGAGGTACTACTTATACTCACTTACCACACAGCCAGATGACAAATAAGTATTCCATTACATAGAAAACTACCACATCCATCAGCCAGTTTGGAGTGCTATAATGTTTCTTTTATTTTTTTCCATATTAGTAAAAAGGCAAGTGTGTGGAATCCACCCTTCTTTAAAGGTGTAGCTTGCAGTACTGTGGAAGCGAGTTGAAAGCTGAAATAATACCACTCATTTTTTAGTTTTCATTTACTAATGTTAGTGGTGTAAGGAGAGTGGAGGATAAGAATCCCTGAGCAATTCAATAAAAACTGCAATATTTATAAAATACACTAGACCTGCAAATGGAAAACTTCCACTTTCTTCACTCCTGCCCTTCCCCACTCTGCCCCATTAACCACTTGGGTTCTCGATTCCCAAGGTCTCAAATCAGGTGCAGTACATAAATCCCATCAAAGTACAGTGAGAGAGATTTTGAGATTCTTCAGTCACCGATAAGACCTCATTTCAAGGACAGAGTCCTACAATATAAAATTTATTACCACTGAAATCCATTTAATACTATTTATTTTCTCCTTTGCTGATCTGGTCCTAATGGAAAATTGGGTCTGCCTGTGTCATAACTGTATTATGAAATACTGTACTGGTTTTAGTTGTGCCACCTGAGGAAACTTACACTTCACTTCAAGGCAAGTTAATTTATTTTATTCTGATTATTGCATTTAAACTTCACAGGTGTCACAGGGCTCTGCAATAGCTACTATACAAAGCTACTACATAGCACTGGGAGAAAAGAAAAAACTGAGAAAAATTTTAACTGTTTAAAATTTAGAATTTTTTTATACATTTCATAAAATATCAAGAAGTGGCAAATGTTTCTATTCACTAAGAAGCAGAAAAATATCAATCTTTTTGTACAGTTATTTTTTGAGGATCCAATGTTATGTGCAAGAACATTTTCCATGTGTATAGTAGTTTTGAGAGAGTGTCAGTAGTGTGAAATTAATAACACTTATTCATAACTGCTCTTATATCTTGACAATTTAGAAATTTCTGACACTACACTTTGCTTTAAATAATTATGTAAAATTATTTATACTGCTACTGAAAGAATTTTAGAAAATAGCAAAATTATTACCTCTGTATTGATGATGGAAAGCACCTTTCAAGTATGACCAATTAGCTTCTGTTTCTACTAGAAAGCAGAGGTTGACACTGCATATAATAGTACAGTCATCCTGCTTTGATACAGACTTTCAGTCTTCCTATTCCTTTATTTATTAGAGTTATTGCTGTGATATTAAATAATTTTTCCAAAGTGTTATGGATTGGAAATAAGTAAAAAAATCCAACATGAGATGCATAATTGTAACAGGTTCAATTCTACTTTATTTTACATAAGCTTTTACTTACAAACTGCATCTTCAGAAATTCTATGAGTGCTCAACGCTAACTGAAGGCTAAAGGGATTCAAAGATATATCTGAGGCAGAAAACACTTTTTCTGAAGAGATTTCAAAAGAGGTGATATGGCATCTTGCAGGCAGGCAGTTCCAAATGACAGACAGCCACAGACTTCCACAGCAATGCCAGTGAAATTACACTAAAACAGACTGGTCAAATTGTAGGATTGAAAAAATAACCAGTCTGTAGAGGGTTGAAACAAAGGAGCTTGTGGATTACACTTGATCCTTAGATGATTAGAGGACTTATTGCAGGCATTTATGTTACTGGACTGCTTCAGAAGGCAGATGCTAGTTTTCAGAGAAGTAAAACTTAGCAAAGCCAAGGACAGTTTTTAATTGCTACATCCAATGATGACTGTCAATGGAACTTTTAAGTGTAGTATCAAGACAATAGCAGTATTACTTCCATAAGAATCAAAATAGACATGTGGAAAAGGAAAATATAGAGTTAAAACCTACTTAATTAAATCTAATCTCAAAATCAAGGTCAGAGGTCCCATCTTAGTGGTACTATGATATGTGATAGCATACATTTAAACTTTCTGGTGTTTTACACAGACACATTAACAGGACTAGTGAACTAACACACATCAATAGAAGAATAAAGTTCTTGGAGAAAGGAAAAACTATAAATATATATAGGAGTGACTTGTTTTCATCCTGGTTTTGCATTTCATCTACTTGACAAAGTGTGTTAATTTAATTTTCTTTTAAATGCAGGATAATAGTCACATTATAAATATTGTTTTGACCAAAGAAAGAGAACAGACATCAGAGTAAAACGATAATGAAGACCTCACACAGTATTTAAAACATAATAGATTTCAACATGGCTTCCCCATTACTACCTGAATTATTCTGCTTAATTTTGTCTGTGACCTATCTTCTGCAAGTTTTTCTTCAAGACAACCCAGACAGAGTTTCTACCTAGACAGAGTTTTTACTGGAAGAGGTTAAGTACTAAAAACAAAACCTTTTTATTTTGTTATTTCATGTTATTTTGTGTTATTTTATGTTATGTTATACATTGTTTTCTTGTGTTCGTTGAGGACTGATCCAGCAGTCACCTCGGATAACAATTCCCGCTTCTTGTAACTAGGAGTGAGAAACAGTACAACCTAATTCTGTGTTTCTCACATAGCATCTCTGATTTTGTTGAGAATAGTGTGTATACAAAGGAAAAGGCCTTCTTTAAATTCTTACTATACAACCCAGTCCAGCAATAGGATTCTTTAACACAGGAAAGTTATCAGACAAAGTCAGTATGCAGAATCAGAGCTTAAATTATACATCTCAGTATATAAATGACACATCTATTCTTCCTTTTGCTTGGAAAAAAACAGCATTTCAACATGCAGGATATTTTATATTATAACACTTATCTTGTTTTATTAAAGGAAGGGATGAGAGCAAAAGCCAATATGATGAGGGGATTGAGTGCACCCTCAGTAAGTTTGCAGATGACAGCAAGTTGTGTGGGAGAGTTGATCTGTTCCAGCCATTTTGATGTCATGGGTTTTGTATCCACCCCTTATTCCATATCATTTATGTCATGCTCGGGTCCAACACTATCCGATACAATTTCAATAATCCCTACCTGCCTTCTCATCCTTTAATAGAATATACAGATTTTATTTGTCATTCCCCTGGTCTATGGACCACCCCTGTAAAATGTCTGTGAAATGTCCATTGAGGTCATTTAGTCCATGACTTTGGGTTCCACCTATTATACAAGTCTTTCAGAGAGACAGTGTTGGATTGTTGCATGCTGAAGTCAGTCCTTGTTCCATCACCGCTGCACTTTGCTTGGTTCAATTAGAGTTCTTTTTTTTATTAATTTGGGAGATTCCCACCATCATACCATTGATACAGCATATAGCAACCGTAGTAGTGATGACATACAACATTATATAGCAATTAACAGCATACCATTCAGTTCATTGGCTCTTTTCACCCAAAAACAAATCCACTTGAGGTACACACCAGACTCCCTCCATCCTCCTGCATCACCCACCAAATGCACCCAGGTCCTCGAGCAAAAGTAATCCCATGAATGGGTTTACCTTTGCCTGAGGCAGGAATAACCCAGACTGTTGACTGTTTTCTCCAACATATTTTTTATGTGCACTACAGGGACTCTATCCCCTTCCACAGTACGTAAGGGTTCTGACTGGGCAGGGCCAACTCGGTTGGCAGATCCCCTCGTGTTGACTAACCAGGTGGCTTTTGCTAAATGTGTATCCCAGTGTTTGAATGTTCCACCCCTCATTGCTCTCAGTGTAGTCTTTAATAGTCTATTGTACCGTTCATTTTCCCAGAGGCTGGTGTATGACAGGGATGTGATACACGCACTCAATGCCATGCTCTTTGGCCCAGGTGTCTATGAGGTTGTTTCAGAAATGAGTCCCATTGTCTGACTCAATTCTCTCTGGGGTGCCATGTCACCAAAAGAGTTGTTTTTCCAGGCCCAGGATAGTGTTCTGGGTGGTGGCATAAGGCACAAGATATGTTTCCAGCCAGCTGGTCATTCCTTCCACCATTGTAAGCACACAGCCCTTGCCTTGGCGGGTTTGTGGGAGTGTGATATAGTCAATTTTCCAGGCCTCCCCGTATTTATATTTCAGCCATCGTCCCCCATACCACACAGGCTTTAACTGCTTCGCTTGATTGATTGCAGTGCATGTTTCACATTCATGGATAACCTGTGCAATAGCATCCATGGTCAAGTCCCCCCCTCGATCACAAGCCCATCTGTATGTTGCATCTCTCCCTTGGTGGCCTGAGGTGTCATGGGCCCACCGAGCTAGAAATAATTCACCCTTATGCTGCCAGTCCAGATCCACCTCAGCCACTTCAGTCTTAGCAGCCTGATCCACCTGCTGGTTGTTTTGATGTTCTTCAGTGGCCCAACTCTTGGGGACGTGAGCATCCACATGACGGACTTTCACAACCAGGTTCTCTACCTGGGCACCAATATCTTGCCACAATGTGGCAGCCCAGATGGATTTGCCTCTGCGCTGCCAGTTTCTCTGCTTCCACTGCTGTAACCAGCCCCACAGGGCATTTGCCACCATCCAGGAGTCAGTATAGAGATAGAGCACTGGCCACTTTTCCCATTCAGTGATGTCTAAGGCCAGCTGGATGGACTTTACCTCTGCAAATTGACTCGATTCACCTTCTCCTTCAGCAGTTTCTGCCACTTGTCGTGTAGGACTCCATACAGCAGCCTTCCATCTCCGGTGCTTTCCCAGAAGGCGACAGGACCCATCAGTGAACAGGGCATATTGCTTCTCATTTTCTGACAGTTTGTTATAGAGTGGGGCTTCTTCAGCACGTGTCACCTCCTCCTCTGGTGATATTCCAAAGTCTTTGCCTTCTGGCCAGACCATGATCACTTCCAAGATTCCTGGGCAACTGGGATTTCCTACTCAAGCCCATTAGGTGATCAGTGCAGCCCATTTACTCCATGTAGCATCAGTTGTGTGATGTGTAGAGGGGCCGTTTCCTTTGAACATCCAGCCCAGCACTGGCAGTTGGGGTGCCAGGAGCAACTGTGCCTCAGTACCAACCACTTCTGAAGCAGCTCAAACCCCTTCATATGCTGCCAATATCTCTTTTTCAGTTGGAGTATAACAGGCTTCGGACCCTCTGTATCCACCACTCCAAAACCCTAGGGGTCGACCTCGAGTCTCCCCTGGCACTTTCTGCCAGAGGCTCCAGGTAGGGCCATTCTCCCCAGCTGTGGTGTAGAGCACATTTTTTACATATTGTCCTGTCTGGACTGGCCCAAGAGCTACTGCATGAACTATCTCCTGTTTAATCTGGTCAAAGGCCTGTTCTTGCTCAGGACCCCATTTGAAATCATTCCTCTTCTGGGTCATTTGACAGAGAGGGCATATAAGCAGACTGTAATCTGGAATATGCATTCTCCCAAAACCCACAACCCCTAAAAATGCTTGTGTTTCCTTTTTGCTAGTTGGTGGAGACATGGTTGTTATTTTGTTCATTACCTCCACTAGGATCTTACGACGTTCCATCTTGCCATTTTATTCCTAAGAACTGGATCTCCTGTGCAGGTCCCTTCACTTAATTTTATGGCAAAACCAGCTTTCAGAAGGATTTGGACTATTTTCTTCCCCTTCTCAAAAACCTCTTCTGCTGTATTGCCCCACACAATGATGTCATCAATGTATTGCAGGTGTTCGGGAGCTCCACCTTGTTCCAATGCATTATGAATCAGTCCATGGCAAATGGTAGGACTGTGTTTCCACCCCTGGGGCAGTTGATTCTAGGTGTACTGGATGCCCCTCCAGGTAAAAGCAAACTGTGGCCTGCACTCTGCTGCCAAAGTGATGGAGAAAAATATATTGGCAATTTAAGTTGTGGCATACCACTTGGCTGCCTTTGACTCCAGTTCGTATTGAATTTCTAGCATGTCCGGCACTGCAGCACTCAGTGGTGGAGTGTCTTCGTTCACGCCACGATAGTCTTCTGTTAGTCTCCACTCTCCATTAGACTTCCGGACTGGCCATATGGGACTGTTAAAGGGTGAGCGGGTCTTACTCATCACTCCTTGTCTCTCCAGTCAACGAGTAAGCTCATGGATGGGAATCAGGGAGTCTCAGTTGGTATGATATTGCTGCTGGTGCACTATTGTGGTGGTGATTGGCACCTGTTGTTCTTTGACCTTCAACAACCCCACCACAGAAGGGTGCTTCAGAGGCCAGGCAAGGTAGACAGCTGTTTAATTTCCTCCACCTCCAAGGCAGCTACACCAAAAGCCCACCTGTACCCTTTTGGGTCTTTGAAATACCCTCTCCTGAGGCAGTCTATGCCAAGGATGCACGGAGCCTCTGGGCCAGTCACAATGGGGTGCTTCTGCCACTCATTGCCAGTTAGGCTCACTTCGGCCTCCAATACAGTTAGCTCTTGGGATCCCCCTGTCACTCCAGCAATACTGATGGGTTCTGCCCTTATATATCTTGATGGCATTAGGGTGCACTGTGCACCAGTGTCCACTAAAGCTTTATTCTCCTGTGGGTCAGATGTGCCAGGTCATCTAATCCACAGTCCAGTAAACCCAGTTGTCCCTTTCGTCCACCTGTCTGGAAGCAGGACCCCTCTATTCCTGATCATTGTATTCACTACTCACTTCTCGTAAATACTAATCACAAGCGTCTCTATTAGGATCAGAAACACAATCAGTGCTTCTATTCCTCTATCTGGGGAATTGCTCACTGGAAACTGGAGCAGCAACTTTCCTGGAAGAACCTCCCTGAGTGATTGTTTTCCTTTGCAGCTCATGTACCTGTGCCTCTAGGGTCGAGGTAGGTTTTCCATCCCACTTGCTCATGTCCTCTCCATGGTCACACAGGCAAAACCACAGGGTGCCCCGTGGTGTGTATCCGCTCTCTTGAGCAAAGGGACGCTTACTCTTAATGGCTGAGGTACTGGTCCATACTGGTGAGGAGTAGGACATATCTTCTCTGAATCACTGGAACTCCTGGAACAGTTTCTTCACAGCCAAGACAAGGGAGGAAGAGAGATTTGCTTCATAATCCCGGAGTCCATCAATCACCTCCACCAGCACTGGTGCCTTGTCATCTTTCCAGGACATTACTTCCAATGAGTTTCCATGTATCAATGGTGTGCTCCGTACAAACTTCCGCCACAAGTCGTGTGCGCTGGGCTTTGTCTGGATCTTCGGATGACTGTTGATCATCTAGGTCTTTATAAATCACCTCAAGCACAGATAGTTCCCTCAGGTACTGGATACCTTTCTCCATGGTCATCCATTTTCCTAGGCGATATACAATATCTTCCTTGAAGGGATGCTTTTCTCTCACACCAGAAAGGAGTCACCTCCAGAGGCTGAGGGCTTGTGTTCCTTTTCCAATTGCTTTGTCAATGCCCCCTTCCCTAGAAAGAGATCCCAGTTGTTTGACTTCCTTCCAGGCTACTGGCCCCATTATCCCAGCATCAGAGCAACAAAGTTACAATGTGCTCGCCTGAATGATGGCCGAAATCTTTTCGCATCTCTCGCAGCTCACTCAAGAATAGGGATTGGGTAGTTTCCTTTTCTTTTACGAGTTCTTCCTCTTCCTCCTTCTCTCCTTGTGATGGCCCTGCTTCTCCATCGTCTCTGTAGCTGCAGTGTTTCTCACTTTCCTTTTCTTTGTCTTTTTAGATCCAGAAGCCTCCTCTTTCCCTTGGGGGTACTGAATAGTTTTAAACAGGGCTCGAAAGGCATGGGCCAGGCCCCAGCACATTACAGTAATTTGTATCTCTTTGGCATTGCTAGGGTGACAACATACTCCCTCCAAAAATTCTACTAATTTTTCAGGATTCTGCACTTTTTCAGGGGTGAAGTCCCACAACACTAGGGGTGCCCACCTTCTTAGGCATTTGCCCGTACTATCCACATACCCTGCCACCCATAGCTATCAAGCCTTGGGGAAGATCTCTGGATGATATTTTTAAATTCCTTATTAATCTTAGACAGGGCTGAAATGGTCTGCCAAAGCAATATCAAAAGATACACCTTGAATACCGAAGGATGTTCAAGATACTGAAAAGTTGTTACACTGAAGGAGGCATTATAGAAGGTGGTAGCTAAGGTGCCATTCTGTATTTCCTCCATGAAAATCCTCTCAGAGGAGGAGGTATAATTGCTAATTGTCTCCATGAGGTGGTACCCAACGTACAGTAACGGCTTCAATATAAACTTCAAATACCAAATAAAACTCAAGGCCTATGTTTTAAAAACAGCTCTCCCAGGCAAAACATCACTAATCACTGCAGAGCACAGCACTCCACAAAAACCAACACTATCTTTAACAGACACAGCAAGAACACGGTGCAGATTGGATAAATACTGAGAACAGACTCTATACTGTGACAAGCAACTGTTATTACCTCAACCCTTCGAGCCCCATGTTGAGCGCCAAAAAGGACTGTCATGATTCAGCCCCAGTCGGCAACTAAACACCACACAGCTGCTTGCTCACTGCCCCCGCCCCTGTGGGATGGGGGAGAGAATCGAAAGAGCAAAGCACAAAAAACTCCAAATTTGTGGGTTGAGATAAGAACAGCTTAATAATTAAAATAAAATAATAAATATAAAAGTATTGATTATCATAATAATAACAGTAATGATAATATAATAAAAAAGAAAAAGGAAAACCAATTAAAACCCGAAACCACAAACGATACAACTGCTCACCACCCGGCGACTGACACTGCCGGTCCCTGAGCCACGGTTGCTGCCTCCCTCCCCTGTCCAGCTCCTCCCAGTGAACATACTGGGCATGACATTACATGATATGGAATATCCCTTTAGCCAGTTTGAATCAGCTCTCTTTTCTGTGCCCCCTCCCCTCCTGGCTTCTTGTGCACCTGGCAGAGCATCAGAAGCTAGAAAAGTCATGGACTAGTACAAGCGCTACCCAGCAACAACCAAAACATCGGTGTGTTATCAACATTGTTTTTATACTAAGTCCAAAGCAAGCACTATACCAGCTGCAGTGAAGAAAATTAACTTTATCCCACTAAATCCATGACAGGGTAGGAAGGCTCTGCAGAGGGATCTGGACAGGCTGGATTGATGGTCCGAGGCCAATTGTATGAGGTTCAACATGCCAAGTGCCAAGTCCCGCATTTGGGTCACAACAACCCCATGCAACTGTTTCAGAAGTCTAGCTCAAATGGAATCCAATATATAGCATTAGTAGCAAGGCTTGCTAAAGCCTTAGGCTGCAAGCTGTGAACTTTCACCTAGGTAGCTGACTGTATACTGAACTTTTACTTAGCTACATGAAGGAAGGCCCTGAAACTGATGCAAACCAGAAAGAGAAGTTAGCCACAACCATCAGCAGAAGCTGTATCCATTAAGGTAAGAAAAAAGAATGTCCCATCTGGTGACAGAGAAAAGATCCAATAAGGAACAAGAAGACTCCAGTCCCAAATATTACTATTGGATCAAACCATCATGCTAGGGCAGGGGAACTTAGATTGTAAGAGTATAATTGTCATGGGATTTCTTTGTTTGAGGTCCCTCTCCAGAATCGTCCAGCTCAAGCTGATTTTTCTGCTGTACCACTCAATATATTCATCTGGCATATATTGTGTGGCACACTCTGCTTCAGGGAAACCTAGGGTTAAGCCTGAAGGGAGATGAAGTGCCCAAGAGTGAGTGTGTGTGTGTAAATGAGTCAAAAAGGAATACCTGTCAGCTCAGTGGTGTTGTCCACTACAAAGGGACTTGGGTCCTAGCAGTTAAAGTCTCAGGTGGTTTGTGTGGGACTCCCCAATGATGTACAAATGCTCAGGCACCAGCTTTTCCTTTAACACAACACTACAGGCTTGGGGAAGGATGACTATAAAGCTACCCAGCAGAAAAGGACCTGGGAGTGTTGGCTGACAGCCAGCTGAACACGAACCAGCAGTGTGCTCAGGTGGCCAAGAAGGCCAACAGCATCCTGGCTTGTATCAGGAATAGTGTGGCCAGCAGGACAAGGGAAAAGATGGTCCCCCTCTACTCATCACTGGTGAGGCTACACCTTGAATATTATGTTTAGTTTTGGGCCCCTCAGTACAAGAAAGATGAGCATGTCCGAAGAAGGGCAATGAAGCTGGTGAAGGGTCTAGAGCACAAGTCTTAGGAGGAGTGTCTGAGGGAACAGGGGTTGTTTAGTCTGGAGAATATTCCATTCTGGATTCTACATTTCTATGTTTCTATGTGTGCATTCTGGAACCTTAAAAAGCACTTTATAACTTTGATAGTTATATTCACTCAATTTACATAGGAAAAAATCTGTAATCTGTTCCTCTGCTACTGAAAAAATGGTGTTGTGCCTCTCCTAGAAGCAAACAGCTCTGCGCTGACCTCATGCTTCTTTAAATAAAATGCTGTTAGGTATTATGGGTACATTTTGAAAACCTATAAGAAATCAGATGTGATAATTAGTGACTCTGTAATCTATTCAGCCAAAAATTTTTTGTCCAGGTAGCTTATATCACCTTTCTGTGTATTGCAATTTGGCAATAGGTCGAGATGTAAATGTACTGTCTGTTGGTTTTTGGTTTTTATTTTTCTAGAAACACTACCCTGTGTAGGTGCCAGTTAAACAGCAGCAGCAAAGGTGAGGTACCAGAGATCAAGTTCAGCTGACTGGTGAAATCTAGGATCTCAGCATGGTCTAGAAAGTGACTGAAACACTAGTGTGACAGGCGAAAGAGAAAAAGTTCACGGTAAAGGTCACAGAGTCATCAGTAGAGTGAGCAGTTTTCACTAATCGATCCACAGAAACACTTACATGCATGGCTGCCTTTAATAGCTGTTTCAGCACTAAATAGCATCTGCTTAAAATGATACCCAACCACAGAAATGGACTGCAATAATAATAACCATTGTTCTTATGTGCATGAAATAATGTCTGTCATGAGAAAGGACCCAGAAAAGTAATGTAAATAATAGCTTTCATTTACAGATTTGAAATGAGCAGATACCTACAAATATTTGGTAATATTATTTTTGTGATTACACTATTTTATAGCATATCAAGGAAGCACAGCAATCCCAAAGAGAAGGGGTTGGCATCAGCTATGGCACTGTTTCTCCCTGCAGTATACCTATCTTTCTCTCCCTGACCTTTACTTCCTTTTTGTTTTTTTTTTTTTCTTGCATGACTTCAGCATCTTGGACATGTGTAAAGTCAGGACACTGAAATGTGCATTCTACAATTAATGAAAAAGCTTAGTATACTTAAGCAATAACATGCTTTTTACATATTGGTGCACATCAGTGAGCTTGACAGTAGAGTTTTCAGTCGTATTTTCATTTGGAAAAGACTGCAGAAGAGAGGAAAGTACTGTGAAGTTTATTTTTACCTTTGTAGTCTAACTTACTACTGTGAAAAGTAGATAACCTGTTTATAAATATGTATGAAAATCCATGAATGTTTTATACTGTTTCCATACTTGAAAAAACATTGAAGAGAATCACTGATGCTCAGTGCTTGCGGGTACTTGCCATATGTTAGTGGTGATCAGAGGTTTTCCACAACTTTCAGAACAATATGAGTTTTACATACTGCAGATAGCATCCTCCATTTGACTGGTTTTATGGTTGTTTGACTGCTTCTTTGTAGAGAAGTTTGTGCCTGTTTGTTGGCACATCCTTTTCGGCTGGGGACACTTTTGGATACTATCAGAGCACATAAGTTTCTTCTTTAAAGCTGGTTCAGATGATGTAGTTTGTTATACCTGATAATACTTTTTTTTCAGACAAAACAAAGTCACTTCTGATTAGGCATTACTTTTATATTTGTTTATTTAATGGATTACAGAGAATTCTTCATATTTGTAAGCAAGTATTACAAATTTAAAACATAGTCAGCTCAGCTATGTTCTGAGAAAAAAAAACACAAAACAAGCAAAGTATTATTCAATATCATCAGCCTTCACCCTCATTATTGATCTTTCTCATTTCCTGAATCACTGAATTAAATACAATCTACAATTAGCTGAACATTTTAAAATGCTTCCATCAGTATTTGTGCATGAAGTTATTTGCTGTTTGTCAAGGGGAATAGGGTTTGCACTGTGTCTTCACAGTTGCCTTGTCTGGTGCTGGGGTTTATACTGCAGTTGACAGTGAAAGGAAGGCAAAGGAAACTCTGTTCTTTCAGCTAACTAGTAAATCCATGCTTGAAGCTTCAATTTATTTCCTAATTAACACAACACAATGTGTTGTTTTTTTTTTAATTACTCTTCGAGCAAGTATTCCTAGAAACAACTAACTTTACTTTTGTTTCTCAGTGGGTTTCTTTCAGAAATCTGTGAATAGTAATGCTTAGGAGTCTTGCATTTGGTTGATTTCTGTAACATCCTTATGTTATTTTTGTGCATTTTATTTTCTTGTTATATTTGTAAATACATGATACTTATGTAAGGAATATTAGGCATGACTATGAATATGACATCTATAAAGAGATTTAAGATTTTTCCCCCAAAACTAATAACTATGCTTAGAAGATAGAATATATATTGCAATAAGTTATATGAAATGCAGTGATCTCATATTTACCCTGCTGCTGAAGACATGTGGGTGGTTTAAGAAGTATTTTCACATCAGGAGTGATTTATGATATCGCATTTACTTCAATAATTTTTAAAAGCTTAAAATAGAATTGTAGTGTCCTCTTAGTGAAAAGGATGCTGAAGGGAGACCATATCACTCTCTACAACTACCTGAAAGGAAGTTGTAGTGAGGTAGGTGTTGGTTTCTTCTTCCAAGTAACAAGCCATAAGACAAAAGCAAATACCTCAAGTTGTGCCAGGGGAGGTTTAGATTGGGTATTAGGAAAAATGTCTTCACCAAAAGGGTTGTCAAGCACAGAACCAGGCTGCCCAGGGAAGTGGCTGAGTCACATTCCCTGGAGGTATTTGAAAGATGAGTACATGTGGTGCTTAGGGATATGGTTTAGTGGTGGACTTGCAGTGTTATGTTTCCTTGGACTTGGTGATCTTAAGGGTCTTTTCCAACCTAAATGATTCTATGATTCTATGGTTCTAAGATCATTACTGCAATGCAAGCCAAACCTTATAGAAATAATTCGGAGTTTCCAAGATTGACTATGTTTTTGAACATTTGGATTTAGGACTTGTGTAACCTCAAAAAAATATTGGTCTTGAAATTTTTGGAAAGTATTAGCATTGCTCTATTTTTATGAAAAACTGATAATTCAATGAGAACTTGTAAGGGCCTAACATTTATTGCAAAATGCCTATAATTTTTTTAAAAAGGGAGTGATGTCCATATTCATCAGAGAATTAAGAAACAGGGTACTAGAAGAAAATTCAGTAATGTTGAGCTATCAGTAGTAAAAACTGTAAAAGTGTTTGCACTGTTGCTAAGGTTTTAACAAATATCATTGGTTTTCTCAGCCACGAATGTTACAGATAACATCTCTATCCCTCATCTAAACTATGTGAGAAAGTAAGAATGACAAGAAAAAATGAAGAAAACACTGAGGAAATACATACATGAGGTTCTTCCTTCTATTGTAATGCATTTTTTTCTGTGTTGCATTTATTGTAATTTATTTTTGAACTGAGCTAGCTGTCTCCATGTTAGCATTAGTAGAGATTTTTCTGGGGAGCTAGATCTCATACTAATAAATTAATGGGTTGGGGAGCTTACTCGGAATTCTCTAGCTCTGCCTTGCATCAGACTGCATAGCAGAAAACAGCTGCAGGATTTAGGGCAATAATACCTAAAGTGCTTGTAAACAGTTTAAATTTCTCCTTACTTTTTTCTTCACAAAGTAGAAGGATCATCACTTTCTAAGTCCTGTATTTCCATATACAGTGTTCTTAACAAAACTTGCTTTTTCAAATAGTCCATTAACAGAAAGCTATATTACAGGCAACACAGAGTTTAAGGTGAAATGGTATTGAGTGCTAGATAGTCTCTGTACATTTATTTAGTGTCTGTAATGGAACTTCTTAGCACACTTTCATAAAGGGGAGAAGATTTCATTGACTTTGAATTCACATGAAAGGATAACAGCGACAAAAGACACCTAATTGCGGGAACAAATGTAAGAAACAACCTTTGATGTCACCAGGGACACTGAGCCATGGAAAAAAAATTTGTCTTAGGAAATTAACTGGTGCCCTTTACACTATATCCAGCCAGAAATAGTCAGGGTGTTTGGTATCTGGAAGAAAGCAATGGTGGCCACAAGCCTTTCCCACTGAGTAATAAAGCTGGTAACTTTCATACTTCACCTCTATTGTCCTTTTGACTCGATCTGAAAACCTTACACGCAGTGAAGTATACTCAAGGCAAACACTTAAGCTTCTGAGAGTGTAACACTGCAATATAATACAAAGTCCAGCACTTGTGCCCCTGTTTTTTAGGCTTTGGCCCACCTTTGTGTGTCCACACAAATGGACCATGCACACTTGTTCTGGGGGTTGACCTTTTTTTGACTGACACCCCAAAACCTGCCTGGAGCAAGGCTGCACAAGTTTCTAGGTAAGGCTTGTGCCCAGGGAGGCAGACCTTAGGATATCTACCAACACTGAGCACTGCTTCTCAGTCCATGTCTATCTTTTCAGCTGAGACAAGCTAGTAATTACATCTGACTAACAAATATGACTATGATTGCTATAACTAATGACAACTTACAGATTCCTGGATTTTAGTATTCATATGCTCTTACCTTGCAAGATAAATGTCACAGAAAAACTCCAAGCTTTTAAAGAAAATAAAATATTTTTTCTTAAAGAAAAAGTATAGAACATTTACATGTAAAAGATAGCATGTTACAAAAATACCCCACTTTTAATACAGAAGTATTAAATTAATAAAAGTTTTAATATAGAAGAATTAAAAATAGATGTGGTTTTTTGCTTTCTTTTTTCCTTCCTTTTTCTTTCTTTGTCTACTCTTAATAGCTCATTTATGTTTTGGGGTTTTTTATTGTTCTTACTATGACACTACGTTGATTTCTCAGAAAATTTTGAAGATATTTGTGTGTCCTGTCAGCACAAACTATTCACTTCTTATGGTCACTCATTCCCTGTGAGTTCCTCTATTTCTCAATAATTGCGGTCACTGGTGACACAGATAATACAGTACTGAAAGAACATTATGTGGTTACCTTTATAATCCATATCACAAGGTAATTAAATATGTTTTGTTCCAGCTGAAGTAAGAGTTAATTTTTGAAGAACTGGGTCAATTCATTCAATGTGATAATATGGGATTGACACTGTGTTCTGTGTAGCATTGACTGAGAGATGCTGAATTTCATTTCCTATTGAATTTAATTTGTCTGAAGATATGTTCCACAGCCTCAAATTTTACATATATTTTTTTCTGTGGTCTTTTCATACTTCAGCCTGATACCCAATTACTATCAGCTTGACCTGATGTGTCAGAAAATATAATTTATCCTTAGATCTCTCTCTACAATCTGTATAATGAAGAGAACAACTTTGAGTATTTGCTAACTTTTGTATAGTTAACTTTGTAACACAAACACATCATGTTTGGTTTGCTACAATTTTGCATGCAATGCAGTGTTTCTGGAGCTAGAACACTTACAATAGAGAGCACAGTAGTGTTTAATAACCACATAAATACTTGTATCAGGTCATCTGCATTCAGCTAGAACCAACTAAGGATAGCAGGGCTGCCAGGGTTATGTTCCTACTAAGGTAACATCATCTTAACTGTCTGGACAGTAGTTTGCTGTGTTGGTGGAAAGACTGTATTCCAAGCACTTTCAGGGTTATGGCCTTAACTGTCACATGATGGGAGGGATCTCAGATACCCTGATTAAATCGCCAACAAATGTTTAACAGTATAGCTTTGTCCCTACCCTTTAAACACAAAAGCAAATAACTGATTGTTGTCATTTAACCTGACAGGCAGCTAAACACCACACAGCCTTTTGCTCATTCTCCACACAGTGGCATGGGGGAAAGAATTTGAAAAAAAGGGAAAACTCTTGGGCTGAGATAAAGACAATTTAATCAGGCAGAAAAGGAAGGGAAAATAATAATAACAACACAAGAGTATACAAAATAAATGATATGCAATGCAATTGCTCACCACCCACTGACCAATGTCCAGCTAGTTCCCAAGCAGCAGCCATGCCACACCCAGCCAATTCCTCCTAATTTTTTTTGCTCAGCATGATGTCATATGGTGTGCAATATCCCTCTGGCCAGTTTGGGTCAGATGTCCTGGTTGTGTCCCCTCCCAGCTTCTTGTGCACCTCCAGCCTTCTCACTGGCAGGGCAGTGTAAGAAGCTGAAAAGTCCTTGACTTAGTATAAGCACTGCTCAGCAAGAACTAAAACATGAGTGCATTATCAAGATTGTTCTCATCCTAAATACAAAACATAGCACTACACTAGTGAAGAAAATTAACTCTACCTCAGCCAAAACCAGTCTGAAGTCATTTAGACAGCCGGTCTGCAGGTCAGCAATTTTATCCTTTTTATGTCTGGTCAACCATTACAGCTATCGCACAGTCATTTCAAAATTGGTCTTGAACACTTCTAACAGCAGAGCTGATGCAGCAAAGGGATTGTCATTGGCTCTCCACTGAATATTTCCTCAATTTCAAAGGTTTTGAAGTCCACAATTAGTTCTGTGGTGCCACAGCTATGTTACTGGCCTTTCTGTTGTCCTGGCCGTCCTTGATTTGTTAGATAGTAAATGTCACAGTTAATGAATGTAAAATGATGGTGATGTTGCTAAAATAGGACAAGTGGCAGTAATTGTACTTGAACGTGTTCTTAATGGGCACTAATACTAAAAATAAGTGAGAGGAAAGGTAAACTCATTTAAGAAATCCAGTATAATCAAAATAACTGCTAGAATAAATATATAGTTTCTTACTCCTAAGAGTGTATAAGTTGGTTTAGCTACTTAATTCCTTCCAAACCTATTGCCACAGACAGACCTGAATGGAAACTTGAATTTCATATACCTTACTCAGCTCCCCTCCCCTATAACTCAAGATTCCTCACAAAAATCTACAGCAGTCCAAATGTGGCTCACACTCATTGTAAGACACAGAGGTGAAACGTGAAAAATGAAAAAGAAAAAACTTGTGCTGGTAACTCTGTCTAGTAAAATGAATTTCCAAATTTTGTGTTTCTGTTATAAATAATATTCTATCACATTTCTGTGAACATGTATGGGTAATTCTGAGCTGACTTAAGTAAATAAATGAAAAATTAAGAACATAATAATTGGAAAAAAAAATTGGAGAAAATATGTGCCCACAAAATAAGAGAAGCATAATTTCTAGAATAACATGGAATGGAATAGATGGCATTGACTCTAGTATTAGACCTAAGAATGAAAGCATTTCTTTAAAGCAAAGCCTCTGTAGAAAAAAAAAAAAAAGAAAACCAACAGATGTAACAGTGAAAAGTTCTGCTCAACTGGAAAGGAATAAGAATTGAGAAGGCATGCCTTTCACATTTTCCTTGAAGGTGGTCATTAGGGATCATGATAATAATGATTTTGATGAAATACTGCAGTCTGGTATAAAACCAGGCTCCTGAAAGTCTGTCCTGTGTCTTTTGACAGTTTAAGTTACAGAGTTTTTAGACCTCTGCCTGTATTTTTTATTTAAAATGTGATAATTAGGACATATTTAATTTTCTTGTCGCTCCCTCTTGGACAAAAGCTCATCTTTCTCGATTGATGTTACAGCCTGTGCTATGGATTCCAACAAAGCAGACACACAGATGATCTCTAACTGCAACATATTGTCACAGGAGCATTCTTCATGCCTTTACAGAACAAGTTTAATTGAAAAGCAGTAAGAAATATTGTATCATTTAATATGCAGCTAGAAGCAAAGGTGACCAGTGAAAATTCATCCTCTATTACTCAGATCAGTTGGAAGATCTGGTGCTTTAAACACAAAAATTAGAAAAATTGTGGCTAAGTTTGTGATACTAGAAATATGTTTTCTGAAACAATCCATTATGGGTAATATTACAGAACTGTGCCTCTAATATTTTTGTCTTAGGACCTCAAACCTGATTGATTTGTGCTGTTCAAAGGCAATGGAAAAAAAGAAAAGAAACTATAACTAAAAGATTAGTAATATCTATGAATTTCAGAATGACCATGCAGAGCATACAGATTAAATACCAAAGTATTTATTTAGAAGAGAAAACTCTAAAACATTTTTTTTCTCCAAAGACTTTGTTGTGTGCTCAAAATGACACACGCAGTTCCCTATGTCCTTCTTCAACCCATTTTAATGGTTGCGATCTTCTCATCTTACTTACAGCCTATCAATGACTTTGATTAAAGATGACTGAAAAAATTATGTAGTGTTGGGCCAGTTCATTCAGCTTTGGGACAGATTTAAGTCATAAATTCTTGGTTAAAGTTAAAACTGGATTACATAAAACAATTTCCATGTATTAGACTTTGTGTTAGTGACTGTGTACAGCATGAATACAATTGCACTGCATGCAGCCAGGTGTATTCTTTGATGCCCTTGTGGTAGCATGAATATTTGCCTTGAAATAAATCTTCTCAGGAAGTTTTGATTTTGAGTAAATAAACAAATAAAACTTTAATTGCTGCCTTACTGAATTTTCAGAAATATAAAGTAGGCAGAAATAATTTTTTGTTTTATAAATGCAGTTCATCATCAGTCTCTGCCTATAATATTAATTTCAAGATGGTATTTTTATCAGAACACATGCATCCTGTGAGACAGCAGCTTGGAAATTCTCTGTGCATTCATAGCTGCAGACAGTGGAAGAAAGCCATCGGAGATAAACTGGAAAGCATTTACCTAATTCTCAGAAAAGAATATGCCAGCTGATTTGGCCAGTGCTTAACTTAATGTAGAATTTTACATCTAGAACTTTCAGAAAATACAAACTATGTATCATTATCATCTAGGGTCTTGATGGATTGCAGAGTGAATTTTGTAATTATGAAATCTGAAACCTTCTGTGGGAGCACATGATATTTAATAGTACATGTTGGGAAAGAACTTTCTTTCCAGAACAGGTTATCTGATGGAGGAAGAGGGACATGCACGTATATCTCAATATAGGATGTTTACTGAACTGAAGAAGGTGAGGATAAATGTTCCTGCTTGGGTTGAAACTGAAGAACCTATTTTTAAGGCCAGCCCTAAGTGTCTAATACCAGCTCTTGTATCTCTTGCTCATTTTCTAAGAATTTGCACTAAAACTTTGAAAAGTCTCACTTTTGATCAATGTGAATATAGTTAGGTTATAAAGAAAATGATTTGTTGCCCAGCTTACTTTTACATAATTTAATTACTTGATGATTAAGTCTGTAAGAAGGAAGGGAGAAGGTAGGATTAAAGAAAAAGAAAGGTCAGGTGTTTTCCATGACAAAATCCTAAAACTATGTTGTATACGAGTTTTTCTTAACCCAGAAAACCAGGGTTATTGATCAATCTTTAGATTGTTTCTTAGCAAATTCAGTGAGATTCTTTAATATCTTCTGTGTGCTTTGAGAAACACCTCCTACACCATGGATATCATCAAACAATACAAATGTAAACAGCAGCTTACATTGACTCTAGCCCTCAATGAAAAACTTACTTTTTAAGATTTGGGTTAAGAAAATTCTGATCTTGTAAGTGGAGGGTAGTATTTTATTAAGGCAAGAGATTGGTTTTAGTTCTCCTAGGTTCAGCTGAAGGATATACTTCAACAAAATCCTGGAAAAAAGAAAGCAAAACAACTAAGAAATATGAAGTTTTCATATTGAACAACTTCTCTGTATGTCCTGTTCTAGTCATGTTTCAATACCAAAGTATCAATACCAAAGACAGTAACAGAACTGTTGCCACTACCAACAAATAGTTCTACTTGACATATGTAACAAGCACTAATATTTTAAAAAGCATTAAAAACTCTTGATAATTAAGCGTAATCCTGATGAGCATGATGCAGAACTTTTGGATAGCCAATAAAAGGCTCTTTTTTTGGTACAGGATCACCCTTGCTTGCCTTTGAGAGACGCGTCATACTAATCACTCAGTTTAGTCACAGGAGATTTTTTGTAATTAATTATTATCCCTATTCTCTGTTTAACTCATAGTTTAATCCCTTCCATTTCAAGATGATGATACACATTTATCTCTATTTTTCACCATATTATGATACAGGACAATGTCTGTTTAACATGTAACCTCTTAGCCTGCTATGATAGTCCAAAGCTGTTGTCAGAATATCAGGCTATCTTGTTTAAATAGATAGGAATATTTTCTTGAAAGTTGGCATCCCTCAAGAGATAAGAAGAAATTCATGGAAAGTAATGTCTTTGCCAGATGAAAAAAATTCCCTTAGTAGCATGTAGCACATCAGTGTCTGCCAGCTAATTCCTATGAATACTCCAAAAGATTGTGCTTGTCCTTTAAAAAGTGTAAGATAATTCACAAAAGCTTATCATGAAAGACAAGTAAGCATGCTGACTACAGAGAAATTCAGGTAGATGCTTAATTTTACCATAATTAGTCTGATTAACTCTGCTCTGAGGACAATTCTGCCTGGGAGGTTAACCTGTGTCCAATAAATTCATATCCTATCTTATTGTACAGTAACTCCTACAGGTAGACAAGGTCTCAATGTGCACTGATTTATTTGGTATTAAGGTTTTTTTGATAGGTGTATTAGTCCAAATGTGTGGGTTGGGTTTTTTTTAAACTCAGGGTTTTTTTTTTCCTTCAACTTCACCCAAACTACAGTAATATTAGAGATTTTTTGTGTTTGATGGTAGTCTTATGATATAGTAAGAGTTAACTTGGTCAAACATGTCATAACAAACCATTTGTACTACTCTCAGGAAACCTCAACGCAAACTATGTAAGTCCCCCTATGGCACTAAAAAGCATTTTACATGGTTGAAATACTGCAGATGGTGTTCAAGAAGGAAAAAAAAAAACCCTAAATAAACTGTATAATTTTGCAAATTAAGAAGAATGCATGTTGATGATGTTTGTTCGGTTGGTTGATCTTTTCTTTTTGCATGTTTAGACCAACAGCAGCAAAGCTGTACTAAGTGACCCCTTCCTGAAAAATCACTAAAAATGTGATTTATAAAGTAAGTATAGAAAAGGAAAATAAGATTATGCACCAGCTTCACAGAAAAAAAAATACTTGAAACAGAACTGTAGTATACATTTCTATGTATGCTTATAATGTGTTCAGTTTGTTTTATATCAGGATTGAGAAGCATAAAGGAGCCTGGAGCGCATAGCTTGCAAAAAGAAAATAGTCAAGTATTTGAAAAGCTAAATCTTGAAGAATGAGTTTTGAAGAATGGCTATTGTAATTACTGGTGTGTTCATGCTCCTTCTGAATTCCAGCATGCACTGTATTAAACATATTTTATTTTTATTAGTTTTATTATGTTATGCTCTTTGCTATTTTCACACATCACAGCACTGTCATGACATCAATTTTCCTTCTGACTATATCTGCAGAATTCCCCCTTCCCCTTAGCAGGCAAATTGTACCATCTACACCAAGGACACTGATAAAGCATTCATGTTAATCAACTACTGGGGAACTCCCATGGGGATACATTCAGCATGCAGTCCAAAAAACTCTAACTAAAAGTCACCTCCAGGACACCTGACCACCCTTGAAGTGGTTGTAACATTATGTTAACCTCTTGCTTCTGCTCCCCCATCAGGCTGAACCTCAGCTAGGGCATTTACCTTTAGGGGCTTCTTAACTTAAGAGGTGTAAGTTGCTGTGATTGGTATGACTTATTTGTCCCCTGCCTGCCATACTTACCATTATTTTTCTAGCTATATGCATGCTGGTGTATAGCTATGCTATTTTTATTGTCTCAGCTTCTCTACAGGTTTAGTAGAAGAAGTGCCATTCACATTCTTCTTATTTATCAATAGACAGATGACAAAAAAAAGCATTAACGACATGCATCTCATATACAGAGCTGTCAAAATACAGACTTTTGTTTATGAATTCTCAGATTCTGTCTTCTACAGTTTTGTCTTCATACTGGAAAGAATTTTAATTCCTTCTCAGGTTTTCGATGCTTAGGAAAATTTTCTTTTAATTTAAGGTCAGGTTGTTCAGTATTTCATGGTAACAGCTGATTCAGCTGTTCAAGACAGTGCAATGTTGATAACCATTGTCTCAATTTGCATGTAATTGTAGTAATGATATGTATAACAGCTATCATTACATAAGTAATATAAATCCATAAATAAGTAAAATCAGTAAATAAGTAATCATTCATTACATAAGTAATGAATGTAGTAATAATACCTAGGCATTTACAATCTATCTAGTTGGATCTTCCTGGCTTTTTTTATCTAGTTTTGCCTTTCAGCTGAATTCTATTCTCTCTTATGGTGAATATTAATCTTGGTCAGTACTGTCCTATCACTGCTATGTCTGTCCTCTGTACCTGGTATATTTGTGCTTTACTGTGCTATAACATAGCTGTTTGTTTAGGATTTTTTTCAAAACTTTAATTAACATAACATAACATAACATACCATTTCAGATGAAAACCTCTGAACTTTTTAGGCATTGGCTGAAAATGCTAGAATCCTCTTTTTCTCATTTGTAGACTAAGTTGCCTTCTCTGCCAAGGACAAAGGTATTCTACACATAGAAGTTTCTATTCAATTTCTTAGATACCCAATGTGGAATGGTTAGTTTATGTTGGCATTACAAAGCTTCACCCAATAATGATTATCCAAGGAATAAAAGTGAATTGTCCTCATAAAATGGCTATTGTTATACTACACTGTGGAATTTCTGAAGCAATGCTATTGCTGTAGCAACGAAATACATGGAATAGTCTGGTATTTTTCCACAGAAACTTGCCAGTTAACACAACCAATGTATAAATCACCTGATCAGTACAACCAATGTATGTCTTTTATCTTGCCTTTGATGTTGTTTGCTTCTGCTGTTGTTACCACCTGAAATTAAAGTTGAAGAGCTGGTCTGAACTGTGCCTCTAGAATCACTGATGAGATCCTCACCACTGAGTCCTGGTGGTGTTTTTGTTGATTTGGGCTCCAGTGAAAGCTGATTTTCTCAGGTGGGCAATGCTGGGTTTACCATTGCAGTGCTACATTTAAACAGCACTCTGTTCCTGTGAACTTTCAGCAATTTTTCTCTAAAATCTTTTCCCTGTGTTTTAATTCTGCATGACATCACTCTCTGAAGTAGCCTTTCTCAATATTCTTCTCCCAATGCTTGTAAATCAATACTAAAACATGTTGATAAAAATCCATCTCCACAAATGACCACAATACATCTCCACAAGACACTAAATAAATCTTCAAATAAAAATGTAGATTTTGTGGGAGGCTTATGCATAGTTCTTCAAAAAGGCTAGTTCCTTATGTGTATTGGAAATTACATCTTTCTCATGTAACAAAAATTTTTACTTTTTTTCTTTACTATATTAGCTTTGCTTTTCTGATAGGAATTAGAACACTCAAAGGCTTTTGCATGAGGAACAGCAACATTGTATAATTTCTCCCTGAAGAAATTTTTCTGGATGATTTGTGAAAAGGGTTCCTGCTCCCTATCTTTCTTTGCATGTAAACATCTTTCTAGAGGGAGAGGAAAAATAAAAATAAAATTTGAAAGACTGCTCTGTTTAAACTCTAATTGTAGATACCAGTGAGGAAATTTTCCCCCATAATCCTTATTTGTTTTTTTTTCCAATATACCTAACTTTGTCAAAGAAGTAGTAAATTTTTTTTAAATCTATGATCCACTAGTGGAGACAGAAATCTATTGGAATCTATGTGTGCCAATTGGTTGATATGGTTTGATTATGGTACTGTCCTGTAAGTAATTATTTATGTCAATCTGGTGTGATTTTGAAGGGTTGCGTTTTAATCTTCTACTACTGAATTTCTTTTAAAAGAATAATTAATGTAAAAATTAAATCCTTGTTACTGTATGTTGTCTGTAAGTGAGATAGCAACGCAAAACATGCTGTAAAATAACTGAAACGGGTAATATTTGTGGGTTCATCAAAATGCAGGAAATTAATTCAGATTTTATATACGTAGATATATAATTATACAGTAATTGCAATTCTGAAAGCTTTTTAGGTCTTGTGAATTTCATATTACTAATGGAGTAAGGGTTAAATAATTCTGTGTAATTTAGTTGGAGTAGTGAGAGACAGTTACAGTTAATGTGAAGCATTATTCCATGGTCCTTCTCCCAAAATGTAAAACTATGTGTTTTTAAGATATGGTTTACAAGCAAGCTTTGAGTTTACCCTTTGAGAACATCACATGATTCTGCATTAAACCCAGTGGAGAGAGCTGCATTTCACATTAGTCCCAGATAAGCCTGTGGCTTTGTAAATCTTTCACATAGTTTATTATAAATGCTTAATAGCCTCTGGATAAGCCCTGACTTAACTTATTTGGCTGCATGTTTTTGTTTACCACAATTTTATATGCAGAGATCAGTAAGATTTATGATTTTTGTACTGTAAATAAATACTATAATCAGGTAAAAGCACCAGAAATAAAATGTTATTAATGTTTGTTTTACTGAGAGATATGTTGTAGAAATCAGTTTGCCTAAAACTCTTTTTCATAAAGCTCTTTTAGTTTCTTTGTTGTTTTTTGCATCAGTAGAAAATATGCATATATAACTTTTTTTATAAACAGCAGTTCATAAACTCTCCAGAGCCATATATATTTCCAAACATTGTTCAGATAAGAAATGGTGTGAAAATTACTTAAAAGGACAGATAAACATTGGTGGGTGTATTTTATTGCATTAATACTGAAATAAATATTATATTTGTCAAAATATGACACTGTACTACAAACAACATGTGGCAGAGGAACAAGCATTTCTATTTCATGTACTGACCTTTATATACAGTGCAAATTTGTTTTGGGGAGATTGTAATTACAGTGCTTTATGTGCAAACTATTTATTTGCTGATAACTGACTTCATAGAAGGATTGATGAAAAAATTCAGAGTACAAATCAGCGTTTTCCCCTTTGTACTACTGCTTCTCCAAAAGAGCAAGGATACACAGTGTAAGCCCAATGACCAGTATGAGTACAACCTCCCAGAAAATACAATTCCAGTGAAGTTATGGCTCATGAAGTTTGGTTGAAGAGAAGTATGAAAGTGGAGATTGCTTTAAGCTTTGTCAAACTTTGTCTTCCTGCACCCCTTCCAACTTGCTTTCTGCTTAAGCTGTGGTCTTTCAGTTAATTACCCATTCTCAGACCTGTAACTTTTAGGTTATCTGCATCTCAGCCAAACACCCTTCCCACACTTAGAAGTAGCTGGGCTTTTGGTAAAGAAAAGCTCAGTATTTTACTGACTGTCTGGAAGCTGAGCAATGGCTGCAGATTCCAGAGATGTCTAGTATGTCCTGGATGAGTCTACAGTCTTGAAGCACCTGGTACACCCTCATTAAAACAGTAATCATTATATTGCTAACACCTTGACCAATACTGGAATATTAATGTTTGTAAAAGGAGCCAAAAGAGATACATTAAATGATTTTTTTTTTTTTCTGGAAAATGAAAATATCCACTGTCACGTAAATAAGGAATATAATTGTTGTCATATTAAAAACCCTCACATTATGAATGTAAAGTCAAAGACCTGCATTTGGGTTTAAAAGAAACTTCTTTGGACTACTTTAACTCTTTCTTATTTATATTTTCTGGCTGTCTTTTAAGGTATGGCAGTGCTGGTTCATTAGAATTATAGATCATTAACATGATAAGCTTATGGCATTTCTGTTCATACAACGTTTATTCTTTTATATATATTTTTTCTCTTATTTTCATTTTTCCCAGACAGGTCATGGGATGATGTGAACAAGGAAAAAATAATATGTGAATTGTAGCTTTTGCATTATTGTATAAAGATTCATTTTTATAAGCTTGTACTTGGCGGAAATACAAGACTTTTTTATTCTCCTGGATGTTATCTGAATTCTAGACAAAATGTGACAGTATAGTAATAATTAATAGTGCACAAAATCCTGCTTTTTATGACCTGCCTTAGGTCTCTGTGCAGTGCAGCATTTCCCTACATAGATGTAGGACCTTAATAGCTGCTAGCAGCGGTGGCTTCTCTCTGCTCTCCTTTGCACCTGTAGACATGGTCAAAAGGGTATAATGTAAGCAGGTGCATTTACAGTGTGTTTCTTTTCTGGGCAGTGTTAGGTAAAACATATTTAGCAGAAGCTTTTATGAGTTACAGAGGACAAACTGTGGTTTCAGCCACTAAAGGTATCTCTGAGACAGTTTTGTTTGAGGAATTGACCAAGGTTACTTCTCATAGTTGACATCTTGTACAGTACACAAACATAAATCACAGAGCAGCTTTTATCTCCCTCAGATTCATGATAAAAAGCTTTAGAGTTTGACCTTTGCAAGGCACATGTGTTCTAACCAAATTTTACAATATAAAAGTCACCTTTAAAGAAAGAAAGGGGACAAACAGAATAACAAGAATCTGTTTAATCATGTATCATACAGGGAGGTCAATCATCATGTTGTTCATTCTCATAAACACAGCACTTGGGATATAAAAGTTTATTTTCATATTAGCACAATCATGGAAAATGAACTTTGAAATAAATTAACTGTTTATTTATGCAATTTTCTATTGTAAAACTAGCCTGCAGGCTAACAAAGTGCTAGCTTGCCTAAAGGACATTGTTTTAAATTAATAGCGAAAATTTTTCTGACAGCTGGTAATTTGCTTATTTACAGCTTCCATATTAAAACTTCAAATATAGTACATACAAATTAATAACCCTCAGCTGAAGGGCCCTTGTTCCCTTTTGATTGTTCCGGATGCAGAGAAATGAAACTTCCTATTGCTTTTTCTGTTTCTAATTATCATCTTGTGACTCACGATCCTATTTTCTCTCTTCCACATCAAGTTCAGATATGTTGCTATAAAGTGGAAATAATTAGTTATGAGGCCAGTTGTAAATCTCTCAATTACCTAGCTGTAGCATTGAAACCATTGTACACTGGATTTCTTTCTTTTTTCTTCCAAGAGTGATCTCTGTCATGCAACTTTCATTTCATAGTACAGGCATAAAGCAAAAATAAAGTAATTGGATTATTGCAAACACTTAAAAGTACATATGGAGATTAAAAAACAGTTAAGAAGTCCTGTTACTAAGAAAGACATGTTGTTTTGATGTCATTTAGATTTTTCCTTTTTAATGTAATCTTTTTTTTCTGTGTTCCATGCTTTATACCATTTTCTAAATTAATTACTTTACTGATTTCCTTATATGTGGGGCCTTTCTTTGAGAAACTGCCTGCCTATATACCGACCTTTCTCAGGGGAAATGTGAAATCAGAGCTCTTGCAGTCTTTGCTGACTCCTGGTTCATTCTGAAGTGCAACTTTTAAAACCCTACTCCTTAACAAATCAAAAACTCCTACGAACAGCTGAAATAGTTTCAGTGGCTACAAAGAAAAGATAGTAAAGGTGTACAGTTGTTAACATACGCACATTAAGCTGAATAACAGGTGTAGCAGCAGTAACAATGGAATAGTAACAGGATGTGTCAGAAGCCTGAGGATTCAAGGAAGGCATTGCTGTGTTTAGTGACACCTCTGTTTCACTATTATTTTAACTTGTACTACTGAGATTAGGCTTCCACAAATACATTCCTCCATGCAAATGTCATGATATTTTCCAAAATGCAGTGGTACTTTAAGAGTAACTCTTAAATTTAACCCACTCACTGCATAGATCTTTGAATTTATTGACCATATTTGTGTGGAGGTCCATTCATCTGTTTGTCTAGCAATTAATTTAGTGAAATAATATTACTGAATCATTTTTCCAGGACAGGAGTACTTTAGTCCAAACCCATTAAAACTGATAGAAGACAAAGTAATTAATTTTTTTGTGCTTGTTAATTAATGTGGTACATATTAATAGAGAAAATTGCTACATCCTTTTAAAAATCTAGTAAAATGAAAGGAACCTAAAATAACCCAATAAATGGTGGATTAATTGGTTGGGTGAAGGCAATGGATTTAGTGTAACATACAACAGTGGTGAATGCAACCAAACTGCAAAAGGCAGGATTCTTACAAATAAGCAAAAGTGATGTTTGGTATTTATTTGTGTGTGTGTGTGTATATATGTTTGGTTTGGTTTGGTTTGGTTTGGTTTGGTTTGGTTTGGTTTGGTTTGGTTTGGTTTGGTTTGGTTTGGTTTGGTTTTCTTCTGAGGCCATGCTGAGCTTCAGAGTTTAACTATCTGGAAAGTTATCCTTTGGAGCACTGAGAAAGTGTCGTCTATTAATAATTGACAGTAGAAACATTGAATCATTTGATCACATTTTTCCAGGGTACTTCTCATAATAAAGTTCCACCTTGAAAGTATATATTTATTAGGTCAAAATCAAAAAATTAGATTGTGGAACACTTTAGTGGGAAACAGACTTTTTTGCCACATAAGCCAATGCACTGTAGGGAAACTAGACCAAAATTTTCTCAGGTTCTGTCCATGTAAGCTGCATACAAGAGTACCACTTCACTGTTGGTTTGAACTTCAGTATTAGGCACATCATTGTACAAGCTCCTTTCTCTTGAGATCTATATTTTTGACTACATTTTTTATAAACCATCTATACAGTTTATATACCATAATAGTGAAATGATACTCTGTTTTGCTGTGTTAGTGGGGATGTGTAGTACACGTCATTTGTTTTCTGGGTACCTCACCTAAAACTCCTGGTGAGTGATTTGAAGCTTCACACAGCACAGAGAAAAGTCTTGCCCCTTTTCATTTTTTATTGTGTCTTGACATCTGTATTGATACACTAAAGACCTAGAGGTATTTTACTGCAAAGGAAATCATGTATGCATTTCTACATGCACTTAAAAAATCATGTTCTCCACCTTTTATGCTGAATTTTCCAAACTAGTAAATATTCTTGCATTGAAACCTGTTAGAATTTGTTCTCCATTTGCAAAGTGTGAAAGGCAGTAGTATTTAACCATATTGCAGTTTGAGAAACATAGATTAATTTTTGGTGAGAAGCTGATATGATATAAGATCATCAATGTAAAATAATGGGATAATCAGGTAAATTAATAATTTTCAGCTTATTCCAAGAACTGAATGGGACACATAGAAGAACACAGAGGTCTGCATACTGAAGACTAATTCCAAAAGAAATAGTTAATACACTTCTACACAAAGTACACAATAGTTTGGGCACTTGAAATAAGCAGGTTTTATGCAAAAGAACAAACTATGCTATATAAACACACAGCAAGATACATTTTGGGTCTTGGAGAGCAACTGCGAGTAGTAACTATGGTGTTTGGAGGTAATTTTGTACAGACTGCCAAAAAAGAGCTGAGTTTGCTTGGACTACAAATATAGCCTGTTTGGTTTTGTCATGGACTGTTTTCCACCAATTTTTCTTAAGAGATTTAGTTCATTAACTGAGTTTTCTTTCAGCTATATAAATATAATCTGATGTCCCATAAATATGCGAAAATCAAAATAAACACTCAAATTATCACTTCAATTGAACTTAGCACAAAAAAGCAGTTTGATTAAATTCATTGACTTTTCTTTAGAATTAAATAGCTGTGTTATTTATTGTTTCTGATATTATGCAAACAAAACAATAATAGTCCTTATCTTTAGAATATAAACACACTAGATTATTCAGTGCTACTATAGGATTATGCTTTATGCATGGTTTAGACAATCCTCTGGTAGGAAATATATTCATAATTCCCTTTTAGAAAAAAAACCATTTGATTTAAACATTCCAGACATAATCCATGTGAGTGAATTTTCTAGCTCTATACAACTATTTAAAGTAGGTTTTCTCAGCTAGACTCCATTTATTATATCAATCAGATTGGGGGGGTATAAGATTCATCTTGTTGCCAGGGGAATTTTCTCTCATACAGTTGTATTCATACTGTTTTGTCTAGTACCGATTTGCTTGGAGGATGTTTCCTCTGTTTTCTCCCTTAGTAGTATCTTGAACTGACTTTCTTCACAAAGAATCCCATCTTTTATCTTCATGTGGGTTTTTTGTTTGTTTGTTTGTTTGTTTTTTTAATAACAATCAGAGGAAAAGGATCTTTTTGCTACTACCATTTTTCTGCATGCTTATGCACTTTTGACTACATCTGGATGAATACTGAAGGAAAAAGGAAAAAAAAAAAACCAGCAAACCAAATTAACTACTACATGATCTGAAGTCTATTAAAAATCGTTTTGAACATTCTTAAACACTATTTCAGCAAGTGCATTTGCTGGCACAGATGCTTCCAAAAGAATACAAGTTAAGCAAATGTTGGATAATATTGTATGACAATGAATTTCAGATAAGCAATTGTGAAAAATCACATATGATGCCTGATAAAAAGGTTTTCAGTCACATAAACAGTAGGATGAAGTCATCCAGTTCAGTTATACTGATTTAATGATCAAGCATACTTTGATACTATTTGAAAATAAGAATTACTTTTTGGTTTTGGTTTTTTTTTTTTTTTTTAAATTAATTGTAATACTGTGATTCATGAAGGCCACCGACATATTCTTGGATTCTATTTTCGTAGGCTCTTAAAAACAAAACTTTTCCACATAAAAATAGCAACTACAAAAAAAATAAATAGGCAACACTTAGGTGCTTTTTTTTATCAAACATGATATTTGTGGCAAAATAATTCCTATAAATACTCTCCTTGTTCAGTGTCTGCTTCTGTCACTTGTCAATTCTTGCTCTTTCAGAAGGAATCTTTTTATTTCTGAGAACTTATTTACAAGAACTTTGTTTGTAAGATTTAAAGAACAAAAAGATTGGATAATCAGGGTGAGTTTATTATTATTTTGCTTAGGGATGATCTGATGTATTTCTTAATACATTTGATAAAGGTAAAGTATTTACTTCCCCTTTTTGACTTTACCAGGCATTTTGTCATTTTGGATTGTTTAAATAAGGAGAGTGATGCATAATTTTACCTTGAGACATTTTGCACACATTTGAGAAATTTGACTGTATTTAGAACCACACATTCTACTACAAAGTATATTGTATCACCATTGTCTTTGTATTTAATTTAATTAAAAGAATTTTCTGTCCTGCATATGCAATTGTTAAGTGTGTGCCACAGTTTCATTTCTCACTGCTACAGTGATGTACTGGAAAGAAAAAAGTGTAGCATATTCAATGGCTTTGTATTCCATTTAGCTTTTTCATTATTTGCATAATGTAATGTGTATAGACTTGAACCACACATGGAAAGCACATGTTGATTAAAGTCCTTCATACAGTTTCACATCATTGTAACAATGACATTAGGTGTTCCCTGCGCAACGTTAAGCCTCCTGTGTGCACTGCCTTGTATTGTGTTCTTACAATTTGAGAGGCAAAACCAGTCATGTAGCAAAGTTTCAGCTTAAACTGAAGGTTAAGTTGTTTCTCAGGAGGGTTTAAAGTTTAATTCTTTATTTACAAGCAGAAACCACATGAAAGGCCAAAGTATCAAAAAACAAGCTTGGTGGGAGACATGTTTTTACTTTTAAAATCTATATTAGCCATAAGGTGGCAGTGTGGCAACTATTTTTAATCGAAGTGGAAAAAAGGGAATTGTAATTCCTAGGCTCATTTCCAAGGTATCAGAAAAGTAACAGAGTAACAGTTTTGGTGTTCAGGGTTTTTTTTTTCTCTTTTTGTTTTTTTTTTTTTTTTCTTTTTTTCTTTAAATATATATACCTAAAATAAGAAGACAGAAATTCCTAGGAGTTAAATCTTTTTGCTAATACCTGACTTCAAGCAAAGAAAGATTCTGGCAAGCTACACAGGAAATATGTAAAAATATGTTAAATATGCAGTCTACAAAATATAAATCAGAGGCAGGATGAGATGCTTAGTTATGAATATGTTACCTGGCTTATACACATGCCTTAAGGGAAGTTTATTCTTTTCTTAGAGAAATACCATTTCTTTAAAGCATTAGGAGAGCAATTATGTTTATGTGCATATACCTACATATATACACCCATAAATGAAAACAATTCAAAAAATAACCACTTTCAAACAAAATGAAGTTGTAAATTCATAGCCTCCCTCTGCTTCCCTCCTCCTATGTCCCCTTAGCATCTTTCTCTGTAAAACACTAAAGGTTAGACAAAACAGATGTGGGAATGTTTGGTGGATTCTTCACTGGCTTCAAGTGTGAATCATCCCAAAAGCTTCTCAGAAAGAATCCTCAAAAGATATGAAGTGTATCACCAAAATGCAGATGGATGAGAGATCAATGGCTGTTCTCAGATGTTTTCAATAGGTTTGATCTCATTTCTGCAGTGAAAGTACACATATAGAAAGCAGTTGGACATTCTGACTCAATTCTGAATGTGCAGATGGATAGTGAAAAATTTGGATCAATACCAAATGTGCGATTTTCATACAGATCACGTGTTCGTATGAAGACTTTTCAGAGCTAATTTTCCTTCTAAAAATATTTACTATAAAGGCACATCCTGCAAAGTGCAGAGAATTTCAACACAAACAAATCTGTTGGTTTTGAGTTGTAACTAGAGGGCCAATTCCTAGAAAATTAAAATAAGTGAAGAGAAAAACATAAAGAGGACCAGTCAATGTTCAGAATTAAAAGCGTTGTTTCCCATTCTTTACAACACATTGCTGATAATCACTGGCTTTGCTATTTTAAGTCAAATTGTCATGCTTAAAGCCTAGTTCCAGTCTCAGATTTGCGGCAAATTTTTGCATTTAATCCTTTGGATTAGCACTTTTCTTGCACAATTGATTTATAAAAATCACAAAGCTACAAAAAGCAAATAAAAATGACCTACATTCATAATGACAGTTTTCTGAATTTAAGCACTTTTCTGTGCATTTGATAAATTTATATTATATATAATTTATATAACTATATATGTTATCTAAAGTTATACATAAAGGCCTGCAGAATAGCAAGCCACAAAAGTTTTAAAATTAATATGTATCTTCCTCAGAATTTCTATTCGTGTCTTTTTTCTGATTGGTAATATAAAGCTATAGCTGTTTGCAAGCAAAGTAACTGTGTGGTTTCCTTAAAAAAAAAAAAACAAGAACAAACAAACAAACAAAAAAAACCCCACAGAAACAAAAAATTATGTATGCTTCCAGTGAAAAAATTGTTAAAATTGCATTTTCCCAAGGCTGTATAAAGGTTGCCTTAAGCTCTTAGAGGTATCAGTGATAAATTTTCATCTTTCTGACAAGTATTAAATGAAAAAGAGTTAGAAATGGTTAATCATAAGTTTCACCTATAGAATACTGGTGTTTTCTTCATAAATAATAATTATTTGTTTCACACACTAAGTGGTAAGCATAACATTTCAGGAAGTATTTAGGTATCAGTAAAACAACCAGCAAACAACAAAAAAATTTTGTAAAAATCAGATTTAAAAACCCAACCAAACAACAAAAACCCAAAAAACCTGCCCTTTTGGCCGCTTAGGGTTAGATAGAACTGATGCAAAATAAATTCAATAGAAAGAAGAAGAGGTCTATAATTCACCAGCAATGTAGTGGTGCATAAGCTACTCAGTGCTTTAGGTGTCTGAATTAAATGTTTAAAAGCAGACGATGCTGCTGTTAGGTTTGTACTGAGTTTTTTGCCACTTCACAAGGGCAGTTACGTCTTGATCCCTACGAATTACAAGTAGAAGCAGGTGGCAGCCTCCCTGGTTAGCATCCCTGAAGGAAGAGGTCCTGGAGGTCTGCGTTGCCAGGCCATAAATAGCCTATGGCCCTGAACCTTGTCAACCCAAAGCTGGAATGAATCTGCCTCCTGCAGCCCTTAAGCTGCTCCTCGTTCTGCAAGACCACTTGCAACCTCCACTTTGCTCAGTGATGAACAGCTGTACACCCCACACAGGTGCCCAGGTGCTGGCAGTGGATGCTGCAGGGGTGGTCTCTGTGAAAAGAGGCTGGGGGCTGTCCTGTGCTGGACACAGCTGGTTCCAGCTACCTCCAATAGACCCACAAAAGGACACAGCTGAGCCGCTCAAAAAAGATCGTGGTGTCTCAAGAAAAACATGTTCAAAAAAGGGCAAAGATTCTGGACAGTCAGAGGAGGGAAAAATAATGGGATATATGAGAGTGAAGACAAGGAGAGGGAGGAGGTGCTCCTGGTGCTGTAGCAGATATTTCCCTGCAGCCATGGATTGAAGCACACACTGGAAGAGGGGAAAAGAGTGAGGAGGAAGCTGCAGCAGAGAGAATGGCTGTGTCCTGACCACATGCCCCACACACCCTACCCCGGACATGTTGCCTGGGGCAACTGGAGGAGTCAGGAATGAAGGGTGAAATTGAGCCTGAGAGAAGGGGAAAGGTGGTTTTTTTTTAAGTTTGTCTTTGTTTCTCAGTACCTGGATCTATTTTAATGGTCAATAAATAAAATTTGTTTTGCCAAATAAAGCCTGTTTTGTCCATAACAGTTATTGACAAGTGGTCTCCCTGCCTCTATCTTGACTCATTTTATTTTCTTCATAGAATCATGGAATCATTAAGGTTGGAAAAGACCTCTAGGATCATCAAGTCCAACCATCAAACCAACAATACAATGTCTCCTAAACCATGCCCTGAAGTGCCACGTCTAAACACCTTTTAAATACCTCCAGGGGTGGTGACTCCACCACCCCTCTGTGCAGCCTGTTCCAATGACTGACCACTCTTTCAGTAATGAAATTTTTCCCAATATCCAATCTAAACCTCCCCTGATGCAGCTTGAAGCTGTTCCCTCTCGTTCTATCGCCAGTAATATGGGCAAAGAGACCAACACCCAGCTCACTACAACCTCCTTTCAGGTAGTTGTAGAGAGCAATAAGGTCTCCCTTCAGCCGTCTCTTCTCCAGACTAAACAGCCCCAATTGCCTCAACTTGTCCTCATAAGACTTGCCTACGTGGGGTATGCAATCAAGTTAACCTCCAGTGAGACCTCAGCCCTTGATCTATATGCCTGGGCTTTTGATAGAGTTTGATAATTCTACCTTCAGCTGGCTGTCAACCAGCACCCCCAGGTCCTTCTCCTCTGGGCAGCTTTCCAGCCACTCTTCCTCAAACCTGTAGTGTTGCATGGGGTTGTTGTGACCAAAATGCATGACTTGGCACTTGGCCTTGTTAAACCTAGGCCCATCTATCCAGCCCCATTCGGAACTAAACACCACGCAGCCGCTCACTCACTCCCCCCACCCATGTAGGATGGGGGCAGAATCGAAAGAGCAAAAGCAAGAAAACTATTGGGTTGAGAGAATAAGAGTTTAATAATTAAAATAGTAATAATGATAATAATGATAATTATAATGATGATGATGATGATGATGATGATAATAATATGAAAAGGAAATGAGGGGAAAAAACCCAAACATAGATATGTCTCAGTCATTTTTTGTTCATGTTCCTTTAGATTTTACTTCTCATTTCTTGCTACCTTCTCCTATATCTTTTGCACCATGTTTTGTCTTTCCTCATTTCTCTGCTCTGTTTCTTTTGGGACTACTATTTTCTGTCTGATCTTTTTAACACATTTTGTAGAAGCTCATTTTTCCCACTGAGAAACTGTACTACCTCTAGAATAAAGGATGAGACAAGTGTCATTATGAAAAAGAAATGTATAGGAAAAAAAGAAGGAAAAAGAAAACTGAGTTTTCTTGAGAGGGTTCACAAGACAATTGAAGTGCAGTGAATAATGCTGTTTTCTTTTGCCTGGTTTTGGGGATCTTTGGGGCTTAGTCTCTTGGAAACTCAACTTTATAAGCTCAGTTCTCTCTCTGTGCACTCCTAGGTACTCTGTTGACATTGTCCTCTCCAAAGTCAGCAAAATTTAAATGAAAACAATGTTTGGAAGTGGATTCTTCCTTTCCCCATACTTACAAGTATATAAGTAAACTGCAGAAGACTTGTTTTCCAGCACCACATGTTTTGGATGCAAGCATATCTGGGAAAACAGGGGTGATATTAGGTGGCAGGTGTGCCTTGACAAAAGTAATGTAGCAGAAAGGTTCCCAGGATCTTTCACTTTCTTCTCTTGTCTCCTCAGCACAGTGGTGATGAAAGAAATCCCTTTTCTTGGGTAATGTGATTTGGACAAGCAGAATTCTGTTGTAGGGAGCCTCTTCAGCCTTTCCAGCCTGGATTTCATGCCATTGGTTGTCCTTAGACTGTGTAAGAAATTGGTGAAGCACAAGGTCATGAACTGAACCATATCTGTTCTTGTTATCACACTGTCAGGGAGTCTTGTTTAAAACAAAATGAAACAAAACAAATCAAAACAAACAAACACAAAAAAAAAGAAACAAGAGAATCACTGTGGTAAAGAGAGGTACAGGGATAAGAAGTGTGCGTTTGTTTGATTAATGATCTCAGGTTATTTCCGTCCTTTTCAGAAAAAGGATGCTTACTTTCAGACTCTGCTGTCTTTTCTGCATGCCTCCGCAATTAAGAAGACAGAAACAAACTTATACTGAATAATTTAGTAATCTGTTAACAGTGAATCTGTGTTCATCTACCAAAATACAGTATTTCAACATAGAACTAGCCCTGTGCAAATCCAATAAATTTCTTAGATATTCTTCATATTCTTCATATTCATATTCATATTCTTCAGTCCTGAGTACCCTGCCTGCCAGCCACCAATAAGACTGTGTAATCATTTGGGTTTTTATTCTTATCTTCTTAGTATGGCAAAGTTAAGATATTCCCAGGCTATTCAGTGATCAGTAGCTAATTTACATTTTTTTTTTAATTCTCTACCCTCTACTTTTAAGTCCTAGTTTCTGCAGAATACATTTTTAAGAAACCTCAGTGATCCTTAACTTTCAACTATGTATAAGGGAATAGACAATTTCCATTGCCCACTCAGGGTCTTCCTGACACCACCTGTCATGAAACAATTTTTGAATCGTCTGCAAGGGAGGCCTCTACATTCCCAAGAACTACTATACCATTTCCAGTATTGTAACAGTGGTCTGTTACTGGTTTTTGCAGTGAAGGTCTTCTATTCTACTTTCAATCCCAGACTGGATTCAAGGAAACAGTCTAACAGCATGCACATTTTTGTCTAAGGCAACCTTTAAGGAGCCTTCCTAGTTGCGAATTAGTAACGCATATTTGCTAGGCCCTAGTTTCATTGCTTCAGGATGGGGGACACAAAGGTACCTCTCCCTTGAGGGATGAATTCAGCCAGATTTCTGGTGGAGTAACTATGAGTTCTTTATTAGTGTTCTAGAGAGTGAAATCCAAAGATCAAGAGTGGCACAAATTTCTCCCAGCAACATCAATAGGGAAAAAACATTACTTAGCTGCAAGGAAAAAGGAAAGAGAGATGCCTTAGAATAATTAATAGCAGATCCAGAGGCTGTTGTGCAGCAAAAAATCCTTAGTGAACCTGAATCATATTAGTCCCAAATATGTGAACCATTCCTCACTGTCCAAAATTTGAGGATTATGAATGTTATTAGCAAGGAATTAATCTAACTCTACAAACTACTAATCTGTCAGAGTGAGAGCTCTCAGCCTCAATAAAGGAATTAAAAGAGGTGCATTAAAAGTTTAGAAGATTTCTATTATTTTGGTATTTTTATGTTTTCTTTAATGTATGTTGAAAGTGTGTAAAATGTGAAAAACAGTGAAAAACATCTTATCTTGAATCTAATAGAAGTTTTGACAAGTAGTTCACTTTTATGATCAGGATACCATATTATGCTTGAGTGGACTAAACATCATGAGCATATTATCATCATCTGAGGTAATCACACTGAATTTTAATTTTGGTGTGGGATGTTAATTTGAAATGTTATGGCCACCAAGCACATGTTTTGCCTGAGAAGGCTTAATCAGATGATACTATTGTTTAGCATATTATTTCCCATGGGCAAATTAAGCTCAAGTGTTTAGCTCTGTGGATCCTTAAGAATCTAATGAACTACCCTGGGATCACACACAAGGCAACAGTTCATACACAGTGATATATAGCAAATCACATTTTAATTTTTCAAACAAATAAATAAGTTTTGGTATTTATGGAAAAATATTAGATATGTTTTCTATTTTAAGTTTGACACTAAATCAATTAAGTGTTTATGCAAGCATACTTGTACAGGGCTTAGCACTATGTTAATTTGAAGTAGAAAGCAAATGGAATATATTGCTCTATCTCCTTTTGAGGTACAACAATGGCATTTGTGCAGCCTTTAGCTCTATTCCTCTGACAATTCAAATACCACATTTTAAAAAATTAAAATGCTATCATTTTCTGCTTTGGCAAAAATTTTCTCTTTCAAGCAAGTTTATGAAAGATTACTTCTGTGATTTTGTGGAAACTTTATTTGTCAAAGGAAGATAATTCCCCCCTGAAGCCATCAGCTATGAGATATATGTATGAAGACATGAAAATCTGAAAGATTTAAAAACCCCAACGAAATAATTCACCTGGCGTAATTTTTACCTGTTAGTAGGTAAGTGACTTTTGTATTTAAGTTCACTCACCAAACCAAGAAAGAAGCTTTTCCAAGACTGATTCCTAATATTATGAATTATCAAGATAGTGTCTTACTGGGATGAACACACTGATTACCCACCACCTCTCATTAGTCTTTCATTGTCAAGGACAAGGTCATTTTCCGCAACTTCTTTATTTTTCTTCCTAAGATGTAGAGGAAAATAAAGACATAGGAATCAAATAATCTGTAACCAAGCCACAAAGAAAGCACACCAGCATATCAAATGAATTAATGAATTTGGAAAAAATCAAGATTTGTCACAATTGTAGATTTACTAGTTAGAAATTATCTATATTTATTTCTTTAAATGATTACTGGTATTTTACATTATGAAGGATTTCTCTCACTGTCTGAAATTAGATTTTAATGATATAGCCTAAGAACCATCACCTTATTTACCACACCTTTTAATAAGTCCCCTCTCCTACTTCCTAAATATCAAAACAATAAAAAATATTAAAGAAGAAAAACATAGTATATGGTGTTGGCTTCCATTTGTAGTTTGAAACACATTTTTCTGCTATTCTACCAGTTTGGTTGGATATCATTCTGTCAAAATATTTTCAGGTTCCAAACTGAGGAAGGTTATTCTTGCCTGATCCGTTTGGTTTTATTCCACTCTTTCAATGACAGAAAAAGTCTTTTTTAGACACTGTCACTACAATATTTATTAAAAATAGATTTAACAACAGTACTAACATGAAAATTGCATGCCAAAAATACTTAAGTTAAAATAATTAAACTCAGATTCATTTTGATGATTATATGGCAACTGTATAAACTCTATAATCAATCATTTTTAGTACATTTTTAATAAGTCACATAGCAAATGGAAGATCATCAGCAGTAAAAAACTAATTTCAATAAATCCTTTTTCATTTTTGTATCTTAATTCAAAACTATAAAAAAAATGACCCAAGTATAACCTTATGCCCATTTCCTTGAGACCCAACATTTCTGTTAACAGTGTTGTATCCTTACTTGTGTATCTCTGCAGTGAACTCTGGCAGGAAGGAGGAAAGGAATCTATTTCCCAATGGTTATGAATGCTTTATTATATTAGAAACCCTACTTCATATAATTTCCTCCCTGTAAGACAACTCTAATGAAGAGAAAATGGACCACTGTAATAACCTGACAACCACATTTACCCATAAAGAAGGTTAGTTTCTTAACAAATCCCACCTTCAGCTCTATGAAACTCTACTATGACGGAAGAACTCAAAGAGTAGGAGAGAAGTCTCCAGAACTGTTTTTTTTGTTAGATATTCAGCTAACAAGCAAAGCTCTGTAATGTTTTCCAGTGGCATAGTCACAAATCTAATGAAACAGCAGGATCACTGGAATCAAGGAACATTTTATTTACTTTGATTTTCATAAACATAAAGGTAGGGAAAAGAACAGTGTATCATTTTAATCACCAGTCCAAAATAATCTGTAAATTAATACATGTATGAGTAAAGATAGTGCTTACAAGGATGTGAAAAGCATGCTAATCTGAATCAAATCAGCTGGTCCATCTTCTGCATTTTGTCTGTGGCAAGTGCTAATTGCAAGATACTGAGAAAATTACCAAAAAAAAAAATCCTTGCACAAACTTCAAATCTCACACCAACAGACTTTCGATCTCCATACAGGATAGTTTCTTCTTAGCTGGATGTTGCTTCCATCTATTACTGAGTAAGTTTGTAAGTTTGTATGCTTCTCAGAATTTTTTTTTGTTTTGTTTTTTTTTTATTTCCCATGATCAGAGTTGTATTGGGTTTGCCAGGAGCCAGTCACAGCAAAAACCACTCCAGGTACTACTCTTCACTGTTTCACCGATGAATTAAGCTTTCTAGAGCTCCCATTGACTTTTGAAGGATGCTGTAGTTGTTTTCTGTCAACAGAAATCATAGAATCACGGAATCATTAAGGTTGGAAAAGACCTCTAGGATCATCAAGTCCAACCATCAAACCAACAATACAATGTCTCCTAAACCATGCCCTGAAGTGCCACGTCTAAACACCTTTTAAATACCTCCAGGGGTGGTGACTCCACCACCCCTCTGTGCAGCCTGTTCCAATGACTGACCGCTCTTTCAGTAATGAAATTTTTCCCAATATCCAATCTAAACCTCCCCTGATGCAGCTTGAAGCTGTTCCCTCTCGTTCTATCGCCAGTAATATGGGCAAAGAGACCAACACCCAGCTCACTACAACCTCCTTTCAGGTAGTTGTAGAGAGCAATAAGGTCTCCCTTCAGCCGTCTCTTCTCCAGACTAAACAGCCCCAATTGCCTCAACTTGTCCTCATAAGACTTGCCTACGTGGGGTATGCAATCAAGTTAACCTCCAGTGAGACCTCAGCCCTTGATCTATATGCCTGGGCTTTTGATAGAGTTTGATAATTCTACCTCATAACCAGTAGCTAGACAGAGAATTTTTCTAAATACCATTATATTTATGGTTTTTTTCTGATATTCCTGAAAAAAAATCTTTTTTTTAATGTATTCTTTTTAATCAGAATAACAAGCAATAAATGAATCTGAAAAACAAATAAGCGTAAGGTAAAAGAATGGAAAGAGGAGAATTTCAGGGGCTTCTCATCTCTTGAAATTCCAAAAGAACATTTTTGCCTTCCTTGTTACTGCACTTCCGGAGTGTTTATATAAGTATTAGGAGCTGATGGTGAAACTTTTTTCTTTCTGGGACAAAAGAAAAATACGTATTATAAAGATGCTATTAATATGTTGGGGAATGGCTCAAAAATAAGTAGAAATTTTAGATTTTTTAATATCAGAGTATATTCACTATTCATGGTAATTAGTCAAAGTAGAGCAGTTCTTGATTTCCAGGAAAAGATTTGAATATCCAGATATGAATGAGTTAATTTTAAACCATTCCTCAGTTATGTAAATGCACAAAATGTAGTGCCACTTTCTATTCTTATTACAATCGTGAGACTGTCACTATAATTGATTAATTTTGTGCCATTCTTTCCCAGTGATCTCTCTGTCACAAGAATGAGCTATCACAGAATTTTAATGCTTAGTACATTTTAGTTTTCATAATGTATTCTGATTTTCATTCTAGTGACAAAGGTTGGCAAAAAATCAGGCCATATTCATAACAAAGGCTGCAAAAATAAAGCAGGAAACTGTATAGAATCCATCTTCATGACAATCTCAGAACAATGAGAACAGAAATATCACAAAACAAAACTCTTTGTTCTTGTGGCAGTCTTGGTATTGTAATATCACAATACTCCAAAATGCATTTCTGAACCTTTTGGATTGGATATATTAAATTCATTTTGCAGTATGGATATCTTTCACAATATTTTAAAAAGAGGATAGTGGGGAAAAAAAATAGTGTCAAAATGTGATTTGTTAGGAACAGTTCTGATTTAATGGAAAATACTATTTGGCTGCTCACTAATTCCTAAATCCATTACTGAGTTATGTGGGGAAGGAAATGGGGGCAAGCAGGGAGGAAGGAAAAACCAATAGTTATTTTTCATGTGAACTTTGAACCACGAACTAGTTGTTTCTTTCTGGGCCTCATAGTATTACAATTATTTGATAAATGGCTAACATGGCAAAACTGTGAGTATCAAATATAAGAAACCTTCAGTAAATTAAAAATTATTGTAATTTATTGAAGTTGTGGGTTGTGTTATTATGAATTATGTGTATTCTCCACATTCTGCTCCTAGAAGTAGTGTGAGCCAAGAACCAATGGTGAATTTGGTTTTCGTTCTCTAGAGTAAACAAGTCTATGTTCTTTAACACCAAACTCATTGATTGCGTACAATCCCTACATTTGTCTATCCTTCTGCATAATGTTAGTTTTTCTTTTAGCACCCCAATTTTTCAAACTCTCTGTTGGACAGAAAACTATTAGTAATATGAAAACAGATAGGTAAACAAGCCTTGCTATATTGTACTTTATTGTAAACAGAAAGAAAAACAACCTGTTCAATAGCTTGATGGACAGATAATCTGATGGTGAAAATATTTTCTGGTTTAACAATTAAACAACAATAACAGATGTTTTAATTCAAAGGTCAGGCCATATTTCTAATTTGAAAAGTTTACATATCTAGCTGTGAGCTCATATTTGTCATACAGCTCAAAGCCTTATTCTATATTGGTTTTTATATACATTTCTGCAATCCAAGAGGATTAGGAGAGAATACCAAGTACTTACAGTAATATTTATTAAATTTTAGTGTACTACAATGCAACTTCAGAAAAAACACTAAAATATTTATTCATCCATGGGATGTCTGTCACCTCTACTTCATTACTGCACATAGGTGCTTGACACATATTTAAATATTGCAGACTGGAATCTAAGCAAGTATACTAGGGAAATACTCCATGCTTAGCTTTTATATTCTAAACTTTGTCACAGCTGTTGCCAACTGTTGAAATCAGAGTATTTAGCTAGATGTGCTTCTGGTCTGACATGATAGGGCTTCTCTAATAGCAAATAGATACCAAGAAGTATAGTCTCAGAAGAATGGTATTAAAAAAGAAAAGTATTTATTGTTATTTCCTGTTTCCACTGCACTACAATACCAATAGGTAGTACAGTAATAAACACTTTCCTAGCTCTGCCCAGGTTTGTACATTTGTGATACCATTTTTTTCAACACTGAGAGAAAGTTAGTGAAAAAATATCCCTTGTTCAGATTCTGGAGAAAGATCTCTTCCTCATGGGATCAAGAGTAAATGAAATGCCTTATTTAGCTCTCCAAATTCATAAGTGTATGCTCATCTACTGCCCTAGGGGTCCATGACCACCCCAGGAGGGAAGTAAAGAGGTCTTGCTTACAGGCGTCATGTGTTTAGACCACAATTTCAATATACAAAAGGAGAAGATAGCATCTATTATTGAAGCCAGTGAATTTTAAAGCTCATCTCCCAAACACTGATGACCAAGGACTATGCTCACATGTGTAGGTGTTCAGATGCTATTTAGCCATTTTCAGCATTCATCATCCCATCTATCTGGAGTAGAGGCTGAACACACCCTCCAAAAGAAAACAGCAAACTCTTACCTGAAAACAGACAAATATGCAAAGATCTCAGACCTAAATTAGAGGAAATCAAGTCTGTTGCTATTCCATTTAAAATTACCTCAGAAACAAAAAAACAGAGATAAGTGGTTTCATAATCTACAAGAAATATGTGGAGTTCCTGGAATTAAGTCTTTACAACATTTGTCCGCATGTTTCTATCTCTTAGGGTCATTCCTTTAAATGTTCAGAGAAAGCTGTGCAATTGTCTATGAATCAGCTTGGTCAACATACCAGATTTTCCAAAATATGCAGTCATTTATTATTATTGGCCAATCTCATCCCCATTAAATTAAGAAAAAAACAATTTCTCTAGAGGAGTAAGCTCACCTTTTTTATAGGAGACAAAGCCTGTACCGTTGTTAGTGCAGCGGGACCTATTGGTCGGTATTGTGTGCTCCCTTTTTGCCTGTCTGGTTCTCTCCAAGCAAAGGAAACAGGGATATGGGAGGAGAGAGGAAACAAGTATTTGTGGCCCTTCACAGTATTCAGTAGCAAGATGTGCCCCTAGATCCAGGAACTGGGAAGTGCCTACTGGCACTACAGAATAGATTGTAATCCTTCAGATTAGATTTGTACATGGAGTATACATTAGCAGTGATAATGAAATGAAATGCTTCAATTGAAAAAAATTTCCCTGTGGCATGCTTTCATAACCATCCTCTGATACATGAAATTGCAATCCAAGACACCACTTCATGAGTCCCTGCTAGGAGTTATTGTTCACTGATAAGCAGAGCATCATGGTTTCTCCTATTGCATTCATCATATGCTTTCCATGACCATGGCTGTTTTGGTGTCCACAAAAAAATTCCTGAAGGTGGCCATTGTCCAGACATCTCTCCTGTGGCCACCTTCTTTCCTTCTACAGCTGCTGAATCTCCAGGATTACCAACAACTGTTCAGAAAACTGAAAGCCCCAGAGGGGAGTAATACTGTTCTGGTACCCAGGCTCAAACTTTCAGCAGTGGATACCTAGCCAGTGTTGTCAAGGAGGTAGTGTTCTCCTAGACCACTGCTGTCTGTGCTGCTGCATGGCCTGAGGCAGTCTTTGTAGTTCCCCAGGGAGGAGGGATGAGTGAGACCTGGCCAAAGTCCTGCCACCTTCCCCAGCCCCCAAAAAGGGATTTGCACATCCCTGGCAGAAATACAGCCTCAGCCTGAGACAGTTGGGCACACAACTACAGCCCGTCTGCAGCAGAGGGGAGAACTTGCCAGGTGGCCCAGGAGCTTCCAGCAGGAGCTCAGTCTGGTGGTCCAAAGACAAAATCCCAGCACTACTGGCAGCATCTCTCATGTTGACATTGCCTGCTTCAGCAAGCCCAGCCCTCCAGGGGCTCCGTTCTGGCCACCTGAGGATTGACACACCAGGCTGGCTGTACATGTGGTTGTGGGTTGCTTGAGCATTTTGCCTTGCATTTTGCAAACTTTGCTCCTCTGTTTCAATCAGAAGCAAAACTCTTAGACAAACTAAAGTGAAAGTGGTTTGTACCAGACTAGTTATCCCCCTTGGGTGACAACTGCAGGAAGATGGGCAGATTGTTATTCCGTTTGCACTCCCCTCCCCTCTGGACCTTGAGTGTGTGTGATCCCTCCTCCTTGTGCTCAAGTGTCTGTGCTCTCACCCTGAATAGTAATGGGGTGCAAAATGTGCTAATGGGATGTGAGCTCCAAATCATTGCCCTAGTGAGTGCCCTAATTAAAACCAACAAATTAACATTCAAATCTGTCCCCAGGTAAACCAAAGAGAAGTGCTGCCAGGGGTAACACTCGTGTAGCTGCAAGCAGGCTCAAGAATGCAGGTCAGTTCTAGAGCCGACATTGTTCTGTACATTTGGGGAAAAGAGACAATTTTGGCTCTCTAAGGTTGTCCCAAGTACAAGTGAAGGGAGAAGAGAACCATATCTCAAAGAAAGCAAGTGACCAATTTCTGTGTTCTTGTTTCTTTTGGGTTTTTTTAAACACAACTTTGAAATATTCTGTGGATGAACTGTGAGAATATAGAATTGCTTTATGAAATCACAACTTTCAAACCCTATTCTGAGAAACTTTAGAAGTTATATGCTAGCAATACTCTATCCTCTTCAATTTTAAGAATTTCTCTGTTGAAAACATACTTTTTTCTTTTTCTTCTGGGGAATCAAACCAACAGGATCTGTTGACAAATCTCTTTAGCAGTCTTAGTATCAACGGTGGTTCCTCTGGATCCTCTAGAAAGGAAATTTTGAGAGAAGACTGTTGATTGGAGAACGCAGCCTGTGTGCCTTGAACATAGCTAGTTATAATTTCTGTGTGAGGAGTGCTAGTACTGGTATCTGTTATGACATGAATTTGATCAGCTGCTGTTTTTCAAAACTCAACTTCAGCATTGGTAATGTCACCATCTAAGACCCTTCTTGTGGTAGTAAAAGCATAATTTTTGGCAGCTACTCCAGTTTCCTTGCTGACTCTCATAATATCTTCACATTCTGTTGTTCCCAGAAAAGAAGAGGGAGCTTATTTTCCTTCTTATTTATCTGAGCTGTGCCTGTCCAAGTAATGCTGCTGTCAACATCAATACTTTCTAGCTCCTTGTCACTATCATTATCAATTTTAATCACAACTGGAAAAGAATGTGCTGAGTTACTTGTGTGATCTTTCTGCTGTTTATTCATAATCTTTTCCTTTTTCTTTTTACAATGCCTCATTGTATCACTTTTCCTTCATACAATGACTCCACACTCGGACTTCTAATCTCTTCTTTTCATTTCCTTACTCTTTGTCTCATTACTTGCTTGATTGTCTGAAAGGCTATCGTCATTTCTGTAGCAGTCACTGAATTTTGATAAAGTTTTCTTGTGGTCATTTCCTTTGTCTAGAATTGTGCTGTCCTTGACTGCATTGTCCAAGTGGTGAGTTCTGTACTTTTTTTTCCAACAGGCTTTTCACTTTTAATTCCATCAGTACTTCCAGAGGGTGTCCTTGACCTATTGCTTGATTGACTCCTTGATCTGCAGCTTTCACAATAACAATAGGGTCTGTCATAAGAGTCCCCTACAGCTATGCAGATCTATCTTTCCAGTAAAAGACTGTATACGGTATCCTGGACTAGTAGCTTGCCTTGAATTGTGAGCATTAGACTGAGTCCTCCTCCTCCATGAGGATTTATAGACATCTTAAACCATGTTTTAACTATATAAAGCAGAACCATCCTGGTATTTACTTTGGCAATTGTCTCTCACATAGTAATAATGACTGCCTATGCTCCTTGATCTTCTTTTGCCAGGGCCCTTGCTATGTGCTCATGATCTACTTACTTCTCTGGATTTAGTGCTTTCATGACTTATAGAGCCTCTCTGGTTGTCTTGAGAGGTGCTGGTGTCATGAGTTCTCAACATCATCCTGTTTCTTTTGCTCCTGTCTGTGCTATCTCTGTTTCTTGATCATCTCCTTTTAAGTTGACCTTTGCCACGATGGTCCTTCCTTATCCTACAGCTATTACTGCCTTGACTGTGCTGTGAATAGGAATGTGGACTTGTGGACTTTCCTTTCCTGCAAATGTATGTGGCTACAAGGAGTGCATATAGTGTCCCTTCCTGAAGAGGGGCTCCAGATCAAGTTCTGCAGAGACAGATCTTTTACTTAACATTTATTATAATCTTTCTTCTTCACTGCAAGGGATGAGCATCATTTACACCTACCTATGTTCTCTGAATATAGGGGAAAAAAATGGCAAAGAACTTCTGCTTGGTTCACTGTCACTACAACTGTGAAATTGAGTTGGCTGCTCTTTCTTCATGTCTTCCCTTTTCTTTGACTGACTTTTCAGTGTCCAAAGACAGCTCAGCTGGTTCTCATGTTCTCTCAGCTAATGGCTTAACATACCCAATAATAACACAATTGTCCAAAGAACAGTCAATGTCATTTAAGGCAGCATTAGCCTGTACTGAGTTTACTGTTCAGTTCTTTTCACAGCAAAGTCCTCACCAGAACTTTCTGACACATCTAGAGGAGAACTGATTGTTGCATCAGGCTTTCTCTCCTGAAGTATAAGATGACGGCCCTGGATTTCATCACAGATGAACTGTGATCTAGTTCTCGAGAATCTGCCTCATATGGAGACATTGTAATAATTGATGAGTCAGAACAGCTGTCTTCATCATACAATGAAGCAGGAGAATTCTATTTGTCATGCTGATCATTTGCTTCTAAGTTAAAAGGAGATACAGCAAGACAGATGAATTCACGTGAAGTATGGTGTTCCCACGTTAGGCTGTTATGTTGAGGAAATCTCCAGCCATCGGGTCTGGCAAAAGAGCCATTTTCTGATGGTCTGAATATGTACCCCTTAAAGTCATTTTCATGACAAATTCTGCAGAAAATAGAATAGAAAGACTGCTTACAGAGCAGGCATTCTGCTTTGGTTTTTGACCACTCCTGGACAAAACAGAAACAGAACCTGTGGAAGCAGTGGCTGAGATAACCAACATTGTCAAATCTGTCCAAGCAGATGGGGCTTTAGAATCAGGAGACGCTTGTGTAGAGTCATCAGAAGTACTGGTTTTGGCTTAGAGAGAGTTAAATTCCTTCATGGTAGCTTGTACGATGCTATGTTTTGGGTTTGTGATGAAAACAGTGTTAACAACACCAAGACGTTTTAGTTATTGCTGAACAGAGCTTACACAGCCTCAAGGCCTTTTCTGCATCTCAGAAAACCCTGCCAGTGAGTAGGCTGGGGGTGCAGAAGTTAGGAGGGGACACAGCTGGGACAGTGACCCCAACTAACCAAAGGGATTCCCCATACCATATGACACCATGTTCAACAATAAAAGCTGTGAGAATACGGAAGGGAGGAGCTTTCCTGGAGATGGCTGAACACTTACCTTGATAGGAATTAGTGAATGAATTCCTTGTTCTGCTTTGCTTGTGTGTGCAGATTTTGCTTTATTTTTTAAAACTTTCTTTATCTCAACCCACAAGTTTTATCACTTCTACCTTTCCAATTGTCTCCCCCATCCCACTGGAGGGCATTGAGCAAATAGCTGCATGGTACTTAGTGCCAGCCAGGGTTAAACCGCAACAATCATAGAATCATAGGATCGTTTAGGTGGGAAGGGACTTTAAAGATCATCTAGCTGTAACATCCCCTGCCATGGGCAGGGATACCTTCCACTAGGCCAGGTTGCTCAAAGCCCCATCCAACCTGGCCTTGAACACTTCCAGGGAGTGGGCATCCACAACTTGTCTGGGCAACTCATTCCTGTGTAGTTCAGTAAAGAATTTCTTCATAATAGCTAATCTAAATCTACCATCTTTCAATGTAAAACCATTACCCCTTTTCCTGTCACTACATTTCCTGATAAAGAGTTCCTCTCCATCTTTCCTTTAGGCCCCCTTTAAGTACTGAAATACTGCTATAAGGTCCCCCAGAGCCTTCTCCTCTCTAGGCTAAACAACCCCAACTCTCCCAGCTTGTCATCATAGGTGAGGTGCTCCAGCCCTCTGATGATCTTCATGGCCCTCCTCTGGGAGGCCCTCCTCCAATTCGCTGGCATCTAGTGCAACTTACTTGTACTAGCTTAGGGCAAAATGTTGCTATCAGCTGCAAACTCCTTAGCTGATGAAGTCATGTTCTACAAAAGAAAAAGAAAGATCATTACTTTTCTAGAGAGAAAAAAATGTTGAAGTCTAGACAAAGAAACCCATAACCATCATCTTTAAGGTTAAAAAATCCAGCATTAGCCAGCACTGAAAGAATATGAAAGAGACAACACAACACTAATTATTTTGCTTGGTTTCTCTGCAGAACACTTGAGAAGTGTAGGTGTCATGTGTAGCTTTCATCCTAACACGAAAAGGAAGGACTGAAAACTCTCCAGCTTAGGAACTACGTTTCTAGAAAACCTGTTCTATCCAAAGAAGTAATTAATCTGTCTTCACTAACAAGAGCAAAACTGTCTTTTCTCCTCCATTTTTAAGTGGAGGTCCTCATTTGTAGCACCACTTTTTTCAGGAGTACGTAAGAGTCTGTAGGATCATGTATTCACAAGAGTCTTAAACCAGCCTTTCCCTTACAAATGTAGACATGCCAGAAATATAACATCTGACAACTCGTGCCCCCCAAAGCAGTGACACCCTTTCCACCCTTAGAAGCCCAGCCTTGACAGTCGTGTTTGTTCTTTCTGCCTTCTAAATGACCCCTTTTTTGCTTTTGAATTCTACATTCCTCTTTTCCTACTGATGCTGTTTATCCACTCTCCTCTTTTTCTCTCAAGGTTCAGCAGCAGTTCCCTTGCTGCAGTCTTTCTGCAAAGCTCTTCAGGGATAAGGCACATGAGAAACTAGCTAGAACTGGGTCTTCTGGGCAGTTCTCCTGGCAGTCAGCATGCTGTAGCATCTGCTCAGTGGTGTTTCTATACTGCTCAGTGGTGCTTCCGTACTGCTTGAACAGTATCACAGAATCAGCATGTATCTCCACAGAATAAGCTGTATTTGAAATGAAGAAGAAAAGTAACAGAGGGACATCATAGTAATTTCCATGCACATCCATGATCACATTATGGTCAGAGGACAGACAAAAGTCCAGTCTAGTGACTTTGGAAGCACTGTCAGAATCAAACACGTGACAATGCTAGGGGTGCTCCTACACCAAGCTTATTACCCTGTCACATCACAGGAAGCTATGAGTTCTGCTGGCTCCATGGTCAATTGTTACTAGTACATAATGTGTACTTACATTTACCTGATCTGTACTTACAATGACAAATTTCTAAACTATTCAAGCAATTCCAGATCTCTGTTTCACATTAAAATCAGGCTCTGAATTGTTACAAGTTTTAAGTGGAACTTGAATCATGCTGGCATATGCGAAGACTACAGGCAGGACTTGCTCTGTCTTCCCATTCTCAAATGACTGTTTTGAAGTGGTTCAGTAACGTTCTGATTAACGTCATCTGAGGCACGTTTCCAAAACAGACCAACCTTCGTGTATTAAAAATACAAAACAGTTAGTTCCATCCTTTAAGAATAAAACAAAAACAAGTATTTAACCTAAAGTACCAGTCTCAAAGTTCTGCTGGGCCTATACTGTTCTTATACCCTCTGACTCTGCTTTACTGGGCCAACAGTGCTGGCTACTGTTGATGGATCATGCATAGAGATTGTTGGCCTAATGACCTCCAGAGATGCTTTCAACCCTAAATTAGTCAATGGTTTTATAGCAGAAACAGCCGGATGGCATACCTACACCTGTCCTCAGGTATGCAGTGCTGTTGTATCTAGTCAGACTGTCAACTGTGCTTAGCCATAAATCTATCTATTTTAAAGGTATTTTAGGTATCAAGATTATGTACAGGAATTATAAGTCACTTCAAATAAGCGACCAAGTTACTTACACAGAAGTCATTATGCCATCTTTTGCAGGAAGCCCAGAAACATTTTGAAACCCCATGCTGAATGCTGGACAAAAAGTGTGCTGTGCAGACACACTAGACACATACACAGGCACACAGGCACAGGCACACACGAGTGGACAGAAAAGTAATGGATTTGTGCTCAGCAATGAGTGCATCTAAAAGGGTGTATTCTGTTTTTGTGCAATTTCTCCTCAAACCTGCCCCTCCTTCTCCCCTTGTGAGGAAGTTGCAGACCATGATGAGGTCTCCACTCAGTCTTCTCTTCTTGAGCCTGAATAAACCAAAGGACTTTAGCCACTCCTCGTATAGTTTCTCCTCTAAACTCTTCACCTGATTGTGGGCTTCTTCTAAACCCTGTCCAGTAGCTTCATATCCTTATTGAAGGGGCAGGTGCTGGTCTCTTCTCTCTGGTGGCCAGTGACAAGACCCAAGGGAACGGCAGGAACATGGGCCAGGGGACGTTTAGGTTGAGTATTAGGAAAAGGTTCTTTACCCAGAGGATAGTGGAGCACTGGAACAGGCTCCCCAGGGAGGCAGTCACAGCACCAAGCCTGATGCTATCCAAGAAGCAACACCCTCAGATTTATGATGTGAATTCTGGGGTTGTCCTGTGCAGGGACAGGGGTTGGACTCAATGATCCTTGTGGGTCCCTTCCAACTCATGACATTCTATGTGCATATGCATGTTAACAAAAACAAAATCTTTTTGTGAAACCCAGCTTTTACCTAGGTGCTTTTATACAAACAAGTGTTTTCTATCTTGCAGGAATTTATAGTTGATCCCTCAATGAACTCAATAAAGTGTTGAATGTGTCAGTCTCAGTTCTACCTGTCGTATTAATCCTTGGATACTATGATTTAAGGTAACTTTACTGATAAAATGAAGACTTGATAGAAGATACAGATCACAAACATGCATTGACTGAAATCAAAATATTGGATAATATAAAGACCATCTGGAAACATGAATGCTAGGTAAACAAATGTTTTTTTTTTTCAAGTATAACCACAGAAAAAATGATGCTTCTTCCTTCTTCAAGTTTATTTTGACCAGAAGAGGGAGTTAGTCAAATTTATGATGGAAAATTTTTATGTAATATGTAAAAGAACTATCTTGTAGTAAGTGTAGAAATAGACCATTCATGAAATTTCATGAAACTTTAAGGAGATTTCAAAGTATTAATAGCTAATGGTAAAAAATAAAATAAATAAAAATACCCTTTAATATGTGGAGACTTCTGTGGAAGATGGGAAATTAAATTAGAACCACTAAAACCCAGTTTGCACAAATTGAACTTAAAACAGAATGAAAAAGACTAAAATCCAAAAATATAATATAAATTTTTAAAATATTAATGTGTTGTCTTCAACTTTTAATCTGAAAGGTTATTGTTGCTTTAGTCTAAGATCATTGTCCCACTTGAGATCTTAAGGGTAATTTAACGATTTTATTCTTTTTATAATCTTCTGGTAGTTATCACCTTATTGTGCAAAAAAAAGTGCTTTTTGTTAAAATTAATATTTTTTCAGACTGACGGCAAATAACTACATGGCTGAAGCATTTTTTACATTATTATTATTTTAGAAAGTTTGTTTTCGGTCCCCTTACAGATAAATATTCACCTCTGTTACTTGGCCTTTTAAGAGCCTTTTTGATCCAATATTAATGCAAATTACATTGTCATGTTTTGTGACTTTTCCACACTTATCACTCAGCTATAGCCTAGATTCACAGATATATATATATTTTTTTAATCGCTAATAGATTTGCAGCTAACCTATGGCTCCAGCCATGGTCAGTTGCCTTCAGTATCATTGATGTATGCATTGTGCTGATAAGTACTGTGGTTCATTTTCCTCTTGGGTAAGCACAGTTAAAAAAAATAAGGGGGGGTGGGGGGGTGGGGGGAGAGAGGGAGAGAAACTCTCAGACTAATAATTACCTTAGCCTGAGATAGGGATGGCAAAACACGCTTGATTGCTTTCTAACCTTCAGTACTGTGTAATGAAATATGGCTGCTTTGGGACAAAAAATGTGTAATAGCTTCTGTCTTTTTAGTGTTATTTCTCTGAATTCCTCAAAACTGCATTTTATTCAGCATTATCAGTGTGATAATGTTTTAATTAAGGGGCAAATCTTGGTCTAATTATTACTTATTTCCCCACATCAAAAGGGCTCTGCCCAATATTCTCAGTGTCATAATTTCATATTACATTTTAATTTGTTAGCTCATCAGTGTGAACTGAGTATCCTAATATGTAAAAAATCATTCATCATGACTCAGTGATCTAACAAATCTTGTTGAGAGGTGAAGTGGTTAGCAAAAAGAAATAAGATTTCAACATTATGGAACATATTATGAAATATATTTTGTATGCAAGAGTACTTGTATCACATAAGAATACAGGAAAGACAGTTCTTCTGACACATGTTTTTCTGTATCACATATAATTTTTTCTGTTTCTTCATCTGAAAAGGAGAAAAAAATAACAAAACATTTAATTCCTTGTTAGAAAGATTTTACTTCAGCAGTCGTGGTTAGTGTTGTACGACAAGTAGATTTTGTGATTTTATTACATACTGATTATGAAGACCCAAGGTAGACCCGGCCAGACAAATGGATAAACTCAGAAACTGTGTGTATCTCAAACTCCTCCAAGAAATGTCTACCTGTATATCTGCATGTATATATTGGCAGTGATAGGTTAGCAGTTGGACTCAATGATCTTCAGGGTCTTTTCCAACCTTAATGATTCTGTGATTCTATGATTCTATGTTTAGATAGTTTATGTTGTTAGTACCACATAATTCCTTTGTATAGAGCTAAAAAAGTAAAAAAGGGAAAAGAATCAACCAAACTGGAGAAATGTATTGATATGTAGCTGATTAAAACTAAGAAGAGATTTGAATATAGTCATGCTTCTTTTAACACAATTTGGTTTTTAGAAAAACCACACCTATTCTTTCCTTATCTCGCTACAAAATTCGCGTAGGTATCTCTAAATTCCATCTGCTATTGGGGTTTTGCTGTATTATAAGCATTTTCTACATCGTGTCATGTGTTGACATCACAAGTAACTCACAGTTACTTTTATGGTTTGCTTCATCTGCAGATGTTCTTAGAGTATATACAACAGAGCATTTGAGAAACAGCATCATTCTGGAAATGTTATTTCCAGAGCTGTCCAAGCAATGAGATCTTGAAGTGAATATCCCATCCCTTTGTGTTTCATTTTTATTTTCATTATCTGCAAATGTAAAGTTGGCTTTGTTTACTTTAAGATTTACAAGTAAACTGGGTTACAATAGCATTTTACAAACACAGTGTTAACGTTAGCGTTTGGGTTTGGACCAAGCTTTTGAAGTGAATCTTCTGACTCTCTCCACTTACCAGGCTTTGGTTTACTTTGTGTCCTCGGTCTGCAAGCTGGATGACTTCCAGATAAAACTGAAGTGGAAAATCTGCTTCAGGAGTGCACACAATATGTCCCAACTGTTAGTGGGCATTCACTGTTGAGCAATAGGCAGGAGTTAATCTCATTTGAAAACCTTGAATCCCATATAGTTTGACAGTTGGGTCCCAGCGTGGACTGGAGACTACCTCAGTGGCTTTTAATACGCGGGTGTTTTACCAGTTTTCAGTGACTGAATTTAAATTTTGAATACTGAATCTGACTCTTAAGTCTTGCTTCAGGTCCCACATATATTTGTGTGGAGAGCTAAGCAGTGAAATTTACAAACACCATACTGAGAAACTATCCGTAGCTGGACTATAAATAATGATAAGGACAAATGGATTTTTTACACCAGATTTTCTGAAGTGTTTCAATATGTTTCCAACTAATGTACACGAGCACTTTTTCAATTCTTTGCTCTGAACTCTCTTCCAAAAACTCCTGAGACCTTTCTCCTAGCTAGGGTGATTCCTTTATACCAACACATAACTATGACAGTCACACTCCAGCTACATCTAGGTAGAGAATATTCACTTGTGATATGATAAAGCTGCCCCAGTTCTTTATTTCTTCTAATGGAATTCAAAAGCACATCTGGTTTGTTTTCAGTAGGAGGAGAAAAGTAGGAGATGTTGACAGCTGTGGACTAAAATTATGCCCAGCGTTCCCTACACGAAGTGTTCAATTTTGCACAGAATTAAAAAAACAAACAAACAAACAAAAAAAACCCCCAGTTCTATACACTCAAAGCAGAAAGGTGGAGTGGTTGTGATTCCCTAGCCTACTGCTTATGTTGGTGGATAGAAACCCTGATTTTCAGGAACTCTCTGAATCTTTCTGTCACACAGGGCATCTGGCTCTTTCCTAATCTAGCTGAAATTTTTTCTGAAAAGTTCTACCTTCCCACAGCATCTATTTTTTCTGATACAGATTGTAGTTTAAAAGTCTCAAAGTTATAAGGTTCATCTCATTAAATACTGAAATGGAAGCCCCTCCCGAGTGAAATGTGGCAGCTGTTAAACAGTGAACAGCAGTACTGCACAAGAGCTCAGGACAGTGAAAAAGAACGTTGTATCTAATTGAAACTGCAGGAGAATTGTTAGTAGACAGAATGCAATTATCCAAACTGGAAAGTGTCCAAAACACTAGGATTAATGTACATGCCTTTTCCTGTTTCTTAATGTTGTGGGAGAGGGAAAATGAGACTGTTACTGCACTACATTAATGTGTAAATCATTAGAATTCCACTTATTTGTTTCAAACCAAAAGAAAATCCTCTTTGGAAGAAAGTCTACTACATTATAGGATCAGAATAAAGCTAACTCAGCAGGAAGTGTCATCATTTACCTCCTTTGGCAGTTGTCCTTCTGGGTCTTATAAGTTGTGTTCTGCACGAGCCCTGAACTTAAAGTCAGTGTGCTGGTTCAGAAGCACAACATCTCTTAAAGAGTGGCTTTACAGAACGATGTAACGTGAAAAGCAAGCATTGGTAAGAAAGTACTCCTTTCCTTGCAGCATGATGTTATTACATGGTGGTGTTTGGGTATTTTGGCTGCACTTTTATCCCCTTGCCATTTACTCGTGTCGTCACTTGTATGCTTGCTGAAGCAAGCTTTTTGGTCAGTCCTTTGCTGCATGCTCCTTCAAGTAAAAAAGTTTCTTAATGGATTTTCTTTTTTAATTCATTAACTTAAAGAATTACCTTTATTTCAGCTGCAAGGGGTTCTTCCCTGACCTTCATTTATGCTGTGTCAAACAATACAAACTTCCTATCGCACTGATATTAACAATAGGTCAAGATTCATTCAGGCTGAGAAAAGGCATCCCTTGAAACTTATCACCTTCAATCTGCAGTTCAGCAGCAAGTAAAGCATTTTCAGCTAAGATATGGTCTAGAAAATTCCATTTCCTTTAGAGGACTGAGACTGCTGCTTCCTCAGAATGAAATAACACTAAAACTAGGAACAAGAAAGATAACTGTGGAGTGGGAAAAGCTTCCCAGAAGAGTTACAAATAGAAAGTCCAAACTAGTTGATGAGATAATTCCTGTCAAGTTATTCAGGGTTAATGGAAAAACAGTAATGTAAATAAGCCACATTATAACAAACACAATTACAAAAAATGGCCATGCTTTCAGATTAAGATTTAGATTAAGACATTAAATAGTTACATAGCTGTTCTACTAAAGCTGAGAGACTGCAGAGACACAGAAAACCTAAATGATTAAGACTCTGGAAAGAAGGCGCAGAGGAGAGGAGGATGAAATTAAAGCTTTCAGTGAGCTTTTTTTGAGAGAACACAGTGACATAAACAAAAGGACATGACTAACAGAAATGTTTGAGGTAGTTGGCATATCTCTAAATGTACAGAAAATGGTAAAACTTAAAGGAAGATTAGAATGTTTACACACTGGTCATTGCCATCACATTCTTTTTTCTGTTAAGTTTTAGTACTAATAAACAACCTTCCCTTAGGTAGAGTTGACTATTTATTGGGGACACCTTCCAGAAGATCTAAAAGTGAGATGGAACCTGAGATTAAAATAGGTAGTACCTGGGGATATTGATGCTAGTCCTATGCTAAAAGTCAGTGTGTTGTGCAGATCTTCTTGGAGACATGTGATGACCTGAGGTCAAGACTTGAAAACAGAGGTGCTTAAAGGTTTGAAGTGATGCTGTGAAGGTGGCTGAGTCAATATATCAGAAGTTATAAATGAGTTTACCATGGCAAAAGGTAGAGGACAAATCACATAACTTGAATTTATTGAGTGGATGGACAGTGGTCTCTCTAAGAGTGTTGTGTATGTTCTTGCTGAGACTATACAGTAGGTTTACATAAAGGAAAAACATAAAATAAACTTAATAGCAAAAAAAATAATAAAGCAGTTGCATATATATTAGTATGATATCTGTAGAAAATTCCTCCTTTAGTATTCTATGTTACTTGTCTCACACAGAAAACACCTTCTTTGGTAAAAATTAAAAAGAAATCAAAGACAAGTATTACCTTTCCATCCATGTAATGCCATAGTGGTCTATCACATTAATGTCAGTGTTGCAGGCTGATAGTATGGTACATTTTCCATTTTATCACTCACAGGTGTAATTCTAACTAATAAAAACTAATGTTAATTAGTAAATGTGACTAATACAGGCCATTTACACAGATTTTGACCCCCTTCCCGTATCAGAGGTTCTGATACTCTTCTACGAACTAATATGAATCAGTCTGGGCATAATTCTGACACTGTTGTCACTGTGCATTAATATAACTACTCTCTTTGGCAGTAGCAGAGTCCTGCAGTGATTTTGAAAGGATAATGTTAAGGCATGCTTTTAGGAATATGATGTAATGTGCATATGATGAAGAGCTATTGCATTTATTAGGTCATTATCAGTTTAATTATTAAGAATACTTCTATATCACATGTATAAGAGCAGAATGGGAGTCACGTATAGCATGATCATGCAAAAAGAAAAATTACAATTTCTTTAAGAATAACTTTTCTGGACTTGAAACATTCACTGTTGCTTACATTTTCTGCCTCTTTATCGTTAAGAAACTCTTCACAAGCTGTAAGAAGAGTAAATAACCTCAGTGATTTTGGCCAAATCTGCATGTTCCGGTGGCCTTACTCACCTCTGGACTCTCAAATTTGAGGCCTATGTGCTCAAAGTTATGCTGAAATAGCAAAACAGGATTAAATTTCTGGAAAATTCTACTAAGGAACATAGTGAATAGAAATACTAATAACTTTTTTATGGACCTGACAATAATGGGAAATGCTGCAATTAGACAATGAACAATTGTTCAATGTTGCTGAAATAGAAGACAAGGAATTAAAACTGTCCTTGGAGTTAAAATCAAGACTATCATGGCTATTTTTTTGTGCCTATAAACTTATTTCAGCGTATTGCAAAGACTTCCCAGAGGTTTCCTCTTTTTATAAGAGTAAAAATGGAGAACAGCCAGTATTTTATCCACCTTTCTTATTCTGATACAAAACTGAAGTTGTAATACCTTTGACTGAATGTTAATTATTTGTGTTAGATAATAGGTAGTTAAGTAGGAAGAAAAAGATCATGCATCTTCTGTGCTACCAAAGATCTATTAATATTTAAAAATTATCATTTAGTGGTAACATATGAAGAGGATTTTGGAGATTAACATGCTGTGACTAGAAGCGATTCATTTCAGTCCTAATTCTACATCCAGCTAGACAATATTTAAGAAATCAAATTTGGTCTCCTGTGTACTGTGTTATGTGTTATGTAAGAAAAGTCACTTACACAGATTTAAAGTTAACTGTGATACAATGAGGTTTTCTGGATGGTATCCCAAGAAAGCATTTTGAATATATTTTCCTCCTTTTTTCCCCTGTTGTGAATTAATAATGTGTTTATGGACCCATGTCTTGGAGAATGCTTTTCTGTTTATTTTTTTTTATATGGTGTTTATTTTATCTGTTGATACCACTTCTTGCTTTTTCAATGTGTGTATTTACCTATAATTGACAAGCCGTTGCAACAAATTAGGTATCCCCTAGCTAGCTGGCCTTTGCAAAGAAGATCCCTGAAGGCAATTAACAAATGGAAACACTGCACGTTGTCTTAGCTTAGAATTCCTAATAAATCAATATGAGGCAAATATTCATACATTAAAAGTTAAATACTTTAAGTCTTTTGACAGTAATTCAGTGTATTTTCAAGAGAGGTTTAATTTTGGTATTAATTTTTTTCTTTCCATTTCATCACTGTTTGTCTCAGATAGTAAATATTTCATACTACTGACTGACACTTCACAGTTGGAACAACTAAGTATACAACACTCAGATCTAGTTTAGAGGCCTCCAGCTGCAAATTTATTAAGAAATATCATTCCATAAATAAAGCTAATGTTTATTCAGTGGCTTTATATCCATGGAAGCAATATTCACACACACATCATCAGAACTGCAGTAGCTAAGACCATAAGTCTGCCATCAGTCCTAGTCCCAAAAGAAGGATCAGATGCTCTTGATTAAGATGCCTCCATAATAAATCTCAGAATAGCTGTTGATGTCATTAACATCTGTATAGCCATGGCAACACTGCCTTAATTTTGAACTCTGAGATAAGGCTTGCAGACCGTATTTTCAAAAGAATTAGCATACTTGGAAAAGCACCTGAACACCTAACCTACACAGGTGCTTTTAGAAATCACATTGATGAGAGTTAGATGATTAAGTGTTTTGGCAAATCTATATCTATCTTTAACATATTGAAATACCTTTCGAAAATCTTAGGGCTTAGGCAGCTTTAACAGCATGATCAAGAAAAGGCATAAGACAGACCCAGACAAAACTATGCCTGGGGACAACAATACACTGTCCAGAATAGCTTTTTCCTTTTCTGCTATAAACATCATGAGCATACAATAAGTGAGGACTAGGCCTCAGAGTTCAGAGCATGTCAAGTCTGCTATTTAAAGAAAATATTTTTCCTTACCACAAATACAATGATCGTCCAAAATACTGAGAGCTTTGAAGAACAAAGCTGCTATGCCTTTTTTTCTGATTCCATACATCATGAAAGCAGCAGAAGTATGAATTAGCTCGATCACAGTTCCATGCTTGAGCAAATGAAGCAGATGGAAATATTATCTTCTGTTCAGGTGTGAAGTGGGTGAACAGTAACCCTCAGCCTTCATTCACAAAGCTCCCCAAAAGTCAAGCAGGTGAGGTTTAAATTAATGAATCAGAGGTTGCCATAAACCATTTGAAAGCACTGTAAAAGGTTAAAATATTTTTGTCCATTGGTAGAGACTATATTAATGGAAATGTATATTTCTCTGCTGAAATAGGTATTGTCTTAAAATATCAGACTTTTATGAGCAAACCATGTCACTTTACCATTTCTGTGTGAAATCTTGTAATTTCTGTGCTTACTTTTATCCTTGTAACACATCAACTTCAGTGACCTTGCTTTCATTTGATACTAACGTAAAAAAGGTAAGAAGGAATTAATTCACACAGATCAAATATCACACAGGTCATTCAGTTACTGCCAAAAAACCTGTTTGCTTTCTTATTATTATCAATAAAATCTCAAAACACATCTTTGATCTCTGTGTAGGTTCAGTGCATAGGTCTTTTCATTTGTTTGTTTCTGTCACTGTTCTTGATACTATTTCTGGAATTCTTGTAGACATTAGTCCTTCAAGTAAAACATAATTCATCTTCAGGTCTAGGAAAACTGATGTGGAGGAGAGGAGGTTGGACTGTTATTGGAGGCCGATTAGTATCTGGAAGGACTATTGTCCAATAGCTCTGATTTTAAATGATAAAGCAACACAATAAAAAAGTTGGTATTCTGAGGAATGTGTTAGGAAGGGTGGCAGAAGGGAGTAAAAGTTTAATGAGGAAACATGTCATTTAGCTGCCAAATAGACATCACCTTGGAAAGGTGCGACCCTAGGATGTTACCAGTTTGTCTGCATTAAAAAATAAGTGATTGGTACTCTATTACACATTTATTACCCTGAGAATGGCATCCAGAAGTTAGGTACTTGTCAGGTGAAAGAAACTCCTCCCTTGTCCTAATTTGTTTTTTTAAGATGCTACGAATTAGACACTTTGAAATAGTCCTGTGTGGTTTCACTGATCCTTAGAGTCTTAACTTAAAAGAAGTGCATGGGTCATTGAACCTAAAAAATTCAGTAGCCTTTCCTTTCACTTCAAAGATATGCCGACCCCCCCCAACCTCAGTTAAAGAATTCATACAGAATATGATGTATTCTTTCTCATGCCCTCCATATAGATATTGTTCCGTAAACCCCTCTTAAAACATTTCAGCAAAATCTGACAAGTGACAAGATCAGTCACTGCTCTTAAGGGTGAGCTGTAGTTCAAAAGGAGGAAAGTAATAATTTACTTTAAGGTCACTGCTAGTTAGAACTTTAACCTTGCAAAGTTTAGAAGTGTGAATAACTCATAAGAGTATAAATCAGCTTCTCAAGTAAATTAATTCAAAACCTAACTAACATGAACATAGACTGAAATAAATTTTTGCATTTTGAGCCTTTGGTTAGATCTCATTATTTTTTGTTTGTTTGTTTTCTTGCTAGCTTTTGTTGGGAGTTTTGGTGGAGGAACTGGAATGGTCAGTAACTCTTTAGGCCAACAGCTGCATGTGTAGAGCAGTAACAAGCAGTGTAGTCAGTCATGTCATGAACTGACCATACGTTATTACTGATATAAGTCCTAATTGCAATATTTACTTTTATCTGTTTTCTGCCCTCTTGTCCATATTACCAATAATACTTTTGAAAAATCCTGCTCCCAGATCAGTTTCAAGTATTCATTATTTATACAGTCAAATTGTTTAAGAAAGGTTTCTTCTTCTGTACCCATAAAGTGAAATACCTTTCCTGGAAGCAGTCAATCTTTTCCTGTTTGGACATTTAAGATTCAGCATTTCTAATTATTACAGGGCTAAACCTAAGATCTTTATGCACTGGTATGGTAAATTTGGCCTCGTAATAATATCTGTTGTTATTCTTAGACTTACAGTCCTTAAAATTTCACACTTATAACAACCTTCTTTTCTTCTGAATAGAAGCATTTGGAACACTTATGCAAACATTGCATATATAGGTTTCATGTTAGGGGGGTGTATATACCTGTACTAACAGAAAAAGTGGTGAGGAAAATTGATGAATAGAGCTTTTGAACATTTCTTTCTTCAATGTACGGAGATCTTAAGTTGTGCACATTAGAAATGTTAGTATAGATATTACACGTGGTCAAATCACTTGTGAACAAAGTGCCAATTCTCAAATAAATCTTTTCAAGCTTTCATCCTTTGTTATGAAATATTGCAGAAGTCTGCAATGGCATATCAAAATTCTACATACGACTAGGTTTGTTGCAACAATGTCAAGGGCTTAGATGTAGGAACATTGAAGTGAATGTTGGTAGTCTACCCTGGTTATTATTACATAATTATTATTACTTGCGCCTTACTTTCCCAAAAATAAGCACATAAAACCTGAGACACCTTATAATATTTAATAGAATGGGTTTTGCAGCCTTGCAAACAGTGTATTTAAGTGCTTTACATTATAGAGTTTTTATCTGAGCTGATCTTTAAATGTCATTAAAATGACATTTAAATGCAAACTGATTCAAGTCTGAAAAAATGTTTCAAGAATTGCAAAAGTATATATTTGGTAATGGTGACCAATAGTACAAATATTGAATTCTGCATTATTTTAGAGTTTCACTTATGACATAATTTAAAAATTCAATTATGAAAATTTAAAATTAAATAAATTTAAAATGTTCTCTGATATGATTTGAAATTCATAGTAAGACTTGAAGAAAATTCAGAAACATCAGATACATTTAGAAAGAGGAAAGAGAGAACTGCAGAAATGCATTTCTACTTTTATTGCTAATTGTTTATTTTGGGTATGTGCCTAGCATCACAACATTTAAGTCGCAATTCTTTCTGACTATTCCTATCAACAAACATAAATCTGTGTATGCATAAAACCATGTTATTTGACAATGACTGTTACCACCAGTAATATCAAATGCTTAAAAGTTTTTTTCTTTTTCTTTTCAGATCTCTATCCTGAGGCAAAACAACAGGATGTGCCTTGGAGAAGAGTAAGTTAAAAAATTCCTTGTCCTTGATATTTTTTAAATTATAATAATACCTGGATACTGTATCTAAAATTTCAATGAAATTAGCCCATTATCCATTAATTTTAAAAATAGTAGGCCACTTCCACTGAGTCCTACACTGTTTATTCAGACTTGACCTTGATTTCAGCAGGAGCTTTGCCTGAGTAACATTCTTCTGAGTAACATGAATTTAAACATTAACAGTTTTAGGGAATTAGTATCACATATTTAAGCACCTGTTTCTTATGAAATCCTACAATTTTATGAATAGAGAAACATCCTAGGTGATTTTGTTGCTTTAGGTAACGTTCCTCTAGAAAAGATACCCCAAGGAAGATGATCTATTCTTACAAACAAAGTAATAAAGACCGTGATGTCTTTTCTTTGATGTACATCTTCCAAATGTAAAGAACACACGTAAAATTATTTTTATGTGCTTAGATACCTATTAATCACTGAGCTTTCTCCTTTATCTGTGCCTGGAATGTCTATCTTCTCTGTAGCGCTTGGAAAGTTACTTTTTATTGTAAAAAAAATCACATAAGGCTAATATACAGTTCATGTCTCTCAAATAGTGTACTTGATAAGCTTTAAAACTGAAGCATTTTTCACATCCACATTATGTATTGTTTTACTTTATCCCAATAGCAGCAGGTTCAAATGCCAGTGACTCAATGACATAGCTTGTGCAGTAATGAATATCTGTTAACTGCTTGGTACTGAGGGAATGACTAGCAAAGTTTTTGCTATGTCAAGTCTCTGCTGAGTCAAGAAGTTGTCATCCTGTTTTTCAGCAGCAAAATTAGTGCAATGTAAGTAATATTGATTTCCAAGTGGTATGATGTTACATTACAATGCCGGATGTTAACCTTAATTTCTATTTGTTAAAGATACTGCAAAGTGTGTTTGAGTGGAAAATGTAAAGTTACTATTAACCTGCAGTTATGAAAGAGAACACAAGCACACTTGGAATGTTACCTTTGGTTTGGTGATTTTAGGACTTGGATTTTAGACCAAAGACTAACACCAGTCCCTAAAGAAACGGAGGTTCTCTAGCCAGGAAAATTAATCTTGTTTCACTGCACACAAAAAAAAGATGCAGTGGTTGGAAGATAGGAGCAATACTGGGAGTAGATCATCTGTGCCTGGCTCCTGGGAGAATATTTCATGTTTCCTTTCCCCAAATATAAAAGCAATCTCTTACAGCCACTGAAATCACTTGAGGTATATCTTCAATCCATTTCAATTGTCACAGTTCCATTCCATTCAGCAGAGTGGTATTAATTTTCATCACCTCACTGCTTGAACATAAATCTTTATTACCTCAATTAATGAGTTTCATTTTTCCCTTCCTTTGATGTGCTTTGTGAGAATATACTATTATTCCAGTCACATTTGCAGGGCACTCTAAGAGACATTTGGCATAAACCCTTCCGTTTTGGAGTTATGCTGCTTTCAGGCCTACTGAGAAATTGATATCATACTCAATTCAGGAACGCCTTTTTGCTCTGAAGCTATTCTTTACTATTCACAGTTTTGTCCTGATAATGCCTCAAGATATTTTCACTAGGCAGGCAGAGATAGAGTTCTAATGGCAGGACGCAAGCCGAGGAAGGCAAAATGCAGTTTTCTTTCCTTAAAGTTAATATGTTGCAAACATGAGATAATTCATAAGCAAAGTCTGAACCACACATTTAGGTTTTAGAAGGATATGTGAGTGTTATGTGCTAAAACCAATATTTTGATTCAAAATACCTATGCCTTACTACATTTTACCCATTACAGATATATTCTACAGTTGCATTCACAGAATCATAGAATAAAACTATAGAATCATTTAGGTTGGAAAAGACCCTTAAGATGATAGAGTCCAACTGTAAACCTAACAGTGTCAAGTCCACCACCAAACCATGTCCCTAAGCATCATGTCTACTGCTACTGGCAGGTAAAAATAGGTTCATTAATTTGCAGATTACTCTTTAATGCTAGAAGAGGTGTTATTAAGAAGGAACATGTTTTAACACAAAATTCAGATTACAGAGTTAATCTAAAGTTATGTCAACAGAAGTCATATGATAATCTTTGCAAAAGTGTTGTCCATCAGGTTAATCCTGGACTGCACTTGCTTAAATGCAAAGCACCTTAACAAAACAAAAATGTTTTAATTAAGAGTCTTTAAACAGTCTTTAAACTTAGCAAGGATGGTTAAAAAGAAAAAAAATATCAGCTTTAGAATACGGGAGAACAGGATGGTACATTCTTTAAAAAACAAAACCATGTGTTTTTTCTGAAAAAGTATAAGAATGGGGGAGCTGAAATTTAGTTTTTAACTGATCCTGCTCTGTCCTGTCAAATGACAAATATTTAACGCCTACTTTGAACATTTGCTGTATCAGTCAGGCTAATATGAAACTCCATTAAAACTTGATCAACAGATAATATATATAACTGAAAAATTTCTAAGCAATAGTGTCTGGAAGCAGGAAGAGTTTTAATTTTAAAATTATTTTGTTGATTGTTTTAAATGGCTTCAGGTTTCAAATTTTTTGGACACAGGACATTTTCTAAGTGTTGGTCTATTCAAAAGCTTATCCCCCTTATGATAATGACAAAAGGTATTCTTTGTTATAACAAAACCAATCTAGATCTCTAAAAATATTTTTCAGTTCTGTCTTTCTGCACACAGCAGAAGGTTTTCTAATATTCTGTTAATAAATTTCTGGATTCTTTTATTATTTCATATATTGTGTGTTCTTTAATTAAATAGAATTTGTTAACATTTTTAATCCTTTTTATTTATTACAGCCAAATTAGTACTAATACAATTATCAACAGATAATTGTAAACAAACAAAAAGTGGTATTTTGCCTCTGTCAGAGATAAACATTTTGCATTATGCAATACAAATAACAATATTATTTTCCTGCAGTGCAGATTTTGCCTGCTCATTCTGATATTGTGTATCAGGCAGCCAAATTAGTTTTCTTCTTTTCCAGCCTCAGTGTTTCTATATGTTCACTCATAAATTACTTCTAAGTAGATTACTTCGCCAGCCTTGTATTCTAGGGAAGACTTTTTTCAAACACTTAACTCTGTGTGTGATTTGAAACTTGATCTCAAGGAAAAAGAGAGAGGCCACTAATCAAATATTTAAAAAAAATCTGAAATAATCTTCTCTACCTTATAATCATAATGTCAGGAAGTTCAATATTTCTGCTCAAACAAAAAGCCTGGTAGACATATTTACCAAAGGCCTTATGATGTTTGCAGTCGACTTTGCAGAAGACAACATTTATTAAACCTTTACAATGTCTGGCAGGTGCCATGCATTCTCCTGGGGATTAGTGTTATTCAGATATTGTCTTTCATTTGAACTTCAAACCCTTTTCCTTTTTTTAGAGACAGCTTTTTAATAGGATTTGGAAATTAAAACCTTTTTATTTGTGTCATTATAATACCCACTACGAATTTACGCTTGGGAGATAAATGCCAATAAAGCTAAAAGCTATTGCAATTTTTAAGAGGGAAAAAAAGAGGGGAAGAGGTATAAATGTAGTTTGAATCATTCAAAAAACTAAAGCATGACCTGTGATATGTTCTTCTTCCTTTTTTTTTTTTTTTAATGAATAAAGCAGAGACAGGTATTTCCCAGTATTTCCATCTTTCAATATCTAGTCCCAGTATTTCCATCTTTCAATATCTAGTCCCACAGAGACTTTATTGTGTTATAAGGAGACAAAATATTGTGTTTAGTAAGATTTAGTCTTAGCAACAAAAATTGGTTAAGAATTCAATTTTTAATGTGAAAAATAAGATCTGAAGAAGAGGACCTTAACAGATTTTGCTTCTTTAAACCCTCACATGTAGACGAAAAATGTAGGTTCCAGCTTTCTGGAGTCTAGATTTCTAGTGTAGGTAAATTTGGGCAAAACACAGGTAATTTAGGAACTAAAACAAAATGGTGCTCAGAAAGAAGATGATTAGACAGTTGCTTACAAATTCTCTTTCATTTTGTGCTTTTTGTATTTAGAGAATATGTTTAATTCCATAGTATACCTTAAAGTAAGCTCAATGTAAAATTAAAATGGAAATAAATATCTTTAAAACATCAGTAACAGAATTCAGGCTGCCAAAAGATACCTACTGTTTTGGGAAACAGGATGATATATCGTTTTACTTTTTTTCCTAGTTTCTAAAAGGAAAGGTTTCCAAGGATCTTCCTTCCATCCTCTCTGGTTTACTATATCTCTCTTGGGGGATGAATGAAGAGAAGGCCATCAAAGAGTCCTACTTTTGTTTTCCTGGAACTGATAAGAATCTCCTCAGACTTCTGTAAGAGCTGAATGGAAGTGTGTCCACCTTTTTGCTTGTTTGCCTTTTACACTAGAAATGCTCAGTAAACAAAACTCCTGTCCTTTCAGCAAGGTTTTTATGTGTTTTCTGCTGAGCTATAGGCCTCCAGTTCAGTCCCATAAATATCCACACTGCTAAAGTTTCCAGCTACCTCAGTCTCACCAAGCAGCCCACTATAACACTGTGCCTTGTGGATTTCTCTGTGCTAGTGCAGGTTCTGACTGCTTCTGGTTCAGGGTCCTAAGAACACTGTTATCATTGATTGCAAGCATTGCTGCCAAAGAAACTGGAGTACAACTCCAAGGTGAAAAATAAACAGTGTGATAAAATCTGTTTTCACAATAGCATTTTTGGTTGCTTAGGGATAGCACTGGGCTATAAGTTTTGTTTGCCTTTATTGGGCATAGTGGAGGGAAAGGGTGGAAAAAGGGTGTGAGCAGTTATGCTGGGATTTCTGAAGAAATGGTAAAATAACCTCAGGGCTTGCTGGCACATACAGCCATGTTAGTGGAGAATAAGAAAACAAAAAAGGAGGCAGACTCTGAAAAAGGAGAAAAGTGAAATAAGAAAGAACCAGAAAAGTGAGGAAATCGTGAAGAAACTTGTACTATCAGATTCACACCACCCACAGATGCAAAATTCCACAAACACTTGTCACATTTGCGTATATTCAACACCTGGAAAGTTTTCCAAGAAATTTTTGGAAATTTGACTTTTGTCAAAATATTTATGTCTTAAGTTGGTCCCCACAGGTTTCCAGCTCATTCTTAGATCTTTCCTGATACAGAGAAATGTGTTTTTAGACTGAGTAACTGAGGTTTAATCAACATTTTGCTATGTGTGTTTTAAATTTTGTTGGTTGTGAAATGTGCAACTTAGCAATATTTATTTTATTGTTGTGTAAAAAATGTTATGTGACCTAGAATTCTAAAAACTCTTGGATAACAGCCAGACAGAAAGTTAACAGTTTCTCTATGTGGCACCTTTAAACAAAAACAAATGAACAAAAGAAAAAAAAAAAAGAAAAAGAAAAGGTTACTAAAAAGAAAGGTGACTCTTATTTAAGAATTTTATAAGTAACCTAAAACTTTTTTATACCTCTGTAAAGTTGTTTAATATTTCAGATGCTTTCTTCCCAAAGCAAGGTGGAGTGGTTGTTTCAACTTTGAATTTTTGACTTATTATAACAAAAACCAGATATTAACAAACATTCTGCAGATATGATTATTATGTGATCACTCAACACAATGACTTCTTACCAATGTAAATAATAATTTTAAAACAAATTCTTTTTTAGTTTAACAAGTTTTGTTTAGCTTTCTCCAAAAACAAATCTGAAAGACTATCTAGAAGAACTGGAAGAAAAGTATATTTTTGTTTTATATTTCTCTCTTTAATCCTTTTCCAAATGTAGACAGATACCAGAGTTTCTAACCTGATGGATACTATTTCATACAGTTGTACGAAAAACAGAATGGTTTTTTCATTGCTTTATCTCAGTGCACTTTCACAGAGGTAACTGTGGATTGTTAATCAGTGCTCTACAGCTGGAACTAGTTGTCTGACAGTGAAGATAGGGAGCTGTAGTTTGAAAAGAACTAAGAGGAAGTAAAAACCCCTAACTGAAAAACTTCCTCACAGACTTACTAGTAGAACCTGATTTTATTGAAAAATCAGTGTATTTTTAATGTAAATGCATTATTTGCCTCTCATGAAGTGCTTTGGTTTTCCTTTTAAATTTCTATTCAACTTTTATGAAATATGTTTTGTCATTCTAGCTATACTAACGATGCATCATGACTTTCCTGCATTTTAAAGGGTTGTACTAATACCCACCTCACCCAAAAAACTTGCCATCTTGTTAAAAATTTATAATTTTTACTGTCATCAAGGACAAGGTGGAGGTCTTTAAAAGTAAGGAGGAGAGAAAAACCAACATAAGGCCAAATGCAAAGGTACATATTTTGAGGTTTTCTCTACCAAAACTAATTGACACCCATATTTAAAGAATAAACTGCTATTGTGCTAGATATTATACAAATTTAGAAAAGCAATAACTCCTAATTTGCATTGTCATGATTTTAAGTACTAATTCAGAACAGCGTTATAGGGCAACCCCAGTTCTGCAGTTCCCTCTATACTACAAAAGCCCACGTGAAATTACGGTTATTACAGTGTTGGTTTACTCCTTTTATAGTCTACAGATGCTTAGAAAACTTTGAAGATATAAATACAGGAGAGAGTTTTTGCCTGGAAGCTCACTAGAAAATACGTAAATAAGAGATGGTGTAATGAAATGTGAACATTGAAATCTCTTCCTTATAGAAACTGCTAATGTAATGGAAGATATTCTTCAGTTTGGGTATACATTCTTCTTTAACTCAAAGAGAGAGTTTTCCCATTTCTGACACCAATTTAGAGTGTAAGTTCCTCCTGAAATATTATCTTCCCTTTTGATCTGTTCAACAATGAAGAACAGTGAAAGTGACTAAGTAGAAGAGAATCCATAGTTTATTTCTTTCTCTTTCCCATGTTACATAATCTTATATTGGTGAGGAAATTCAAAGAGAAAGAGGGTATATAACATATACTAGAATATATACTCTTTCTGATCATTTTCCTACATGCAGTATTATTACGTTAACCACTCATCTCCTGCATGAAACCTTTTCAGATGCATTTTAAAAGAGTAATTTTACAGAATCCAGGGAATTTCTCTTATCTGTCATAACAGAAATGTTTTCAAAGGATGCTGTGTAATTAAGCATGAACTCCCCTGCCTGAGCAGCAATCCTAAATCAAATTGTGTTTTTCCAGGTGTTTCTCCAAACACTTTAGAATATTTCCAAGCGTACCCTCTTACAACTAATATTGCACTGACTCGTCTGGTGTTTACTGGTCTTCATCTTTTATTTTTCTTTTTCTTCTAATGATAGCTGTGTTCTAGCAGATTTACTTTTCAGAAGTTTATGCTAAATATAATGGTGGAATTCAGGTGTACAAACCTGAGACAGGGCCAAATTCAGAGGAAAATTGGGAAAGATTTAATAAGTCCACTTATTTCAACATGAACATTAGAGGGTTCTTTTCCACTGTTTTTCTGCAGAATTGTCTATAAGGTCAGCAATACATTAACCTGAAATTTACACTTTCTTACATGTTTTCTGATTTAGCTCTTTAAGTTTGAGTGAAGGATAGTACATAAAATTTATATCCAAAAGAATTCAATTTTTAGAGTTCTAAGCCAAAATGAAAAATAAAAAAGGTGAAAATGGACTTTGTTGATTATATTATTCACTCAGTGAACACTTCTGAACAAAAAATGTCCATTTACCATAAGCGGTGTGAAATTGTTTTGAATTATGCAAGGCTGAACCTGTTGCAGGGTATCGAACATGAAAATTCCCTTAATGACTCAAAGGCCCAAGAGCTGAAACATTAGATTTCCCAAAGCAATGAAGGAAATCTTTTAGTTGATGTAATATGTGATATTTTCTCAAAAAGTCTGAATATAAAGAATTTTCATAGGACAATAATAAGCAAACTATGTGAATAACTCTGGGGATAAAAAGAAAAGTGTTAGAGGTAGCATTAAACTACACAGCATTTTGCTTCTTATTCATAATGGATCTAATGGTAAAAATACAGTAGAATTGAATATCAAGGACAATATAACACACTGGGCAGTTTTCACAAAAAAGAGATACTTGCATTAAATTTGTAGTATTAGGAATAAGTTTTATCATGATGTATCAAATTTTTTGTTGAATATTTCAGTACAAAGCACCATATTTATCTAAGCCTGTGCAGAAGAACAAAACAAAACAAATTTGACTAAATATTATTTAGGAAAAAATACACAGCATTAGTATTTTTACAATACAATTTTATAAATTTGTTTCAAAGGAAATAAATGACAGATTGTATCTTTTTATGTTTGCATAGTTTATACTACAAAGTTTAAACCTTCTGTTTTATTGAAATGAGCAATTAATCATTTTGGTGTTTGCACATGACTGTCAGAAGTTATTAAAGCCTTTTGTTTCTACAAAAGTTAAAAACATGAGCAGGCAAGAAGACAGAAAGTTTTCTGGAGTGTCTAGAATGGAAAGTATGGTCTGGATTTAAATATTGCCTTAAAAGATACATATTTTATTCTTAAATATCATACTTGTATACAATATTACCTCTAATAGTGTTCTAAGATTTCTGATGTCTTATTTTCATATGTTGTGTTCTGTCGCTATGCTGCTGTACCAGTTTGTCCTGTTTCTTAAGTTATGTGCAGTGAACACTGAAAAAATCAGAAGTAGTTGTTCTCCCAGAAAATATATAATACATACAGAATGCTGCTAATGTATCAAACAATTGTCAGTAGTTTAGATTTCTTCCTGTACTAAACCATTTAGGACCTCTGTTTCTTATAGGTTGCATAGATTCTAAGAAATTTACTTCCTTAGGTTAAATATTTTACATTTTTTCCCTTAGTTTTTTGACTCTGATTTGGAATTAGAAATTAGACTTCTTTATTCTCTGGTTTGTTATTAATTTACACTCATACTGGACAACCTATTGTAGTGGAGAGATATCCAGTCTAAATCTAAAAGTCTTAGTCAGGGTAGCAGAACAAGATGCAAGATGGAGGAGTCATGAGCTTCCTGTGGCTTGCCTTTCAGACATACTTTTAGAATTGACCTTGGTTTAGACCATTTCATTTTCATAGGTTTCTTTGATATGAGAAAAGCCTTGCTGTTCCACTTTAAAATAATAATAATAAAAAAATAAACTAAAAAATTACCTATTCTTGTAATTGCTTTGCAATTGTCTTTACAAATTTTAATAAATTTTAGTGGTTATAATTTATTAGCCCAGCTTGAGTACATACATATTGTTGGTCAAGTTCTTTGGTAGTGAAGATAGTAGTCCAAATCTTTTAGCCCAGTTTTCTTGTAGGAAGCCTACTCAAAATTAATAGATAGACACTTCAGTGACTAAGAAATAACACTGTTAAGAAGGAAGCAGGCAGGAGCCCTTTTTACCCATCAGTCAGTTTGAAGACTCACTTCAAAGACACTATAGGGTTAGAACCATTTATGCCAACACACAGAAGTAGCCACTCAGAAGCTAAGAGGAGACGTATCTTTGATTAACCCTTGCTTCCTCCTTCGGAATAACACTCCTGGAAGGAAGATGAGGAGGGTCAATTGTCCAAAGACCATTTACATGTAAAGCAGCAGCTTACTTCCAGCTTGATGTTAGTCAAGAACAATAAACTACAAAGATCTATTCCACCTAGATTCTTTTCTATCAGTTGTGCATGCAAACACACGTACTGGCATGGAGGCAATGCCAGAGTTAGAGTTAATGTGTCTAGTTAGTGCTTATGTATTAAGCATTGGTGATGGAAAAAGAATATGCATGCCGTCAGAAGCTATCCCATTAACCACTGCTATTGAAGTTCAGCATGTGATCAGTTTTGACATATCTTCACCTACTATCACAAGGGGCTGAGGTTTCTTTTATTTGTCCCCCAATCAAACTGATCTTATCACATACATTTGCCCTTGCTTATTGAGGCACTACTGTGGTGTAGCCTCTTCTACCTGTGGGGCAAGAATATTCACTTACTGAAAAGAAATCTTGACACCAAACCACAGCAAAACCCTGATATTTCTAGTTGTTTATAATGCAGTAAAATACACATTTCCTCAATCACATAGGGAGTTTGACACAAACAGCTTGTTCCTGTCCCAGGTAGCTATTATAATGACGTTTTGTAACTGTTTTCCTAAAGTATATAAAGCAGAGGTGGTATTTTGGTTGTTTTGACAGGTGACCAGTTATTTAAGTTCCTACAATGCCTACACAGCCTGTATTCATCAGACATAGTAAAGAATTAATCTAAAGGGAAAAGGAAAGAGGATGAGAAACAATCACCTGCTGCAGTTGAACTATCAAGACAGCTGTATAATTCACCAGTTGTTAGCCTGTTTGGCATACTCTTACCTTTTGGATTAGGAAGCTACATGGTGATATTCTACATGAGAAATGATAACAATAAATTTTTTAAAATACAATCTTCCCAGTGTTCCACTTTCATCTCACCAGCAGCTCCTGTGCCTCAGCTGTAAAGATTCAGTTGCTTGTGTATCAGTCTGTAATGACCCATCTTTAGAGCACAAAAAACACCCTCTCTCCTTTGTCTTTGTTTTTAATTAGGCATTTAAAAAAATTAAAGTCATCTTGCGGTGAGTTAAAAAACAAAAAGGTAAAACCCCTGCCAAACCAAAAACACACACACAAAAAGAATCACAAAAGCTATTGAGTTGACACAAGTGAAGATAAAGTAACCAGCTGGAAGGGAGCTGGAAAAAAGCTGCTAAAACCAAAAATGAGTCATTCATCTCTCATATTGGATCTACTTCCTGTAGGAAAGGACACGCAAATATGGTCGTACACTACCTTAATTACAGAAATTCTTGCAGAAGGTGTCCCTATTATGTTTAAGGAAGCCTTCTCAAGGAAAACACAAGACAATCATATATTTAAAATAATTTTCCATTGTCTTGATAAAAGAGACAGTGTTGTTCACTGTGTTGTGTTATCTACTTCAGTCTCATCTTCTGTTGGGTTCTTATACCCCAGCCAATACTATGACAACTGAAGGCTAGCTCTCCTGGGACTCTGTTTTTTTACCAGAATAAAATAATCAGAAATGTGTAGCTTTGTATTTATGTGATTGTAAGCAAGCAGTAATCACAGAAGGAAGGAGGAGAACTTTAAAGTCATACTAAAATCAAATGCAAAAGTTCTGAACATAAGCAACAAGTGCTTGCATCTTTCTGATCTCCCCTTCCTTATACAGAAATATAAACCCTGTTTTACACACACCATGCAGTCATAGAAGTTGCTGCAGGGTATTCCTGCTTCTAGCTAGTTGGAGCCTGAAGAAATTTTTACTGCCAGGTTTTGGGGTTTTGATTTTTTTTATTGAGTTTGTTTCATCTGAAATTCAGTAAGTGAAATATTAAGAATGAAGCATTGCAGTAACCTGAGAGAAAGAAAATAACAAAAAAGAACAACAGGAAAAAAAACCCAACTGAGCCAAGCCTCAAGCAACAAAGAGGGTTGGGATTTTTTAACTTCTGTCTCTCTGAGGTCTGTTTGTGATGGATGATGTGGAAATGAACATCAGAGTAAATCTTAAACTCTGAATACCAAAGGCATTTATAATGTCAAACATCATTTTTGTTCCTCTTTGGTTTTATTCCCATTTTCAAGCTGAAATAAGTAGCCCTAGGAACTGCAGAAAACTGCAGTGCAGTCAGCTTCCTGAACAGCGGCTGAACTGCTGGGCTTTTGGCAAAGACTTTACTTCATTTATGCATGTAAAATTCCTAAATATGTGACTGCAGTTAACCTTTTATATATGCCTTTATATATGCATAGGAGCCTATACAAAACAGTCAGGGCCCATGAAGTCCTCAGCTCACTTGTGACTTGCACAACACCCAAGTAGGTCCAGATAAGTATATGTATTTATAAATGACAAACAGGTCTACAGCAGGTTAACTGTTATGATTCCAGATATATTTCAGGTGTAACCCAGGTATCTACTTCCATCATGGGTTAGAAAGTGAAGACTTAACAGACTAACAAGTCAAAAAAGCTGCAATGAAGGAAACTGCAAAGTTGTTAGCCCCTGCTATTTGTCCTTTCTTTCTGTCACATAACTATCTCTGCCTTTCCCATTAACACTTGTATCATCTCCCCACTCCTTCCCTGAAGAAGCCATTTGGTTTTGCACCTCAAAACATTTGTTGCTCGAATGTCAGAAAGTCTCCTGATTCTGCCAAGATTGTGGTGAGAATAAGTCCCTCAGTTCATGGTTAATGCAGCTGTTCAGGGCAGGGAAAGCTCTGACAGCGGGAACATCCCCATTCTTCTGAATAGGATAATTTCTGTGATCCTGTTTACCCAATGTCTCAAGAGTAGTTGGGTCAGCACAGTAGATGGGAGGCATTTATCATGTCATAGAGGTAGGTATAATTACCTCTAGATAGGGGTAAAAAGAAATTTGTTAAATTAGTTTTATTACCAGAGGATATGCCTTAAAAGGGCATATCTTAATGCAGTTACTCAGTTGATTACAATCAGTCCTAAGTAGCCCAAAAAACAAATGTCTAACTCTGTTCAAGTTAATGACTGAAGATAGTATGATTCTTTGGAGGAATAACACAGTAGGAGGCTAGTGAAGATGTCGAGCAATGTATGGATTAAAAGCAGGTGAAAGGTATCACTGTGAGTCTGGGTCATTCAAAGGTTGTGCTAATTTTATTTTTCCATCATTCTCAAGATCTCTATCAGAGTCAGAGTGGAAGCCTGTGGCCTCACGTACTCCCTCACTTCAGAGCTTCAATGTCTGCCACCTGCTGCTTCTGTGCTTCAAAACTCTCTGAAATTTCACAGCACAGAAATGTGGAATATCCTCACTTTGTTCTATTTTGAAAAGAAGTGTAGATCTATAATACACTACTTAATTACACAGTAAGGATCCCAATCCTGCCCTTTGAATAAAAAGTGGTTTTAGATCTTCAGTAAAGGGAAATAGAATTTAGGTTGTATTTTGACCTCTGTTTCACACATCTGTATTTGCAGATCTAGCAGGAGAGAGGATCTGAGACTCAGCTCTTCTGTCACAACAGGATTATAGTGATGTTGCTGCACTGCCAATTCTTAACTCATGGTGCATAAAGTTCAGAATATCAGCTATCCTGTTTGTGTTGTGATGAAAAAGTCTGTGTTTATTTCTGATTTTGTGCCTTGTTGGTCTCTAAGCTGACAAATGGAGATAAAGATACTGAAGTTCAGGAATGCCCAGATACGAAAGTTAGATTCGAGTATGAATATAACACTCCAAGGGAGACATCCATGTAGCATAAAGCAGCTTAAGGCACTGAAGCATTGCCTAGGCTTGCATTTCTATTTATTAGCATGTTAAATTTCACTAGATGAATAACATAGCTAAATGCAATAGTAATATTTCTCATATTTTACTCAGCTTGAGTTTACTTTGTACATTAATTTATAGTACCATGAAGTTTTCTATGTCTCTTCTGTGTGTCCTGTATTTTCTAGGTCAAAAATAGGAAAATGCCATAAGTCACAGGAAATAGGAAATAAACAAGAGGTTTGGGATTTTTTGTACCTTTCACTGAATTTACCCTGTGTGGAATCTGGATTATAACAACTGTCCTATAGCCCAGTGAGTCTATTCTTTTGTCTCAGAACGGTTTTTCAAAGTGTAGTTAATTAATTTTCATAGCTATCTGTGCCTTATCATTATCTAACTTTTACACAAGGCTTTAAATTAATGTTTGTTGCAGATATTCATTTCATAGAAGTGCATAGACTGACAGGAGTACAAAAATTCAGAATACACAACAGTTTTTTTCTCATTTTGTCCTCATGAAGCTACAAGTTGTGGCCTCCATGACAATGGAAGATTTATTTGCAGGGAAAAAAGATAAAAGCTAAACCCAAAACTTCTTTTCAACAAATAGATGCTCTTGTCATTAGCTTTTTTCTTTTTTTTTTCTTTTTTTTTCCTTCTTTTTTTTTTTTTTGGTGGTCCCCGGGAGTATATATTCTCTTCTGTGGGAGTGTTACAGATGACAATATCAAGCACTTCCTATGTTCCCACCTCTTTTATAAATGAAGTGTCTGACAATCCAAAAGAAATGGTTTATCATTGTAAGAGTTTGTAAAGCAAACAGTCTTATTCTCCCATCTGTTGCTTGCAAAGCCAACGTATTATTGAATAATTCATGCCTACTTCCATGTAACTAAAGGGAAACTTTGCTACTGTACCTGGTTGTTTGTCTGGGCTGTACACTCTTATAGTGCCCCCCATTCCTTCTTCAACTAATAGCATTGGCCAAATATATATATACATATACACGCACATAAAAATATATATGAACATACACATGCAAAATGTATTCCTATTCCGACAGTTGTTATATAAAATACAGTTCTATTTATATAAATAAGTATCTATACAATAGAAGTGGAAATATTATTTTATATATACATAATACATATAACACGCAAAATAGCAATCGGAAAACTAACTATACATATGTTGGCATAATTATATATATATCTAAGAATATATATATAATCAGCAAAATAACAATGCATTTTGTTATCCCCAATACAGACGTTACTAGATAATTCTAAAATAATTATATGCTCTGTAAAAACTTTAGAAATAATATATTTTAACATTTTAATTTCTATTAATATGATATTGCTGTTGGCACAGAATATCCACTTTGATTGTTTTAGTTACCAGGTGGCAGTGGAATGCAGCCTTTCGAAAATAAAATATAGGAAATATTTTTAGACATGTATTTTAAGTCTTACCTCCCATACACTATGAATCTCAGAGGGGATGCTTTATGGATAAAAATACTTACAGAAATATTATTATGGGAGGTTCTTTCTTTACTGTGGATGCATGGTGCACTCTTGCCTTTTTCAAATGCTGCAGAGTATCAAATTGCTTTTTGCTAAGCACCTCAATTTGCACTAGTCAAGCAGTAGATTTTTCTTTCTTTTTCTTACATAGAAGTAGCCTGAGTCAGATTGATGCAAACGATAATGAAATCTCAAGTCAGCAGAAATTCCAGTGTAAGGAAGATCTTGAATATTACAAAGAACTGTCTTAACTGGCTACACACTGTTTCTTCTTGTATAATTCAATATAGATAGCATGACAGGGGGCATGCGTATAGCCTGCTGCTACCTTGGATGTCTGCAGGGCAGAGTCCCCTGTGAGGCAGTCCTGAAGGGCAAAGGGTTCTAACCAGGCTGGACATTCTTCAGGAAGGGGGAGTGGCCATCAGGAAGGCCATCCCCATGTGCTGAAAGATGAGCCACTGGGGTAGAAGACCAGCCTGGCTGAACAGTGAGCTTTGGCTGGAACTCAGGAAAAAAAAAGAGAGTTTATGAACTGTGAAAGAAGGGGCAGGCAACTCAGGAGAACTACAACGACGATGTGAGGTTATACAGGGAGAAAACTAGGAGGGCCAAAGCCCAGCTACAAATTAATCTTGCTACTACCATAAAAGACAATAAAAAATGTTTCCATAAATACATTAGCAACAAAAGGAGGGCTAAGGAGAATCTCCATACTTTATTGGGTGTGAGGGGAAACATGGTGACAAAGGATGAGAAAAAGACTGAGGTACTTAACGCATTCCTTCCCACAATTTTTAATAGTAAGACCAGGTTTTGTCAGGGTACCCAGCTCCCTGCACTGGAAGGCAGAGCTGGGTAGCAGAATGAAGTCCCCATAATCCGTGGGGAAATGGTTAGCGACCTGCGACACCACTTAGACACTCACAAGTCTATGGGGTTGGATGAAATACACCCGAGGGTACTGAAGGAGCTGGCAGAGGTGTTTACTGAGCCACTTTCAAACATTTTGTCAGCAGTCCGGGCTGACTGGGTAAGCTCCAGTTAACTGGAGGTTAGCAAATATGACGTCCATCTACAAGAAGAGCTGAAGGAGGATGTGGAGAACTACAGGCCTGTCAGTCTGGCCTGGGTGCTGGGGAAGGTTATGGAGCAGATCATTTTGAGTGCCATCACAAAGCATGTACAGGACAAGCAGGTGATCAGGCCCAGTCCACATGGGTTTATGAAAGGCAGGTCCTATTTGACTAACCTGATCTCCTTCTGTGACAAGATGACCTGCTTAGTGGATGAGGGAAAGACTGTGGATGTTGTTTACCTGGACTTTAGTAAAGCCTTTGACACTGCATCCCACAGCATTCTCCTGGAGACACTGGCTGCTGATGGCTTGGATATACATACTCTTTGCTTGGTAAAAAACTGGCTGGACGGCTGGGTCCAAAACGTTGTGGTGAATGGAGGTAAATCTATTTGGTGGCTGGTCACAGGTGGTGTTCCCCAGGCCTCACTTTGGGGGCCAGTCTTGTTTAGTATTTTTAACAATTATGTGGATGGAGGGATCGAGAGCACTCACACTAAGTTTGCAGAAGACACCAAGCTGGGCAGGAGTGTTCATCTGCTTGAGGGTAGGAAGGCTCTTCAAAGTGATCTGGACAGGCTGGATCAATGGATTTATACAATTGTACAGGGTTCAACAAGGCCAAGTGCTCGGTCCTGCACTTGGGTCATAACAACCTCATACAATACATTGGGCTTGGGTAAAAGTGGCTGGAAAGCTGCCTGGCAGAGAAGGACCTGGGGGCGTTGGTTGACAGCCACCTGAACATGAGCCAAGAGTGTGCCCAGGTGGCCAAAAGCATCCTGGCTTGTATCAGGAATAGTGTGGCCAGCAGGAGTAGGGCAGCGATTGTCTCCCTGTGTTTGGCACTGGTGAGGCCACACATTTGAATATTGTGTTCGGTTCTGGGCCACTCAGTACAAGAGTGTCATTGAGTTTCTGGAGCATGTCCAAAGAAAAGCAGCAAAGCTGGTGAAGGGTCTAGAGAAGAAGTCCTGTGAGGAGTGTCTGAGGGAACTGGGGCTGTTTAGTCTGGAGAAGAGGTAATGTGTAGATGTAACGTGTAGATGTGGTGCTTATGGACATGATTTAGTGGTGGACTTGGCAGTGTTAGGTTTATGGTTGGACTTTGTGATCTTAAAGGTCTTTTCCAACATAAACAATTCTGTGACTCTGTGATTCTGTGACTATCGGCCACAGAGTAACTCCCTGGACTATGACCTCATGATCTAATTCCTGATCCCCACATCACAGTGTGTCATGCAAATCTTAGTCAATGATTTCTGAGTTTTCCATTTTGATTCTACCTTTTTTGGGTGTTCTTTTGCAATAATAAGTACCATGCATGGTCACTTTTTGCCTGAAGATCTTTGGCCTGAAATAATATTCTCATTGAATTTAGTCATTGAAGAACCCCTAGCCTGAGGACCATTGCTTCTACAAATGAAGGGCCAATGTGATGTTCTACTTCCAAAGGATAGTCCCACCTACTGCATATTTATATTTAAAGAAATATAGTTTTAGCAAAAACTTCACAGATTAAAAAAAATGAGGAATATTTTGCCCTTTCTTCCCATCCCTCTTCTCATCCCTCTCCTATATCTTTTCTTGTCCTACATTTTTCTATCACACTAAACATCTGGCCCCTGTCCTTGCTGCTTCTGAAACCAGTGTAAAACCATAAATGAAGTATTCTCATGCTTTTCGATAAATTTCCAGAACAAAATAAAACTGACAAATCTTATGATAAAATCTGTCATATTTAGGTTCAAAATATGGACAGTTAGGAACTCAAACTGAAGAAGAGAGCAATCAAAGGGCAGTTCCTGGCAAGTAAAAATTCAGCATCAAGACGAGTTCCTTCTTCCTCATGCACTGTTTCACAGGAAATTATTTAAGGTGACATTCAGATGCACATCAGTCTCTGGGATCTGTGTGTGGGTTTTGCCTCTTTCAGACAGGAAAAAGATGTATGTCTGGGTGACCTCATGTTTCTTAGACTCTTACTCAGTCTCGCCAGCAATGACGACTGGCCTTTAGAGAGGGAAAAGTAATCTAAGTGTGAGAAGGATAAGCCAAGAATAGAGCAATGATATATATTTTATTTTGGTCTACAAAAAAAAGGTAGTTGTAAAGGTTTGATTTTTTTGAGACTTCCAAACTTTATTTTAAAAAAAAATATTAGGAGAATTTAGAAAAGTTTAAATAAGTCTTGGGACATCTTTCTATATAAGAAACTTTGATGCTACAACAAAATAATGAGGTAAGAGCCAGGATTAGCTTCCAATAGTTTATGCATCCGTACGAACATGATTTCATCTATAATGTACTTCTTAAGAATTAGGATTCTGAGAAACTGTCCATTTCCACATGTGGCACACATCTATTATTGAGCAGAAGTGAATGACATTATGAGATTTTTCAATTTGCTGAATGGTGACTTGAGATTTTGTTTGTCTCCAAATGAAAGGTTTCTAAAGCTGATTCACTGACAAGGCCAGCTTCCAGTACAATAATAAAGAGCTGGAAAAAGAATAAAGTTGATTCACTTCCTTAAATACTAATTCAGGTGTTTCTGTTTAGGTGAAATACCTAATATTCTGATACAGGAAGGAAAGTCAACAAGAATAACAACAGCAGCAGCAGCAGCACCAAGAGTGTGTATCTTTAAATTATTGCTGCAAACCCAAAACAGCAGTTATTCCATGAATTCTGGTTATAGTTAACAGAAAAAAATGTAGAAAAATTGCAGTGTCACATGTTCAAAAGAGAAATTTATCTATGGATTTAGTCTTCTAGAGCTATTCTTGGGTACTTCAGTCTTAGCTGAAAAATTAGTCATGTTTGTGACAGCTGCTGAAAAGACATTCATTGATTTATTAATTCCATTCTTCTAATATATTATCTCATTTGGTAAGATTACTTTTTCTAGCTTATTAAAATACCATTTCCAGATGCTTTAGAGACAGTGCAACTACTGTTGAAAGTCTGGGCAAAGAGCTGACATAAAATGCATAGTTGTTTTTAGCTATGTTCCACAGTCATTCCCCAGTAGGTGTAAGATATTTTAAGGAATCTAGTGGCCTTGTTATATATATTTGTCAACAAGCTCTGTTGATAAGTATCTAGGCTAAAAGAATGACGTGGTTTTGGCTTCTGATTGTTGGTAAGATTGTGAGTGCTGAGAGAGTTACTAATAGGCAGTGTCCTTACACTTTCTAATAAAGTGTCTTGAAACTATTTTCTTTTCTTACAGAGCTACTGATTGTGGAATTAGACTTCAGTGTAAGAAAATAAAATCTGCAAAATAAAAATGCAGATTCTAAAGGATACTTTAACACAAGAAAATGGCCACTTTATGTCCCAAATGGAAGAACACTGTCCTAGTAATAGTTTGTTATAACTTTTTCCAATCTCTATCAAATAGTCATGCTGAAATGAAAACATTTACTCTATTAACTAGAGAGGAGACAAAATTACACCCGTATTTTTTATTCTTAGAAAAAAGTTTCCCTGTGGTCTCTGTAAGTGTTGTTGTAAGTGCAATTTCATATATTTACTATTCCAATCCAGAAATAAAACAATAGGCTCATTAATTAATCCTATTTCCAGTTATGAATTAGGTTTGTCTGATAAAAGGGGAAAAAATTAGTCTTTTAAAAGTATTTTACTCAAATTTATAGTTGGTCACTTCAGCAGCCAGTTAAATGTCAGCTACTCAATTCTATGTTACTACAGAGGAATTGACCAGTGGAAGTGAACTTTCACAAATATTGCTTCAAATTACCTTGCAGAAATAAACTTTTTATTAGTGAAAAACATTAAAATTGTAAATAACTATAAGATCTCAATGAAATGTAGACTCCTGACTGCTTAGCACTACCACTGAGGTCAATAGGAATGTCAGTTTCACCAAAAAAAGATCATTTAGCAGTAAATAAATTTCCAATTCCAATTTTGGTTCATTTAAATTTATTTTTTTGTAAACATTTCTTTTTGTTCCAAAATTTGCCTTAGTTTTTATTTTTAAAAAACAATGCTTTATTATTTCACCATTTTTCAACTGAAGATTTTTCTTTTTACTCCTTAGTTAGAAAATGAAGAATACATAAATGAAAACACTTCAGTCTACAATCAACATTTTTCAACAATAAGAAACTGAACAAATGGAAAATTTCAGAACTACTTTCTCAACACATATCTGTTAGAATTTGTAAAATATCTCCCCTTTCCAGTGCAAGATTTGTTATTTTTACATAGTTTGAAAAACTAAGTTTTTTTAACTCAGTCAAAGCTGTATGCCTTTCATTTCTGGAGTGGGATGATATTTTTACCAGCTGGGAAGTGCATTCAGTACTAGTTGAGTATAATTCCTTCAGAAAACATCATATCTGATCAAAAATACAACCACCACAAACTTCATAAAGACATACATTACATTTGTGAACGTACTACACTAGTACATGGCAGTTGGTGATTCCATGCTCTTCCTCACATCCCCAAAATGTAATAGTCTTTAAATAACATATGGTTATACAGCATTCATCACAAATAACATTTTGAATTCAGGTATTGATTGAATTTTGATGGGGATCAGTGACAGTAAGACTGCTTACAGGGTTCCTGACTAAGTGTCTTCCCTCTTTTATACAGCTTTATTTTTTCCATTCCTTTTTACCCTAGAAAGAAAAAGAGACTATAAAGCCACAAACCTTTGCATTGTGCTAACTTGGCATACTTGTATGCATGTTTGTGAGAGAGCATCTTCATTCTTCTCTTGTTTTCTCCAGGCTAACACCAGCCAGCATCTCTTATATCTAAGGCCAGAGACCTCCTCTGCCTTGCTCTCCTCAGTGTATAGGCACAAAGACAAGCCTAATTTCACCCTTTTAGGAAATTTATTCAGCCAACTGTATTAAGAGATCAGCACTTTCTGGAATAAAAGTGGCTTAGTGTGCCTTAGTGAAAAAATAATTTTCAGCCAGTCTTTCTTACTGGAAAGAGCACTTTATGCATGTAGCATATACTTTGCACAATCAAATAAAACTGAATTCTTGAAGTAAAAATTGAATGGCTATGTAGAGTCAGCACAAAGACAAGACCTTAGTCAATGAAAAGTCACATGGATTTATTCTGACAGAATCTGTTTGAAACTTATTCTGATAGAATCGATTTGAAATTATCAATTTGACTACCTCAATGTCAGAAAGTAAAAGCTATATTACAGCATGTTTATAATACTAATAGTTATATTTCTCTGCTAGAATCTTCAACATCAGATCTAACACTCTAGCCAAAGTCAAACATCATGAAGAAGCAATAACACTATCTCTACCTATTTGAAAGTTCCTTAAATTTCACATTGTGCTAACCTTAAGTAAATGACCTGTTGCATTTTTCCCATCTTTTAAAGGCATGAAATGTGAAATGCATCACTTAATAAAGCAGAGGCAAAGCTTGTGTTTGTATTAATATAGCTTACTTATGTGAAAGGAAAATGAAGATCATAAATCAAAATTTCTCATTACAAGTTCCTTGTTTTACAGTAATTTACCAGTTTTGTTCCTGTTTTTTACTGTTCTATATCTATCTTATATCACTTATCCTTTTACTTAATTTCTGAACTTTTGGTATATGATGCTCCATTTTGTACAAGTCAAAAAACTAATTCTAAATTAACTTATTTCCTTCTCTCCTCTGTGACAGTAGGCATAAAAAGGCAAAGGCATTCCCTAGGACCTCTAGTGAGCATGCTGTCACCAGAAAATTATTTAAATAGTAACTTAATTTTCTCAGTATTTTTAATAAGAAAGAAAAAAAACAAAACCTGGAAAAAAAAAGTCTTCTAAAATCCTCTAGGAAAAGATAGGTGAAGAAGGATTCACAAATTCTTCAAAAACATTAATGTTGGGGTGTGTTGCAGACAAATTTCTGCATTACAAGCAGCACCATTTGCCAAAGAGAAAATAAGAATTCAAAATCTATTTTTGCCTTTTTTTAATATATATATTTATGTCCTGACACCATATATATAGATGTATAGGCACATATATTTATGTGTTTTAATTCTCATTTGCTCTGTCTTTTAATGATTTTAATAATACACGTAACACACAGTTGGTCTTGTGTCAGATTTCCACACAGGAATGAGCTTCATTCATACAATAACAAATAATACGTGGCAATATATACTATTTTCTTCAGGGAGACTCAGTTCTTTATCAAAGACTTGGAATACAGTTTCACTGTGTTTTAGTCAGTCAGTCAGGCTTGATATACATGCCACTATGTGTTTAATTTATGCTCGTTCCTGTACTTATGTATGTGAAAACCATGTACAAAAGCATAATATTGAGACATCTATTTTTTGAAGCAAGTGTTCTGAGATTGCCTAAGACTACTGAATTTGTTTGAAATGCTTGTTACAATTTAAATGACAAGGATACTCCTCTTAAAAATTTACTTTATAACACTATCCTATTAAAGAGTTTCTCACTATAGCAATTTCATTCAAAAAAAAAAGAAAAAAGAAAAGAACAATAAAATTGACCTGAGTTGCCTCATCTTAATGACCCAGCAGGGCAAAGTGGCTTAAACACTGAAACAGAAAGTGTTAGCTCCTTTTTTAAGAAACAGAAGTTAACTGTGAGAGAAGCCAAGGAACATTAAATCTTCTGATATTTTGTAAGATTTTGCAGTAGGAAAAAAAATGGACAGGAAGTTAATTTTGCATGATGATCTTAGAAATAATTAATTTAGAAATAATTTTCTAGATTTGGACTCTCTGTATCTTTGAAGAGAAAGTGATTACCCATGGAGTACAGTACAGTGACTAATGGCATTCTTATCTTTACAGTAATGCCTTGCAACTTTAGATTTATTCTTTGAATGCATCACTATGTGATTCTTAAATAAAACAGAGAGAGCTTAGTCTGGAAATATTTCCATATTATTTCTCTGAGGTATGTGCCATAGTGCTGGGTTTCAATTTTTTCACTTGTACAAAGAGGTTTTGGATTTTAAAAAAATGAAATTAAAATCAGTATTGTGTGTTAATTAGAGATTAGTCTAAAAATAACTGTATGTTCACCACTGGGAGAAAAAACTATTCACCAAATAAATCCTTTTGTTATGAAATTTCTTTGGAAATCTTTCTCAAGGTCATCTTTTTCTGCCTAACTCTTCCCATTCTTACAACTATGGTAGATGCATATTTTTGTGTAAAAAGTATGAAAAATGAGCCCTGCATGGGAACTATGATTTAGTATTCATCAGATCCATTAATCAGACAGTTCAAGATTATCTAAAATAGTTTTCTACTGGATTGGAAAACTGAGCATGTTCACATGGAGATTCAGAGATCCAGATCATGGAAAGAAAGAGAATGGTCAGAGTAGAACCTTTATTTTAAATTGTATTAAGCCATAAAATTTTGAAGTACATAAGAAAAAGTTTGGGCTTTTTGTTTTGACTGTTTGACAGACTATCTGAATTAGGACATTTGTAAGTGAATAAACTTTATGGAGGCTGTCCTATTTTTCAAGATTACAGAATTTACATTAATGGAGTCAAGATCTGTGCTAGAAAAATGACTAAAATGTATGGAGAAAGAGGGGAAAAATGATTTTTTGCAAGACTTCTCTGTTTTTTAAATATCTCCTCTCATTTAGTGTTCCCTAGAGTAGTAGGCTTTGTTGGTTTGTTGTTTTTTTTTTTTCCAGGTGATATATGTCCCCAGCTAGAAGCCTTCAGATCAGAATATAAGAAATGATTTGATTAAAACTTTATCTGTATTCTGTTCACTGGTTTATATACTAAAACAAATATGTTAATTGCATTTATTTTTAATCATGGAATTTGTCAGCTGTGTTTTATATTCCTAGCCCAGATTATAGTGAAAACTTATAAATAATAAAAATCGTGCTCCCCTTTTGTTTGAGGCATGCTAGAAAAACAATAACATTTATGAACATTAAAAATCAATGTTTTTCCACTAGTTCCCTTATTTGTAAATGTTATATAATGATGTCCCTTACATTTCCTGGTGAGCCTGACAGACTGTTACTATCCTGTTTTAGGGTGTCTGACACATCTCCTTTGTTTTGCAAAAATATTACATTAGAAATAGATTCTAACTTTACACAGTATCATTTTGCTCAGGCAAATGTCTTGAAGGACTAGACAGATTCTGCAAGGAAAAATACTAGTTCCTAATTCACAAGGGCATTTTCACACTTGAGTTTTTCTGCTGACTCTAGTAGGACAATTTCAGTGATGGTGCAGCTAAGCAAAGAATAAATTTTGGTTAAGGAGTCAGTATAAATATTTCTCCTTCTGCTCCTGTTTAGTAGTTGCTGTCTTCGCACTTGTTTGCTTCTCCCTCAGTTGTTCTAACAGCTTTATGTGGGACTGTGTTGTAAACCAGACAGTTGAAATGACTGGAGTAAAAACCAGTTCCTTTTTCTAACCCTTCTTACATTTATGTAATGGTGCTAGCAATGAAGCCTTCCCCTACAAACAATAGATTTTGTTCAATTTAGAAGGCTAGCTCTGTTTCAGAGGATCAATAAGGAGCTTCTTAAACTGGTTTCTCCTCGGAATAAAACCTATCCGGGAACTACACCCTAAGTAACTGTTCACGTCTGACAATACTGTCCTGCAAAGAAAAGTAATCATGAACCTGATTTTCTGCAATTGCATCTGATGTAGTCATTTATCTTACAAAGTAGGTGTAAAAAGCTACACTTATGGTCTTGGCAACATTTTTTACTTCAGTTTTCTCAGGGGTAAATGGCTGTACAAGGTGCGGTTCTAATAGAATCAAGTGTATTGTGTTACTATGTGCTATGCAAGCAACAGCACTCAGATTGCATTGTGTTCCCTCCTCCTGAAAAGTAAAACATATTGTGAGGTTTACTGTACCAAATTATATCACTTTGTGCCTCTGATTGCTATGTGTAGAGAGCTATTACTTATATGGCACAACAAGCAATCAGCTACTGAATAGCATTACGCATACTGATGACATTATTTATCTCTATGATTATTAATACTAATACGGAAGTACATTCTAGTACGGGGGGAGGGGGGCGAGGATAGTGATTTTTCTCTTTTTCTGAAGTAAACTCTAATAATATTTTTGTGTTCAGTTTAAAGTATGAAATTCCAAACCTTGGCTTCTCTGCTCAGTTCCTCACATAATTAAATTAATTTTGGTATAAAATAGATAATTATACATTTCAAATTTCAGCTGAATATTAATTCATTTATGGTAGTTCAGCACTAAAGAATGGACAGCTTAGGACTGAAGGAGTCATTATGAAATATTACCTGTCATATAAAATTCTATGAATGTTTACTGAGCAGTACTTGACCTAAGATACAGCTGAGTATGTAAGATGGATTTCCAGCTCTTTATAAAGGGCTCCCTGTAGCATAAAACCTAAATGTTCAGGCTGATTCCCAGAAGGAAAAAAAAACAAAACAAAGAAGCAACGGAAACCTGTTATTTAGAATTCTCTCACTCCTGCCACCTCCATCATAGCTCTTCTGTATTTATAGGCCCCTTTTCATTACTGTGGTTTTGAAGTGCCTCCATTGAAAAGCTTTTGTTTTTGACATACTTGTAAAGCATGCAACATCAAATGGTATACTAGTAAATGATATATTAAAACAGCAAACCTGAAACAATGCATATGTTGGTATAATTTTGCTCTTGGTTTGACTGTATTGACTGTATTTATATTTGTGGTTTCTAGCTGAAGCACAGCTGAGTATTTGCCATCTTCTGAAAAATGATTGCCAGGTTTTACTCATTTAGGGTCAGAAGCTAATCTCATTACTAGCAATAATTTGGCATTCTGGAATGTTTGAACAGAATAACTGAAAGAAACAGTTAACCTCATGAAACTAACAAGGAAGATTATTTTGTTCGTAGCTTAATATTTGAAGACTGCAATATGATTGTAGAAGGGTGCATGTTTAGCTGCAATTATATCCCATTTTTGACAGAGGGCAAAGACGATAAAGTTTATTAGACCACAGTTTTTCTCAATAATTTTCTTTCTGTTTATTTCCAAACAGTACTGAACTTTTCACATATTTACATCTTTGCTGAGCTTAAATAATTTAAGTAACCTACAGTTGGTCATTTCACCATCTAGGATTTTACTCCTTTCAGGAAGAGGTCCTAGTCACCCTGGCTAATAATCTCTTAGCAGTGTGCTGGCCAGTGGCTATTCTGCAGTATTGTTTCCATGGAGTCCTGCTGAGAGGGAAAAATAATTACTTAGTATTATGTTTTTATTGTTTTATTTCAGAGCACCTCTAATGGATAGCAACTTCTTATAACCTGCCAGTTTCTTCCATGTAACAGAATTTTTTCTCTTCTGTCATCTTTCTTTTGCAAAGGATGAGAGGCAACAGAAAGCATTAATCAGAGTGAGTTGTAACAGCAATAGTCTGGGGGCTTGCTCGTCATCTGTCTCTCTGAACTGCTCTGAAATCCACAGATATCAGTGAGACTGGAGCAAGAGAATTAGACGTAGTAATAATTAGCAAAACCATTATCCAAATACGCCTCGTTTTATTTAGTCTTGAAATAATAGATGTGTTTCCCAAAGGTCCCTATGACCAAGTCATTTTTTGTAAGAAATTCCTATTTGTCCCTGAATTTTTTTCTGGAAAGTAGAGAGGTATTTATATATTCTTTGAAGATTTTGTATTATTTATGAGACCTGAAAAAAAAAAAGAATCACTTTGAAATAAGGGTGAGCTGATGTTTAATAAAATTTATGGGCTAATAGAATCTGAGTCACACCACTAATTGTCCTTCCATGGTAGGCACAGCACTTAGGGTAAAGAGATAAACGGCATATGTCGCTTTGCCTCTCTGTTTTTGTCCTTTCCTATTTATATTTCTCTCCATGTCACTATAGGAGTCGAAGTTCTATATAAGATTTCTTTTTTTTTTCTTCCACTTTTGTATTAATGTGGTATCACCTGTAGCACTCACTTGTGATTCTTTCTAATGATTGTATTATATTTCAACATAGCATTGAATACTGATATCTATTTAAATGATTTCAGAAAGTGGACTGTATCAACTTAGTTCACTCTAACATACAAAACCCTACCTATGTCTTGATTTTATTCGTGTTTCTTCTTAATTTTATTCATGCTTCTTTGAAACAACTGACAGTTTTAAAGCTGATTATATGAAAAAATCTTAGCAGGAGTGGGAACTCAGACTGTACTTTCTTCCAAGGAATGACCTTGAGGGGTGCATAGCTGTAAAATTTCAACGTCATTGCATACAGATTTGTCTCCTCAGAACAGAAAAACACTGCAACCTAAGATTAAATGAGCAGCTGGTAGAGAGCTTCTGATTTGATCATGTTGCTTTTTTAGACAGACTAATTGTTCTGATTTATGGTTATCACCTGTATTTCATGGGTGCTTGCTTCCAGCTCTAATTAATGGATAGTTTGTAACTGCTGCAACTTTAATTGTTCCTTGGATTTCAAAGCGTAGAGGAAATATGGCTGTTAGCTAATAGAGGTCTTGCTTCTATGACCTTTTTTGTTAGAAATAGAAATTATAATTGTTTGCAGTTGGGGTTTTTTGAGATACAGAATTTTACACCATCTATGAAATAAGTATACTATGCTATGCATATAGTGATGACTATGATTAAAAGTATACAAAATTACTCTTCACTGTAAAAGAAAGATTTTGTTAAAACTTCCTAGTATAAGGTTGTTTGACATTATTTTGGGAATAACAGGTCTTTTACATAATTTGTTAATTTAATTCTGGTCCCTATATAACACAACAATGCAGTTTATTTAACTCTTAGTAACCTTTTTTGATTAATTAATTCCTTCCAAAGATATATAAAATATTGGTCCAAAGATTTAAAGACATGGAAAATGCCTCACTTCCCTTTGTTATGTCACTTCTGTGATTTTGTGAACAATAAAATACAGTTATGCTATTTTTTAATAGAAGCTCTTCTAGTCATAATATGAATAATGAAGAAAGACTAGATAACAACAGAACATGGATTATAAAAGTCAGTACTATTACAAGAGGAACAGCAGTGCACAAATACGAATTAAAAGAAAGGATTTCTTTAAATTGCAAAATGACAACAGGATTTTATAGTACATAAAATAGAATGCATAGGATATAAGAAGTCAGATACTGTGCTGAGGTTACAGTTAGAGAGGAGAAGTTAATGAATATTGAAGTAGTTTTTAATAAAGTAATCCAAACTTCATACATGCTCACAAGAGAAAATACAGAAAATAAAATTCAGTCAAAACAGCATTCTTGTAGATGGGGCCTTCTTTAAACTGTTACTAAAATTACAACTAGAAAAGTTTCTAACATTTCATGATGGCTTTCTTTCAATCCACTGGTTATATAAACCTGCATTTCCCCTCAAAATTTTAGAGTTTTCTAATATCTCACCTTTGACAATTCATGAGTCATCCCTGTCACAAAGATTTCCACATCTGAGCAAATTTTTACAGCTGTTGTTACTGGTACCTTCTCTGAATCTTGCAGACTTTCCATAAATGTTTTCAGATTAATTCCTCAGATTTTCATTCTGATTTGCTGGTTACAGAGCATAATGAAACGGTGTTATGAGAACATGAGAATAAAAAGGTATAAATCTCAGAACATAACTAAAAGGGGGGAAATTACACTGGGATCGTACAGAGAATGTGTACTTGGTCATGCAGTATTTAAGCTTCCCCTTCAATAGTCTCCAAAAATATGTGAAATAAATTGATTAGAAAAATTGAATAATTAAAAATATATCCAGATGCACTCTGTGGAGTAAACTAGAATACTCTGGAAAGGTTCAAGATTATTTCAGAAGCTTTTTAAGTAGTTCATACATGTATATATACATAGGCATAGGTTTCATTAAAATAAAAACCAAAAAAACCAACAAAACCTTAGCCTCTTTCTTTTGAAATGAAAAGTTTTGTGAAAAAGTTGCAGATTCAGTACCATATTCATCTGAGTAGTCTTTCACTGTCTTTGGACTAGAGTGTTTAAGAGCAGAAATTCTCTCTAAAGCCTGGTCAAAAAGGCCTGCACTAGGATATGATGAAAAAATACCTAGCTTTAAGACTTTTCTATGCCTGGTTTCATTGTATCACAATTCCTTTACAATTTTGAAAAAAAAGATTAGAGACCTCGATTTATCTTTCACCAGAAAGCTTAAAGTCTGTTATATCCATGAATTCTCCTTAAAATAGAGTATTCTATCCAATAATAAAATTATAATCTATTTTTCAAAGGTGGAGTAGAAATGAGATTGAGAGATGCGGCCAATACATACAAATATAAAATCAAAATTAATATGAATGTAAGAAGGGGATTACATGTTTTGGTAGCCCAAAATTTTTTATCAATTTCATCTGTGAACTGCAGAAAGGTTTGACAATTTTTTATGAATTACATTTTTTCCAAAAGAAATAATAGTTCCAAAGTGCACATTAGTCAAGTATGATAGAGGATTTATATGTTTCTGTATTATAATAACTGTGTAAACACTATCCTGAGTATGAGTGCCTATTCACTTTTTATTTTAAAATATCAATGTTTTCTTCCAATCCAGAACAAAACTGAAATTTTAAACCTCTCAGTAATGAAACAAATCTCTCTTCCCCTTCCCCTTTCCCTTTCCATTCCATAAAACCAAGTATCAATTTTCAGAGAAGTAATTATTGACTCTGGTAAAACTATTTCACCTACCAGTTAAAATTGTCATCTAGTTTTCAGATTAAGTTCTCACCCTTAGCCTGTCTGTATCTTTATAGGGCTGTTCATTTTTCCTCTGAGGCAAATGAATTGCAACAAATGATCTCCAACAACACTCATAACTATGTACAAATGGCTCTACTACCAGTGAAAGAATGGTAATTAAAGAAGGTTGGGATACTAAGAAAGGGTTAGTTTTCTGAAAACAGTAATTTTAAAATTTCACCACCAGCATCTCAGCTGAAAATTGCTGTAGGACTATACTAGTCATTGGCTAGTCATACACCTTTTGCACATACTGTCATCTGTTTCTGTAGCTAGGTAGGCTAACTGCCATTCTTTGGCAGGCAATTGTTAGTACTTTACATTGGCACTAAATCCCCACATGTACATTCTGTGCTTTAGTCTTCAATCAGACAGCTGTTGCCTAGGTGTGAGCTTTCAATGCAAACCAGAGACGTTACTGCAACATCACTATGCTTATTGCTTCCCTCCTGGAATGGATAAAAGCAGCAGGAAAATTACACTGACAAAATCATTATTATGTTCCAGCCATCAAAAGGAAAAAATCCTCACCAGCCAAAGCGGGCTGTGGTCCTACTTTGTGCTAGAGTTCCTCTTACCATGTACGTAATCTGCCTTGGTTAGGTAGATGGAGCTCACACAAGAACTGAAGGTTGCAGTCACACATTTCTTTTGTTAAATAGACATATTATAGGGACTAGGGCTATAAAGCTGCACAAAAAATGTAGTAATTATTTTTAAGAATTGCCTGGTGAGATACAGTTTTAAATTGTGTGAATTTTAGAACTACCAAAATAGATCGTATTTCAATGGTTAACTACCTGTAGATTTGCCTACAGAGAAAGTAAAGCATTTCAGAAAAAAAACCAAAATCTTAAAAAATTTAAAAATATAAATATTCTAGCTGCCTTTTGGCACAACAGAGACAGCTTTAGCCTGTCCGACCTTGGTTATGTCAAGCTCCTGCTAACTTGGTAAATACTCTGTTCGTGTGCTGCATTAGGGAGCTTGGCCTTTGCTGATGGGAAGGAGGGGAAAACAGGTTTATTGAGGTCTATTATGTTCCCATTAACCTAAAAAGCAGAGACACTTTCTGTCATTTTAAGTGTTCATATTCTGGATTCAGCAGCATTAAAGTCAACCACCTCTGCCCTTACTAACATATGTCATTATAACCAAAGGAAATTACTAAAAAGCTGGAGTACTCCATCTGTATCTTGCAGATCAGGCTAGGCTTGTATTCATGGGAAACTTGTCCTTATGGATATGAATATTAATGCTTTTAAATGGTAATCTTTGTGAATAGTTATGCCCCTTTATCCCCTTCTTTCCATTTTGAACTTCAACATTTGTTTGGTATTTCATAATTGTATCCTTTCTGTCACTAAACAGACACGGACATGGCCTTCTGGTCAAGGCTGCATTCAGGTTCTCCAGCCTATAACTCTGGCAAGAAAAAAAGCTGTGGCCTCAAGTTAACTAGAGGGTGCCTTATAAAAACAAATAAAAAACATACATAAAGAGGGTCACTGGAAAAACTTAATGATCCTGAAGGATATTTTTCATTTATCTACATCTGTTTTGTTTCAATAGTTATTTTTATTACTTTTTAACCTCTGTCTTCCAAGTATATATGTGAATGCATACGGTTGGCTAGCAAATATACCATGTATTTGTGTTCGTGGATAGAGCTTTGCCTGAAACTTGGGTGTAGGAAGTTACTTTGACTCTACTTTTAGTAGTTTTCTAGTTGTTTTGTTTGCTTTTTCATGCCAAGTACTGTCTGGTGGATAAGTTCCAGAGACAACACCTGCATGTCTGTTACACATTGCAATTTGCTTAGAATGTTGGTTATTCTCAGTTTTGGTGGAAAAAGTCCAATTACATGCCGTGTTATATGGATCATATCAAAGCGTTAATACTGGACCTCATGTTTTACCCATTTTTTCCTTTTCAGAAATCAAAAATCCTAGGATCATCACAATATTAAAATGTATACTGTAGAGTATTTCAATAATATATTAAATAAAATAGTACAAGAAGAAAGCAATCCATCAATATGGCTTGTTTTCTCTTTGGACTACGAATGCTCTTTCCCTCAAAATCTGAACCTTTACAGCACTGCTGCATCAGAGGAAACTTCACAGTGTGGATTTTATAGAGATGCTGCAATTACTTATGGTATTTTCAAGGCAGAGTGCTTTTCTTCTATCTGAAATCTATAGAAGATTATAGCAAGTAAGCTGAAAAAAAGATTAGATTGAATGGTGTATGAATTTTAATTTAAACTGTTTATTGAAATGACATACATGTTACTTTAAGTACCAAGTACCTGCAGATATGGAGGCCAGGGGCTAGTCTTCAAGATAAGGCTGAAGATTTTATTTTGCCTCTTTTTAATAGGAGAAACTAAGAATAAACCTATTAGTTAAATGGAGCTAAAAGTTTTAACAGAGATGGGAATCACAGCCTAGGTACTCCTTGTTACATTTTTTTTCTCCATGACTGGTGAAAACAACTTAGTTGCTGTGCCAGCAGTTGGCTTAAGATAACAACTGCATTAAAATGCATGCCAGGTTCACATTATAGCACCTCTTTGCTGTTATCCAAGTGCTATTGAGGAAGGTCTGCAAATTACAAATTCGGTAGTTTAACGAGTCTGTCAAGCTTGTCAATTGTCAGGGAGAGAAAATGGGTAATCATCAGGAAGAAAGTTCAAGGTGACGTCTTTCCTAAGGTGCAGAACGCTAATAACTGCAAATAAACATGAATATGAGCAACCTCGACCTGAAAATTATAAACCTAGTCGTAGTATCTCTGTGCCTTATAGTACAGCTAACACCCTCCAAGTGGCTTCCCTCTGCTGGTTATTGTGTGCCAATTATTTTCAGCATTAAAGCCAGTACAGCTAAAAGAAGCCAACCTTCTTATGATCACCTTTTTAAATAACTGTTAACTGTTAAACTTGACATACAGCTTCTTATTGTTAAGGTTACTTTCTCTTGCAAAAGCATAACACTGAAAAGATCAATTTCATCAAGGCGGTTAAAGACGGAAAAGGAGGAAGAAGCAGTCTCTCACTACCTCATAAGACGACCTTCTCTCAGATAAAATTATTTTAAAAGCTATCAGAACAGAGTCTATTTCTTTCCTGGGTAGCCTTTGTTACAGGATATGTGATAACCAAAATTTTTACTAGTGTAGTTCTTGCCCTCTTGTAACTTCAACTAGTAGGCACTTTTCACCTTATCATTATTTTGTTTGCAATCTAGAGACATCTACAATGACATCTACAATATTTAAACATTGTGAAATAAAGTGAACAGAGAAAATTATAGTAAAACCAAACCTTGTTTAAGTTTATCCATCATAGTATGAATTATTTCAGCAGCTGACTTGTTTAACTCCTTTACTTTGTAACTATAAAAAGTATGATGTGGACAGATCTGCTACATGGAAGTTTAGATACTCAACAAAGAAAACTATACAGCAAATTATTATTGACTTTACACAGAATTCAGTCAGAATTCAGCTAATCATCTTTATTCTTTTTTTTACCAGAATTTTTATATAGAATAGATTTTTATCACTTTTACTAGATAATTGTTCAACATTTAATAATTAATAACTAGTTTTGTTGATAAATTGTAAAAGCACTTCTTGCTTTCCATGGAAATGAGTCTTTTTTTATCGGGGCTCTGCCTTCTATCTGATTAAAACTTCTGAATGAAATCAGGTCTCCTTAAAATAAAACCGCTTCTACCTATTTTGATGAGGTTTAATTAACTTGGATGGATAATTGTTCATATAGTACTAAGTAACTTTTGACTGATATTGTGAGTTCTTTGAGAACAAATATGTCTGATGAAGGGGAATACTATCAAAATAAATATTGCAATCTTTCTATTTTATTAGGTTCATTATAGTGAATATTATGACAATTCAGACTGCTTTGTTTATGCATGATGTACACATTTTCTTGATGTATGAAAAGAAAGATATTAGATCAACTTTTACTGGCTTTTGCTTAATTATGCAATAATTACCTACGAAGAGACCTTTCTTCTTTTTCAAGCATTCTACTTATTGTCAGTAGAAAATGAAAATCTTAACATTCTTTCATATTTTACAGCAAAAATATAATTTGGTAGTTTGTAAAGCACTGGAATAGCCTGTGAAATCAAAGACAATATAGAACAGTAATGATCAGATCTGATTGTCTTTTGGTACAAGATGACATGCTTCCCTTAAAGTCAAATGACCTCTCACACTTTTTAAATAGTTATTCTTCTTTTTATTCTTTTTATCCAGCATGGCAGTTAAAGTTATGTGAGAATTTTCATTTGTTTCTTCCTTGCCTTCTCATTCCCACTGCATATACCATTTGAAAATAGCAGCATAACAAAAGGAAATATAAATGTTACAAATTTAAGCCCTCTGATTGTACCAATCAGAACACAAAAGTAAATAGTATTGTTACAACTGCAGAGGAAACAGAGGTTAGTCTTTCTTACATTTCAGGTAGTTTCAGGTGGTGTGATGAAGCTAATTTCTAGCTTCACAGTTATCTCTTTTTCACTCTCCGTGAAAATATGCATAGTGTAAATTATCATGTTTTTAGCTTATTTTGCTTAAACATGCAACCTTATATAAGTCATTATGTTTTGTTTACCTTCTGAGGAACTGCACAGTTCCCATACAATTCAAGAAATTTTGCAGAAGTTCAGCATTCACAAGGATTTGGTCTTTGAGGTTTGCATGTACACACAGATGCATAATACTTCCATATATTTTTTTATGTTTGCAAGTACATACACATGTTTATATGTACAGGTGTACACATACATTTGTGCAGCACAAACAATGTAGATTGATCTACCTGACAAGGTCACTGATCTCATGAGTGACTAGAAGCCAAGTTCAGATTTCAGATACACTCTTTTGAAATTACAGGAAATTTTGACCGAGGCTGGAAAAGGCAGCTGGGCTTTGAAGCTTACCACATGTACAAAGGAGAAATTAAAGCTACAGGTATCCCTTACTTCCTCGTGGTCAACTCACTCCATATTGTTTTATTATTATTATTACTATCATTATTCATTAAGGATTACATAGTGTGACTATTTGTAGCTATCGTATGAATAGGATTTTCACACAGACTATGATTTCCTAAGTAATTTATAAATGGCTTCGTATAGAAATTGATTTCTCTTTTTGCAGAGTTAGGGAGGTCTGATTCTTGATCCTAATGGTAGGAAAATTTATCTTGCTTTGCAGAGAAGAAAACAGAACTTACGATTTATAGATGTCCATCTGAGGATATGTTCTTTCCACTTGAAAATTAGTAGCTTTATTATAACTTGACTCAAGTAAGCTCCTAGTCACCAAATAGTCATGGCAGTAACAGACCTCCTAACTGTAAGGAAATAAACCTCAAACCAGCTGTGGAACCATTGCCTAAAATTGTCTTAATGGAAGCTGACTTATTTCTGAACTGATTTTTGTAGCTGTTATTTAAAGGATTATTAAAATCAAATAGACTGAGGTGTTCAACCTCTGTAAAAAAAGGCACACCGAGAGAAGCTCTCATGTACAAAACAATGCAGATTAACACAAAACATTTTGATTCTTTTTTCCAGTACACTGCTCCATTGAAACAAATTGTACTGCTATGATCAAGAGTTACTTCACAAGCAAAACAAGAAAAGAGAGTTTTAAAATTTTGCCTTTTTAAGTTACATTTTCCACAAGAAACAAAATACCTATTATATTTTGAAAGGCACTGCACAGTACACCTGTAAGTACGGCTCCAGGACATGCAGTAAAATACCAAGAGTAAAAGCCTAGATTCATCAGAATCACCCGATTTAAGAGGTAGGTTGCACAGGCAGTAAAGACCTAGGGAAATGAAGAACAGATCTCACGGACATCTACAACTTCTCCTAAACATTGCTTAGTATTATATCATCCTTGAACTGAAAAAGAGGACATTACGAAGCACTAAAATTTAGATGCAGGAATATAAACATAGCTTGGCAACGTAAAAAACTTATGTTGTTAAATTTAATCTAGTTTTACTATTCAAAATTATTTTATCTGTAGTAACTTAGAATATTTTATAAATTAATGTTCTTTATTCCACCCAAATGCACGAAGATATAAAGATAGCTTCTAGGGGACAAAGTACAATGCATTTCTAGAGACTTGTTGAAATGATGTAAAAATCTTCTTATTGATCCTGAATTCAATATGATGACCATGTACTTAAGAGATTTTTTATGTTGATGAATAAAACACCATATTGGAGCTTTTGAAGCTCCATGGATTTTATCACTTAACACCACTGAAAACTTTGGACCAGATGGTTAGTATGGCTTAGGAGAGGAGAGAAAAGATTAAAAAAAATCTATGTAGGATATATGTTACAAGCTGGTCTATTTAATTTTGTATGGCACTAAATTTACAGGCTTTCCAACATTTAAACTAGGAAAGTAGTTCTGATGAAAGATTGCCCAAATTAATAAAATTGAAGAATTCTTAACATACCAGAAGACTCCCTCTCTTTAAATGAGACAAGGATCTGGTGGCGTTTGCTATTTCCCAGGATTTTACTATATTTTCCCTGGTTTAAAGTCTGTCCAAAGATTGAATACATTTTGTACTGTTTGGAATTTAAAAAAAAAATGTTTATTGACTTTTACAAAAGCAGTAACCTCATATTCAAGAGCTGACTTTGAAGTTAACATGCTGCATTTCAGAAGTGGCTTTGTGACTTTCTGATTCTGTGCACTATATTATAGAGAAGACCATATCTGCATTAGTCATCTCATCCCTTTTGTTTTACTGACTGTCTAGGTGACTATGCCTTTCTGCTTTAGTAGATGTTATGCTGGAAAAAGTGTTAGTATTTTTTTGGTACTTTTGAACTATGTTGCTGTAGAATAAGTTCTATTGGAAATAACATGATTACATGTTAAGGAAGACTGATGGAACACATGTGTCTCAATGAGTTCTGGGGAGAGAGTTATTATAATTTGCGTTCAGATACCTATGAAATACCAATGATATTTATAGGTGATAGAACAAAACTGACAATGTCCCAGAAGTACCTATATACTTGACAGCTCTTTCCTGTCCTTAGCATAGATTTTAAGCATTGAAATATTAATTAATATTTCAGAAGAAAATTATTTGTTCATATAGGATTTTTTTCATGTTTTCTTCCTGAAAGTCTTGAAAGGGAATGTAATATAAACTTTTCTGTCCAAGTGCATGCAAATGTACTGTTAACTGAAAAGTATATGGGAGAGTTAGTAACAGACCCTATAGCTAAGCTCTATTAGTAGAAGTTTCTCCTTAAGTTTCTCACTTTTAAAATTTATTATAGTTTTACTAATTTTTTATCCAAGTTGAAATAGGATAAATCTCTTTTCATATCTCCTTATACCTCTTCCAAAGTTTCAGCAAAAATTTTTCATCTATTGCTGAGAATCTGCACTTGAAATTTTCATACAGAAAATTGTGTATTATGCAGAGGTTTTCTTCCTTTCTTTACAGAACTTCAGCCTTTCAAATCACCAGTTCACTAGCTAGAGATTTAATATGAATTTCTAAGCAATTCTTTTGTGCAGAAGAAGCAGTTGCTTAAAAGACAACTTACATGTCATCTTCATTGTATATACAGCCAATGTCCATGGCATTCCCTGAGTGATCAAACTGATATTCTGAAGCAAAGAGATTTCAAAGACTACTGCAAAGTAATGGAACAAAAGCTGTAAAGACTTTTTGTATTATTACATCAGAAGGTGGGTTAGGTGGGAAATCCTTAGGGAAACAGTTAATGAGAATTCCCAGTGTTGACTGTGTAGATACTTGAGCCCTTGATTCTTTGGTCTATGGGGAAATGAACTAAAATTATTGATTTTACCTAGTTCTATTGCTCTTCCTCTTTCTCATCTTCGTATTTTTCTTCTATTATTATCATTAAGATTATGATTATGGTTATTATTCTCTTTTTTTTTCTTCTTGCCACTAAATGATTTTAATCTGTTTTTATTTCCTCTGGAAAAAGAAATGGTAAATATAAATATAATTGATTTCACAAACCTGGCTGAGATGTAGCTAGTATCACTAAATTAAAGTATGTGTAAACTACCTTTTTTAAATTTTAAAAAAAAGTGTTTTTCAGGTAGTGCTTATTGCTTGTAAAATGTGGTACTTTATGAAGACTGGCTGATAACTTGTTAGTTCTATCATCATTTCTGAGAATGAACAAACTGCAGACCCTATGCTAAGTTTAAGTTACTGGTATATTTGCAAACAACCTCCAGGATACTCTCAAACAGAGCTAGTTTACTATCAGGAGTGCTCTCTTTTTGAGGACATACCTAACCAGGCCGTCTAGTAAACTTTTCTTAAACAACCTCAGTTATATCTTATATGTTCTTACACAAATTATTTTTGCCAATCACTTCACTCACACTTTTTCTCCACTTTAAGTTATTAGGTCTTTGGAAGCTCCAGTTGTACATATTACTGGTTTTGGTAGGTTTCTCTTTCACCTTATTGAATGTATTCAGATCATCTTTGGTTGCATTATCATTCTGTAAGTCTGCCAGAATATTATTAGAATTTAAGTAATTTACTACTTGGTAAGATACAAAATTGTAATATTCTACATAATTTTTCACTCCAGTATCCAGAATTTTTAATCTTATTTTCACACAAAAATTATTTCAAATATTCCAGCCTCATTTACAACAATGAATAGACAGCAGAAAGGAGAGGTAAAATTTGCATTTTCTTAGCAAGGCAATGGCTTGAAGCACGGGTAGTGGGCAGTAATCTTCACTCTAATGGACATTTTGCACTTAATACTATGCACAGCTATGAGTTCACATAATCAGGGTCCAATGCTACGTACCATTGCCAAGGAGCTGAGGTGAAGACAAGTTACTTCTTTGCTGCCTTTATACTACTGGTCTGTAACAGTGGTCAGTCACCTTCTCAGTGGAAAGTGTATGGAGACATTACTGTCATTGTTTTTGATAAACACTGCATTGCAGCTGTTAACTGTAGTTTCTCATTAAAAAAAGGACTAAAACATGTTTTCATACTAAATAATACTGTAAATACAACTACTCACAAAGAGAAAATCTCCATTAAAGAATAAACTGTCACTAATAATTTATAATATTTTCCAAGTGGCAAAGTTTTACATGCCACCTAGGTTTCGCTGAGTTACCAAATAATTAGATGAAGTCAGAAGAATTGAAACAGCTTATTTCCTTTAAAATCCTACTTGGAAATTTCCAGAAGACAAGTAGTATTTTATATATTTATGAAGATAAAATATTCTAGCAAGAGAACTTATATTTCTGCCTAACTATATATAAAACATTTTAGAAAAAGACCAAAGAAATAAAAGAAGCCCAGAAAACCTAATTGGTAATTTAAGTACAGGATAATATTAAACCAGTTCTAACAGAAATAAACATGTAGCTAATCATATTAATCAGAGTACTGACAAAAGAAAATTTAAAAATTTCTTCTTTTCTTATTTTTAATCAGTTCATGACATGAACTGCAAGACTTTTTGAAAAAGACATTCTGTTTTATCAGTAAAAATGTGCGAGTAATCCAGTGACCTGGCTATGCCTTATGAATACATTTTTGTCTTTTACTGATTAGTTCTCTCCCCAGTAAAATAAATTGCCTAAATTTTGCCTAAATTTTGATGAAATTGGTCAATAAAATTGTTTCCTGAAGTAAACTGTCAGAGATTATAATACTGGGTTATATTTAGATGAATGTTACAAACCTGTCTTCTCTGGGAAAAAAAAACAACAAACCAAACACAAAAAACAAAAACAACCAAAACAAAACATGCTCCTACAAGTATGTAGTTTTCTCCCAAAAGGTTGATTACGTCCCACAGGAGTCATTGCAACGCCTTGTATGTATAACTCCTTTACTGGATTAACACACTACACAGTTCTACTAATTGTTTTACAAATACCATGAAGGAAAGTCTGCTTTGATTTTTCTTAATAGTTATGTAAATATGTCTTGAATTCTAGTTTTGTGCAAATCGTATCATGACTGATTATTACCACCTACAGAAAAGTGGTCAGTGGTAATCGATGAATCATGAAATTACATCATTGCCACTAAACTTTTGGTTTGAAGGAAAGTACTGTAAATTATAATACTGTCTGAAAAAAAAAAAAAGTTGGGTATGAAAAATTATCCACTTCAATTTATATAATTTATTAATTATTATAGATTGCCCAATGAAATATATATGCTTCTTTAAAAACAATTAATATATTTTAGTAAATATTTTTGTCCGAAAATATGTATTTGCTTAAATAAATTTGTGGCTTTCTTAGAGAGAATATAAAATGGTTTAACTGAACTTGATTTTGAGACCATCACTCTTCTTTAATTTCTCTTTTGTTAATATAGGATTGGAACAAAATTTTTACATTAGAGATTTTGAGGGCTGGAAAATTTTTTGGTGTTGTGAAGTAAAGCATTGATTACTGGCTAGTAAATAAAACCCAAAATACTTGTATCTGCACTTTCAATAAATATTTAAAGTGTGTACAGGGGCAAGAAGTGTTAATGACTGTTAAATATAATTCCATGTACTATTACAAATACACATCAGAATTATTGTTTTTTGTTGATTTGCAGTTCTGCTTTCATGCAGACTTTCTAGAGATGAACTAACATAAAACAGAATTATGCCTATCGGTATGAAACTGTGGGTGCAGGTCTGATTTTCAGATGCAAACCAAAATAAAGAAGCAAATCCATCAAAAATGGTTTTCAGATTAAAGCACATTAAAATTCTTACTTAAAAAAAAAAGTTAATTACTATGCTTAAATAGAGGTGACTTAGCTGAAAAATGCTTCTAAACAAAGGATGAGAGAGGAAAGAGCCATTGCAAAATGATTAGCCCATCGCATGCTTAGTAGCATGACAGCAGATTAAATTCAGCATGGGAAAATGGAAGGTGATGGCATTTGGAAAGAGTTTATTAATTTTATTTTGCCTGTTAACAGATTTTCAATTAATACAGTACAGTCATGTTCGAAAGTAAAGCAATATGTTGATTAAGATTAAAAATCTGTTTTGAGGAATACTATAATGTACACAATTTCCAAAACATTGACAAGGATTGCTTAAGTCAATTGATAGAGATCCAAGTATTGAAAGAATCCTCAGTTTAACAAATTCTAGGCTGATGACTGTGAGATCTCTGCCTGATGTCAACATTTTTGTCAGATACCTTTAATCCATATGTATATCATTTTGAGAAAGAAATCTATATCTATTTCATATTCAATTTTGATAATAGTTTCTCTTTTAAAAGAATTAAACATTAGGTGTAGAGATGCTTCCATAAATGAAGAGATTAGAAAGGTTGAGTTGTTTCTAAAAGGAACATGTGGAAGAGAAGAGATAGAAAAAAACCATTTAATGTGTAGTATGTTGAGTGTTATTGAAATCAATCACTTTTATTTATACTAAAAATGTTCTATTAGGTACTTTATGGGAGGAGTTAAGGCTGCAGTTCTCTGATGAATACTATAAAATTGAAAACTGTCAAAGCTTGGATAAAGGAGCTGTTGGTCAGTTCCACCTATGATACTTACTTTGATTGGTTTCAGTCATCTCTTCCTTCTTATTTTGGTCTGAAGGAGGGTAGCTGCTTTCTCCCCCAGCACAAGATGATTTAGCAATGTAATATTTTGTTGTTTCGTTGCTGTAAGCAAAATTTACTCAAGAAAAAAATCCCACAACATATTATCTAATAATCCTTGTTAGATTAAATTGAACAGTAAGACACTGACAGATATTTCTGTATAGATCTGTACTACGTTATCTGCAATACTGGCAAAGCCAGAGAGAAGAAAATACTTCAAAAAGTTCAGGATTGTAACCTACCTGTCTACATGACAGTATTACCAATTAATCAGTCATACTGTAGCCTGTAGTTGCATAAAATCTGTTCCCTCCTGACAATGAGTTATTGGGAGATTATTTTCTGAAGAAGTGTTTTATCCAAGGCAATGGCCTTGTGAGATATCAGTTTATATCCCTAGTTTGATTTTCATCATATTCATCATTACTTCTAAGTGAAGTAATAAGTTCATAATATTCTGGCTACATTAGAGGCAAATTAAAAAGTTTGCATATAATATCAATTAGCTAGACACCAGTCAAATAAACCTTCTATTCAAAATGCTGTTTGATTTCATAGCAATTGAAAACAGGTTGTAAAATTAGGTAGAAGTTTTCATCTTTAGCACTAACGGTCCCTACATAATGTCCCACCAAAACTAGTACAGACAGTAGGCTAAAGAGAGGAAACAGAATAAAAACAAAATCAGGAACAAGGCAAAAAATTAGTTGGAGATTTTGAAGTCCAGGCATCAATGAGGAAAGTGTGATTTTGTGAAGAAAAGGTAGTAATCTAGCAGAGTAAGATCTTAATTTCCATTCAGCAAAAATTCTAGGGAATTATTTAAGCGCTTTTTTTTTTTTTTTAATTTAATGTCTTTTGCTGGAAGCCTTATATACCACCTTTGTAGGTACTTCTTCCTTTCTTGGACACCAAAACTCTGTAGCACAACTGTATTAATTAATAGTTTAGTTAAGAGAGCTTAATACAGTGGGACAGTCACATGTGCTTCTCTAACTTTTGTTATGCAATCTCTGTCTGAATATGCAGAGTTCAAGGTACTATGCACATCAATAGGTAATCTGCAATCTCCTTAAAAGCTTGCAATATGAAGCTTAAGATCACTTAGTCAAAGGTTCCTGCCGGGAAATATGGATTGCTTGTGCTCAGTGCTGCACTCCTGTGAAGTTAAAAAGCTCTCTTCGTCCCAGAGGGCAGGCAATATTCTTGTACAGGTTGCAAGGGATGTTGATAGAAAAGGCAGCAATACGTTCATGGAGATAGACAGTGAAAAGAGTACAGTTCTTATAGTGAGCTGTCACTATGGGCAAGACACCCTGACAGTTCATGCTGGTCTGTTGCCTATTTTAAACAAGACACAGAGAGAAGAAGAAGGAGGATGGGCTCGGAATTTGGTGAAATATGCTACCACAATATTGTTTACTTAGCTTAGATTAATTCAGATACAATATTTATATTTTTGATTCTTTTTCCTTTCTATGGTGCAACTTATTTATTAGTTACCTACACTGTTGTTTTGATTCATAGACCCGATATACATTATATTTAACACTGTCATTGAAAGTGTTTTATAGCTTATTTTTAAGTAGAATCTGACACGTTTGCTTCTTAGTAACAAAAAAAACCACAAAAGAGTTGGCCAATTAATTTCTCAAATATCTCCTCTGTTCCAGAGCCAGGAAAAAAAGAGACTGTACTATGTATATATGCTTATAACTGAGAAAGATGTGTAAAAAGTTATTGCACTCAAAATCTACATTGTGAAAAGATTGCTATATTTGAACATAAAAAGCTAATTCTAAACAATAATTCTGAAAAAGAATAAATAAATTTTGTATTAGAAGTAGCAACTCCAAGCCTAGCATTGGGAAATACTACAAAAGTAGTCCATAAAACCAGTTGACAGTTGAAAAATTAGTAACATAGATGTTTTGATTAGAAAAAAAAACCTGTCACAGCACATCCAGACAAGAAACTAGGAAGTTTCCAAAATCAATATTGACATATTAATTGCTTACGAAGAACTTCTTTTAAAGACTGTAAATGTTGTAACGGGAGCCTCTTCTCCGTGAATAGGGTAGAATGCTACAAGCACATAACACAGAGGAACATCTCTTTTTCCATCCCCTTTTCATTTTTGCATGCCATTGGGGTTATTAATTCTAAAAGCTCTGAATATTCTGATTGCTGGTCCTCTGAAATAGCATATCTTTCCCTATATCTTTAATAAATGAGGCTTCAAAGAGCCTGTTGCCATGCTCACTAGATTAAAACTCTTCCAGGGCTAAAAAAAAGACTTTATCTTCTATGTCAGGAAAGGTTGTAAACAATCATAGGAATTTAAGATAATCTGTTTAGCATCCTTGAAGACCAAGGACATTTTGTAAATCTCTAAAATATTTACAAAATACCTCATTTGCCTTATTTAGCACTTCTAAAATAAGTTAAATCTGGTCAGAAGAGGGAGTTAAAGACATATCTTAGTTAGTCCTTTGGCTCTACCGAGAGTAGTTAGTTGTTGAACTTTGCCGCAAACTGAGGAATCCAAGATGACCTATGACTACTATAGCTCTTTGAAAATATTGTTATGATAGAAAGATCACTGAAACACTAAAATTAAAAACCAGCAATACACAGGATACTAAAAAGAAAGAATATTCTTAACATCACTGCATCAGATTTCTGTCTTAATCTGCTGAAATAATGAGACATCTATTAGGAGAAAGAATAGCTTCAAGAGTTGTCTTCTCTGTTAAGTTACTTCTTTAACTGAAAAAAAACCGAGTCACTTGATGGTCACAGGAAGGTTTTATACCAGAACAGCCATAGGTTTTTTCCACAAAATTATGACACTTTAAAAGAGTGAAATCTCTGGTGACATTAAGTGCTAACTATGGAATGACAGGCATGACCATTTCTAATTTAGCTCTCCTTGGAATGCGGGTTATAGTACGGGTATATGGTGCACAAAAGTGTGTTTTATTTAAGGAGTTAACTTCATTTTGCTTTTTATACCACTCTCGTATGTTGATTTTTTTTTAATCTATTCTGGCTTTTTAAGATAACAATTCTTAGAAAAATTTTAATGTAGTGTGGGGCTAATGTAACTATGTTCAGCCTTGGAGTCTACAAGACAGTGGTAATTTAATGTATGATTCTGTAGTTAGAGCACTGTGCTAACAGCAATTATATGCAGCTCCATGTTGAATTATATACACTTTTCTGCATGAGCTCATGCACTCCAGATATTTGTAAAGAAAAAAATATTATATAGCTTTCCATGCATTGAGGGAAGACTATGGGACCAGTTGTCTTCTCAAGGAAGATAAAATCTTATTTTTATTTCTTTTAAATAGACTATCTTTACACTAAATAAATTGAAGTACTTTAAAATACTTGGGTTTTAAATATGGGAGTAAAAAGTAGAGTAGAAAAGAGGAATAATTTAATGAGAAATATGTTTTTTTGAAAACAGGGTATAAATGGGCGCACTCTGCATGATCAGGGACAAGGCAAGACAAAATGGAATCTAAGTTGAGCAAGACAGCCAATAAAAAAATGACACCCTCAGAGTTAATTTTACAGCTGTTACGGAAGCAAGTAGTTTCCATTAGATGAAAGCTTGATTATAAGAAAGAAAGTCTGGTGAAAAAATATCATATTCCAGAGTCCATTTTAAGGATTCCGTATCTGCACCCCACACACTGCATAAAATTTGGTTTGTGTTTCATTACATCTAAAGGCTTATTCTTCTATTGATGTATGGTTGAAGCTATATACATGCATCAGAAGAAAATAAAACACTTCATTTCAAATTCATCAAGTGAGCAATATGACAAGTTACATGAGTGCTTGTGCTCATTATAATAATTTTCCCTTTATAATTACAATACATTGTTATTTCAAGAAGAAAAGATATCATTGTGTGTAGTTTCTTATTTACATTTTAAGTTATGCTGGTTTTATAGAGTGAGACCTTTTTTTGTCAAAGAGTTCTCTGAACAATACATCCTAAGTACAGAGAAGTGGAATACTTATTTCTTTGAGAAGGAGGAAATTATTCCAGTAGAACATTTAAGTTTTATATTGGTTGCTCAAATTCAGGAACCTAAAAAAGCCAAAAGGTTTGGACTGCAGTCTTCACTCTTCAACAACCTTAAAATTGCATTTTCATTATAAACATACAATGGCATAAGTCTAAATTCACAACTTAATATTATGTTCAGTCATACAAAAACATAAGAAATGGATGCCTCTGACCCTGAGACTCTTGAAATAAGACACTTCTTAATAGGGAAGAGAAATACATGAGTTGGAAAATACAAAATTTTCCCACCCAAACCAAAGAAACCAAATCTTAGCTGATTAAACATTATCAGTTGACTCTGGATGTCTTGTTTTTTAAAAATATACATTATTAAACTATTTTCAAAGGGATAAACATCCCACAAAAGTGTCTGATAAAATCAGGAAGCTTTATCAAAACATTGATTAAGCTCTTTTCCTACACCAAAGGAGAAGTTCTCATGTTCTCTGAAACTTAAAATCTCTGCAGCAGTTATTTTAGAAGGAGCCAATATAAATCAGTTCAGTTTATCTGCACTTACTGTACCTGCACATCTTTAGATACTTGGAATCAGTGCAGGGTTCCATCATGTCCCTCATAGACAAGTAAGTGAAGATTAACTCTCTGGTACTTTTCTGCTTCTCGTGTTTTCTTGCTGTTGTTCAGTGAATGCTTAGCAAATATTTGTCGATCATCATAAAGAAAGCACTGATTTAAAATCCCATGATAGTAGGACTTGTGCAAGCACAGAACCAAAAGTTAGGCACTGTTTTTCAGAACGTACGCTAAAACAAAAAGGACAACTTATAGATAAACGCATGTTGGAAATCACATGAAAACAATCAGACAACAGTGGTCATCATGCTAGATGGAGTACAGGCCTTCAAGAACACAAACACTTCTATGGGTCGATTTAGTCATCAGAGAAATGTAGTGCTTTAATGAGGAATTTAAAAGAAGGTAAAGAAATAGCTTTGAAGATGTTTACAAGGAATTCTTCCCAAGTTTGAATGACAATATGGAGGATGTTTATTTGAAAATTTAATATCGTGATGGTGAGGATTAACATCATGAGCTAGTGAGAAGCAGAAAATATACTCTTGATACTGCATAGAGACGATCAGAAGTCAGGAATTTTGAAAATGAAGGCAAGAGGTTAATATTTGATATGATGAAAAGAGAGAAGAAAAACCATTGGAAGTACTCAAGATAAAGGGTACAGCATATGAGATGATAAAAGCCTGAATCAAAATATTTGCATATGAATAGAAAGGAGAACATATACCTTAAAGATTAGACATGGCCTGAATATGTAGAGCAAGGAAAGATCAATAGGCATAATACTGGTATTCACAATGCCTGAGAAAATATGTAACTGCAGGGCTCAAATACAGGCAAAAAGTCAAGATGTTTCTATTAACCATGATTAACATAATGGGAGGATTAGTATCTATGGGCTAGAAGATTTAATTGGACCTGATTAGAGATGGCTGGAATAGGGAAATAAAGATATGCTTTTTACCTAAACATGGCAGTTAAATTTTTGGGTAAAATTATCTAGTTTAGAATTCAAATAGAAAAAAATAATTTAACTAGGGTTGGAGAGCACTTTGGGACTGCTGTGGATAGAGAGACAGGGGAGAATTCTCTGAGGGTATAAAGTTTTCCAAAAATAAGTATTAACTAAGAGAAAAGTCATGGAAGAAAAGAAAAAACAATTTGTCTGACTATTCTGATGGTATTAGTCAAAGAAGATGAGAGTGGCACCCTGTTGCTCAGGTTTGGATACAAATCTGTTAAAAGATATTACGAGAGATTCTTTAAGAATATTTTCACATGTTGTCAGTGACTAGAGAAAAAAAATTGAAAGAAAGATTATGCTAGGTGGAAAGCAAAAAGGTGTTCAAGGATAGATATTTTTTAGTCTGAGAACACTAGGCATGTGCAAGGACAGAGCAAAAAGAAATGGAGAAACTAGTTTAAAAAAAAGAAGAAGAAGATGATAGCAGAGAAAATAAATAGTATCAAAGGAGATCACTCAGAAAGGGCTTGACAGGAATGAGAAAAGAAGGAGAGATTTATGGAAAAAAGAAACCACACTGAGAAAAGAACAAAGTAGTTTCATATTTTGTCCTTTGTCTTCCTGGAAGAAGTTAAGCAGGTATTTTATGAAGAAGAAATGGAAGTAAAAGGAGAATAAGGACAGAATCAAGAAGGAAAAGTGATGGCTTGCATTCATTTAGAAAACTGGAATTGCTCAGCAAGGAACATGTCACAACTGAAACAGGAAAATAAAACCATTGCATAAGCAAAATTCCTCATCCACTTGATGCATTCTGCAATACCGGAGAAGGGAGAAGGAAGAAGGAAGTGGATGGAAGGAGTCAGCCTTCTGGGCAGAAGCCAGAAAGAGCCATGGCTGGAAAAGAAAGAAACAAAGAGAAATAAAGAATAAAATAAATAAACAAACAAACAAAAGAAAGAAAGAAAAGGGGGGAAATGAAAAAAAAATGGTAGAAGGGCTAAAAAGAGATAGGACAAGAACAGAGAAAATAATATATCTGGCCTGGAAACTACAAAACA